>NC_081222.1:3385246-3737037 GCF_902713425.1 Acipenser ruthenus
ATCTCTCCCTACACCCCCACTCGACCCCTCCGCTCCGCCTGCACTAGAAGACTAGCTCTACCACCGCTACGCTCCCCTGCCTCCAAAGCCCGCTCCTTCTCCACCCTTGCTCCGCAGTGGTGGAATGACCTTCCTACAGATGTCAGGACTGCCCAGTCCCTGACCACATTCCGGCGCCTCCTTAAGACTCACCTCTTCAAAGAGCACCTGTAGAACTCCTCTGTTTGTATCCTGGGACACTATCACCCTTCATGTAATGTGCTTTATTTTGCTCTTATCAGCCCCTATTTTACTGCATTTAATCCTGTACTTCAGAATACTGTAATCTGCCAAGTTTTTAACCTGTAGTACTTTGTATTTAATCACATCCTGATGTAACTATCACTATTTAATCATATCCTGATGTAACTATCACTATTACCTGCTGTATTATTGAATTGTGGTTTGTCAAACTTGTACTTTACTTGAACAAAAGTTATTGTATTTCTTGCTCTTATTGTATTACTTGTATTGTAACGCTTGAAATGTTTTTGCTTACGATTGTAAGTCGCCCTGGATAAGGGCGTCTGCTAAGAAATAATAATAATAATAATAATAAGAAGAAAGTTTACAAACGAGAGGAGGCCATTCGGCCCATCTTGCTCGTTTGGTTGTTAGTAGCTTATTGCTCCCATAATCTTACACTTTTCTCTATTAAATGTCATTTGCCATGTGTCTGCCCAGTTCTGAATGCTGTCTAGATCATTTTGAATGACCTTTGCTGCTGCAACAGTGTTTGCCGTCACTCCTATTTTTGTGTCGTCTTCAAATTTAACAAGTTTGCTTACTATACCAGAATCTAAATCATTAATGTAGATTAGGAATAGCAGAGGACCTAATACTGATCCCTGTGGTACACCACTGGTTACCTCACTCCATTTTGAGGTTTCTCCTCTAATCAGTACTTTTTGTTTTCTTCATGTTAACCACTCCCTAATCCATGTGCATACATTTCCTTGAATCCCTACTGCGTTCAGTTTGAGAATTAATCATTTATGCGGGACTTTGTGAAAAGCTTTCTGGAAATCTAAATAAACCATGTCATATGCTTTGCAATTATCCATTGTCGATGTTGCATCCTCAAAAAAATCAAGCAAGTTAGTTAGACACGATCTCCCTTTCCTAAAACCATGCTGACTGTCTCCTAGGATATTGTTACTATATATGTAATTTTCCATTTTGGATCTTATTATAGTTTCCATAAGTTTACATATAATAGAAGTCAGGCTTTGTAGTTACCTGGTTCAGTTTTGTCTCCCTTTTTGTGGATCGGTATTACGTTTGCAAATATATCTATCTATCTATCTATCTATCTATCTATCTATCTATCTATCTATCTATCTATATATATATATAAAAATCCAAAGAATATTCAAGAAATGTATTGCCAGTTCTACAGTCTGTAGACATTCATAGAGATCTATAGAAATCTGTAGGGACCTATAGAAACAGGTGTGATCTGCTGTAGTTTTTCAATAGGAATCAATAGGAATATAGTATTTTGGAGAAA
Organism: Acipenser ruthenus; assembly: GCF_902713425.1. NCBI lineage: Eukaryota > Metazoa > Chordata > Actinopteri > Acipenseriformes > Acipenseridae > Acipenser > Acipenser ruthenus. Next base: position 3,386,796 of record NC_081222.1, read on the forward strand.
AATCAATAGGATTTTTTTTTTTCCTAAGCACATGTTCAACCAATAAAACACCCTGAAGATGATGAAGAAAGTATAAGGGATGCAGTTTGTAAAGGCTTTTATTTTATTTTAGGAAATCAATAAATAAATATGAGAGTTGTTCTGTACAAAAACAAAGCCATATAGGTTGAAGATAAACAGATCTTGTCTTTTTTTTTACAGTTTTGTTTTTGCTTTCTGTGAGCTTACATATTGCATTCACAACCCCCCACTGCTGCAAGTAGCAGCAGGGGGACGGCTGTTTAATTTAGGCAAGAAAGCTTCTAGGAGGGAGCAGAGCCGGGGTTAGACTCGTGGGGGACGGGGCATGGGCCCCTCCCTCCCCCGTCCCACCCTGTAACAGGATAGAGTCAGGAATGAAACTCAGAGACCAGAAAGATGCAGTTTAGGCGCTGGGTGCGCACGTCTAATTAACAAAAATACACAACCAGGAACTGACAAACAGGCCCGGTGTCCAAAATATAAAGGTTAAACAAAACACTACTATACTAACACTGAGGTCAGGCTGGGCAGTCACCTTCACTGACCAATACACAGAGTATCCACAGCACAGCCTGGACAGCACAGCTCAGCTCAGCTCAGCTCAGCACAGCACAGCTCAGCACAGCACAGCTCAGCTCAGCTCAGCTCAGCCAGCTCAGCTCAGCACAGCTCAGCACAGCACAGCTCAGCTCAGCACAGCTCAGCTCAGCTCAGCTCAGCTCAGCACAGCACAGCTCAGATCAGCACAGCACAGATCAGCACAGCACAGATCAGCACAGCACAGCTCAGCGCAGCTCAGCTCAGCTCAGCTCAGCTCAGCTCAGCACAGGCTGCACACATCTCCACACCAAGCCCTAACAAAGGATTTCTCCTCCCTTATATCCCATGTGGCTGGAGCCTAATTAACCATTAATCATTCAATTAAGGCTCCAGCCACGGTCTCACATGTTTTCTAGCAGGGTGGATTTTAACCCCCTCCCTGCCAACCCTATATTACCAACACACACCCACACTCTGGATGACTTCCACTGCTGCTTTGCTTGGAAAATGACTTTCACATCAGAAATAAACAAATCACTTCAAACATTCAGAATGTGAACGAAAAGATCAGTCAGCCTAATTACTGTCACGTACCTGTTAAAAGATAATGCTAGCATTTTATATGAGCAATTAAACAGTGTCATGAACTAGACTATGTCACTTTAATGTGGTATTAGTATAACTTTGTGCGTTACATTTATGTAGATATGACCTAATTTAGCCCAGTGGGGCCCCCATGGCCTGGGGCCCCAGCCTATTGCCCTGATCGCTGGCCCCTAAAAGCAGCTCTGGGAGGGAGGAAACTTGTGACCTTACAATGCAAAGTGACACGGGAACAATGTCTCAGATGAAGCGCCAATAAAATACTTAGTTACTGAAATTGCATGTGGCGCCAACATAACAGGTCTTTGCACACAGCGTTGGATAAGAGAATAGAAGTCAGTGTACACAGTGTTCTTCTAGATTAGGGTGGGGGTCTGACCGGGTGTTTTTCACCAAGAGAGGAGAAAACAATAAGAGGAAGTTTTCACAAACACTGTACCGCCGGTGCTGGGCTGGCAGCGGCACAGCAGGAAAAGGCTGGTCACTGCCGGCTCAGTTATTATTCAGATATTATTAATCACCCCCCTCTGTCACAGAATGGGTCGTATCCCTTTGGCCCCTTCCCTCCTGCTGGGGTCACATTAAACGACCTGCTGCAGCCTTGTGGACTAACCGTCAATAGATTGCATATGAACACATTTACAGTATAATACTGTATCATTCCACATGTGCCCCAGCACATTTACTAACAAAGCTGTTTCACCTTGAATTAAACTACTAATGGTGTGTTTGCATGGGTGTATTTGCATGGATGTATTTGCATGGGGGTATTTGCATGGGTGTATTGTATGGGTGTATTTGCATGGGTGTATTTGCATGGATGTATTGCATGGGTATATTTGTATGGGTGTATTGCATGGGTGTGTTTGCATGGGTGTATTGCATGGGTGTGTTTGCATGGGTGTATTTGCATGGGGGTATTTGCATGGGGGTATTTGCATGGGTGTATTGTATGGATGTATTTGCATGGGGGTATTTGCATGGGTGTCTTGTATGGGTGTATTTGCATGAGGGTATTTGCATGGATGTATTTACATGGGGTTATTTGCATGGGTGTATTGCATGAGTGTATTTGCATGGGTGTAATTGCATGGGTGTATTTGCATGGGTGTATTTGCATTGGTGTATTGCATGGGTGTATAGCATGGGTGTATTGCATGGGTGTAATTGCATGGGTGTATTTGCATGGGTGTATTGCGTGGGTGTGTTTGCATGGGTGTATTGCATGGGTGTATTGCATTGTGAGTTTGTTTTATAAAAGTTATGAACCATTTTAAGAAACGTTATTGGCTGCATGGAGCTTCTTGTGGGGTTTTGGTGACCTACATTTTGGCCTGGCAGGTAGGTAGTGTTTTAAAAACAAACCTGACTCTGACCAACCCAGAAGCACTGTCCAAGATACTGTCCTGAGGTCTGAGCAGATCACAATGCAGACCTGACCCTGCTGCTGCTTAGCACTCTTTGTCAGAACCCCCGTTAAGGTGTTATTAATGTGTCATGATGGGTTTGAACGCCTTTCAGCTCACTTGTCACTTTCAGATGTTTCAGTCTCAACTGGAAACCCTGAAGGGGATCCTGTTCCTCCGCACACAGAATCTGCCTGAGCCAGTCGAGTCACCGCACATGCAGGCGCAACCAGCTTCAATCATCAAAAATATATGATTTAGATAGGTGTATGGGGGCGATACATTTAAAATATATATAGCGTTCCTATGTATGTGAATGTATATGAAACACATGTCAAAAATAAATACATGTGCATTATTTTCTATCCCTATAAGAAGTACTGCTAAACTTCATTGCTGGGCTCAGATTTAAGATGCAGTGGGCCAGATTTTCAAAGGGTTACCACTAGTTTTTAATCATTTTATCCAAAAACAACAGAAGTTAATTGAAGAGTAAATACAGCCCAGCATGTGATGTGTAAACTACAGTAGCCTGCTTCCTTGCCTCTCCAATTTCTTATAATGTATTAATGATACATTCTGGTTAGAAAGCCAATGGGAAGATGCGCTGCTGTGAGTCCATAAATACTTGATTACAGCTGTGGGGCAATTGAGATCATCTCCTTTAAATAGGGAGCAGTGAATTGTGTTGTGGAGTTACACACTCGTTAGAGCTGGGATGGCACAATGCGAGCTGTGTGTGTGTGTACCGCACGGCTCTGTATCAGAGTCACAAAGGCAGCACTTAGAGGCTGATTAATTGGGATCAAATGGGGTGAGACAGAGGAGAGATTGAGGCATTAGCTGGAGAGAAGTCTGCCCGTTTCTCTCTGTGTTTATCTAACAGTGTTTACTTATAGACTGGGTACTCCAATTCCTCTGAATATGTGTGTGTGTGTGTGTGTGTGTGTGTGTGTGTGTGTGTGAGAGAGAGAGAGAGAGAGAGAGAGAGAGAGAGAGAGTGTGTGACTGAGTGTGTGTGTGCGTGTGTGTGTGTGTGCGTGTGTGTGTGTGTGCGTGTGTGAGTGTGTGTGTGTGTGAGTGTGTGTGTGTGTCTGTGTGTGTGTGAGAGAGAGAGGGTGTGTGACTGAGTGTGTGTGCGTGTGTGAGAGTGTGTGTGTGTGAGTGTGTGTGTATGTGTGTGTGAGAGAGAGAGAGACTGAGTGAGTGTGTGTGTGTGTGAGAGAGAGAGAGACTGAGTGTGTGTGTGTGTGTGTGTCTCTGTGCACTCGATTTAGGATAATATTTGTTTAATAGTTATTTACAGAGCGCTTCAATTAACCTGTTCCTTCTGCAGGCAGGAAATCCCTTAAGATATTTATTTTGGTTGAAAGAGCCATATTTATAAAAAAAAAAAAAGAACTAGCTGACTGACTAGCAGCAAAGACATTCTAAAAACAGAGAGATAAAAGAGATTACAAACTCTGCATCTTCAGTATGCAACACTGAATGCCAAAGCCAATAGATTTTCAAACCCATTAGGAGACGTGAATGAATGTGATGTTCCACTTCTAAACCAAAACAGTCCTATAAGCTCAGGAGTTATCTGTCTTTCAGATACCCACAGTAATATGTTTACTGCAAGTAGGCATTGCATCTACGGAGCCCCGATCTACTCATCACATTAAGAGTAAATAACTTGCACCTACGATAAAGTATGGTACATGCATATCATAGGGAAAGCATGATAAAAAAAACAAAAAAACAACAGCGGAAGAGAGATCACCAGTCAGGAGGAGACACCAGCTGACACAAGCCAGGGTCTGGTGTCTAGTCTGCTATTTTTTGTTATTTTTATAAAAGCCAAGGAAAAGTCAACAGATGGTGCTTTGCATGCGAGCTTGATAGCTCTGATCCAGGAGGTTTTCAGTAGCGCAGGGTGTGAGGCTGCGTGTGAGGCAATGTAACACTGTGTGTGTGTGTGTGTGTGTGTGTGTTGAAATCACATGACAGATGGTGGTAATGTGAGCTGGATACCTGCAGGCAGGGAGATGTGTTTGGCACTGCGTGGTGTCTGTCTGTGTGTGTGTACAGCAGTGTGCACATGTATTAGAACACTCCATTGCTTCTGCAGTTTTGGTTTGTTGTGCATGGGAAATCCAACCACTGAAAATCTTGGAAAATTGTCAAAATAGGCAAATTAGCGATTGTCTAATTTAATTGATGACTTTAATGGGCCACAGATACGACTCATTTAAAATAGAATAGAGAAAAGCTGTCAATCTGTGTGAACATGTAGTTTTGTTTGTGTTAAATAAATCCCCTTCAGTCGCTGTGTGTATAATTGCAGCATGTTAAGTTTCCTGTCTTTGTTTTATAATGCATAGATGCTTTTTTTTCATAGCTTTGTCAGGGCAGCTTCTTGAACTAAAAAGAAACAAGGACCAGGGGTCACAAATGGAGATTAGATAAAGGGGCATTCAGAACAGAAAATAGGAGGCACTTTTTTACACAGAGAATTGTGAGGGTCTGGAACCAACTCCCCAGTAATGTTGTTGAAGCTGACACCCTGGGATCCTTCAAGAAGCTGCTTGATGAGATTCTGGGATCAATAAGCTACTAACAACCAAACGAGCAAGATGGGCCGAATGGCCTCCTCTCGTTTGTAAACTTTCTTATGTTCTTATGTTCTTAACTCCATAGAGTTCACACAAAATGTTTTAAAATGTCTACAAATGAAATGTAACACTCGTGACTGAAGGAGATGTTTTATATCTTAATGACGTTTCTTAACTTTTTTATTATTGGGCTCATTTCAATTATTGGGGACATTCACGTATTATTTATCTATAATGAAATTATCACTTGGTTTAAAGTTTTGTTCTCTTCAAAATCTACTTTAATGTACCTTGAGGATACTCCTACTGTGCTTTATATATGGTATGATGGAAGGAAACTACATATAAATTAGATTAAATTGAATCTCTACCAGAAACTAAAATTGGGCTTTCTCTATTTCAAATCTCCCTTGCCATTGTTTTCATCGTTTTTTAGCACACCATTCTCCCCTACTGGGGGGAATCTAATTTAAAAGCATAGAATCGAGTCTTTTTGAGTGTTTTAGATCCTGCTACTCCACCAGGTAGGGGTAAAACCAGGCACGGATCAAACTGCTTTGCAATGGGAGTCTTATCTGCCTGCAGTGTATGTGTGTTGAGGACGGTGCTCCTGGTGATGTCAGTTCTATCTCTGTCCTGTGAGCTGTGCGTTCAGTATTACTCACCAGCTCTGCTCATCAGAGGGATGTGGAGATGAACTGCAGCTTCTCCATTGTCAGGGCAGGGTGCCACAGACAAGAGGAAGGGGGCGTGACCCAGCAAGTTTGAGAACTTCTGAACTGAAGGACAGGTCTAGACTACTATAAGTATCATGAATGAAGGTAAACATGAAATTAGTTACTTTGTCATGCTATAAGGATGAGACCAGACCAACGTTTGCAATTAACAACGTTTGCAATTTATTAGTTCCAAATACCCACGTCACATTCTACATTGAACGTTATTGTAATGATCCAATACGTGCTGCTAGTATTAACAGAGATCGGCAATTGATCAGATTACCTGAAACTGATTCACTGCTGATCCACGATGATCCTGGATGTATTGGAAGCTTCTCTGTCTGTGTCACCTCCATGCCTGGTATTTAGACATACATGACTACAGTCTGGTTTTGTTATTATTATTATTATTATTTATTTCTTAGCAGACGCTCTTATCCAGGGCGACTTACAATTGTTACAAGATATCACATTATTTTTACATACAATTACATTATTTTTACATACAATTACCCATTTATACAGTTGGGTTTTTACTGGAGCAATCTAGGTAAAGTACCTTGCTCAAGGGTACAGCAGCAGTGTCCCCCACCTGGGATTGAACCCACAACCCTCCGGTCAAGAGTCCAGAGCCCTAACCACTACTCCACACTGCTGCCCTATATCTTGCTAATTATCAATATAAATGAGTTATTCAGCTGTTACTCCATTCAAGTGCAACCAACCGCTAACTACTCTCTTTTACAAGGTCACTGTGGTTTTAATCGTTTACCAGATTTCATTCCGTACATTTCTGCACAGGCTTGATCTCTCCAGTCATTTTAAACCTCAGTTACTCGACTTATGTCCAAGTCACCTGCAGCAAACTGGTTTAACATTACTAGTACCAGTACCTTGTACTCTCATGTGATATTTCCAATGCATTTTCATCCTGCTTCAGTGCTAACAGTTCAATATGTTAATTGTGTGTATTATGTAACTGTCACTGAAAGCTATTGATATGCTTTACTATACCTCGCTATTCTTTACAGTGCTTGCTTGTGCTTTACCATGCTTTCACTGTGCTTTTACTCTGAGCACACCTTTATAAGGTTTTTGTGTTTAAAGGGGCTTTATGGCGCGTGGAGGTGAAAAGAACAGCAGGAAACGTGGCACGATAAAACGAGCCACTTCCCTTTGTTCAAAGATCGTTACCTGGTGGGAGTGCTGTGCAATCTACTAACAGGAGCTGTAAGTATATTGATTAGCATTGCCAATTCAGAGTGGTGTACACATCTTCAGAAAAGGCTGGATCAATACTTTGATATAATGAGCTCTTATGAGACTGGGAGAGGGGTCATTTGTCCGTCCCCCCCGAGAGAAGGGGGTGGAGGGAGGGGGGTGGGAGGTGGGGGGTTGTGATGGGGACACAGATCATCCAGAAAAGCACACAGATCTATACAATGGCAATTTTGCCTGCCAGTGGCACCGCTTTATTGTCTATTGCTAACTGATTGGCCACAGTGGGCAGGGCTGGTGTGATGTCATCAGGAACGGAACATTACAATGGGATGTAGGACTGGAATGCGGAACACCCAATCAGAAATTCTTTGCGTTTTTGACGCGATGACTTCAGCCTTTAGTTAAAAAATTCTGTGCTGATGTTAAACTACCGAAGCACTTGTTATCGAGAGTGCTTACAGACCTTCATTGCATGGATCTAATGTAGCTTTGCCAAATTAACAGGCATTTGTCACGTTAATTAAAAGTGAAGGACACAGTTTCAAAACCGATGAAAGCAATTAGCTGGAGAGCTTGTCTGCTTGACACGGGGCCCGGTCATAGAAAGAGTTCTGCACCAGCCTCTCATTAACTAGTAGCATGAATGCAGAACAGCTAGCTGCCAACCAGACGACAAAGTAACAGATTTCAAGGCTTCTTCAGCACTCTTCAGATGGGGTGTTTGTTACATCAACACTGTCGTCACTTCTATCGCAAAACAAAAAGTAAATCCTAGACTGGAGGAGAATGCTTCTGAGTAGGATTGTAACAGTAGACTAGTGTCCTCCGCATCACAATGCACATGATGGTCTAGATTGAGTACTGAGTACAAGCAGTGAGGAGTCCATGATCGCATACTGTCACGACTGTTCTTCAAATATAAACACAATGGGAAGAGGATGTATTCATACTAAGTGTAAATCACATCGGGTGAACTACAGGACAGTGAGCTAGGCTGTGCTTTTGGTATCACAGTGCAAACATACAAATCTGAATGCAAACACAGTCATGTTTGCCACATAATTCATTTCAAGCAGCGTCTGCATGAATATCCTAATATCGGCTCCCTGCATGTCTTATAGACGTTTACCATAGTAAGTTTGCATGGTAGTTTGCACTTTCCCCATGTGCATTTACCACACCTTGGTTTGCCATGTTTTTTTTGGCATATGCTTTACCAGACCTCTCTGTGCTTCACAATGCTTCCCTATGCTTTACCAGACCTCTCTGTGCTTTACAATGCTTTCCTATGCTTTACCATACCTCTCTGTGCTTTACAATGCTTGCCTATGCTTTACCAGACCACTCTGTGGTTTATTACATTTAGCTTTTACAAAAACTTTTCTAAGGGTTACCATGAATCGGTACTACAGCACCTCTAAGGACAGGGCCCTTGGCCCCTACAAAGCTACAACAACTACCACACTTCTAAGGCAACAATTTCAGAATCACAGAGGTGTGGTTCCATTGAACACAGAACGACCACCGGCTAGCATCCATGCAGAATGAAAACTGTGTGTCCTGGATGTGGGGGCAGTGCAGCTTTATACTTTACACAGCAAACTAGGGCATCTGATTAGTTTTTCTTAATAGTTTTTGGAAGTTCCTCCTTTATAAAACATGCGTGCAGCTTTGCTAATATGACAGCCGTTCCTACTGATGAGAACAGGGGAAAAGTTCACTAACAAAGCGCCCTTCTGTACACAAAGAGGAAGCCAGGAAACGAGGAACAACATTTCAGTTAGCAGCAGAATAACTGGCTCTAATTGGTAGTAATGGAGAGTAATGGCCAAAGCCACTGCTAGAAAGCAGCTTGATAATTCTATTACTGCGTTGATTCCAGTCTGTCTCTCAATCTGATTCACCTGCTGTCAGGCTTCTTAAAGGAGAGCTTTCTAATCAGCAATCACAACATCATCCCATCTCCACTTATCTCAGCACAAAACCCATTCCGATTAATAAAAAAAGTACAGTATTTTTTTAGCGATGTTTTTGCAATCACTCTTGTTACAGTTACTCAAACGCTGTGTTTTATTTATTATTATTTTTTTTTATTTATATTTCTCGATAAGTCTGTGTTAACCCCTTCAGGTACACAAGGAATTGAGCGCTTGCTGTTCAAATACATTTGGGAGCGACTCAAGCATCACGATGAGGAAACTGACAATTTGGATGACCGGATTAAACCCTGTTCCGTGCGTCTCATTGCAAAAATAAGAACGTTAGCATAACTGTATTTGTGCAACACAAATATCCCTTGCACCTTACAGAGTTCAAGGGCTTGACAATGAGTTCAAAAGCTGTTCTCACTTCTAGTTGCCTACCATAGATATAACCTAGGCTAGATTAGCCAGTGTCTTTATAGAGGTAAGAGACAGCGCCATCTAGTGGTCTGACACTACGAGTGAGGTTTCCTGTGTTCACTATAAAGTTGGCTGATCTAGTTTGCATCGCATAGGTCTATGACAGGAAACCAATACTGAACTCATGGTAAAAGCACCTTAACAAAGACTTCTAACAAATAACCCAGCGTACACACATACAGAGGGTCCTCATAATCGTGAACCTGTCGCCAAACCCGATCCGACATGTCTATGGGAGGCTAGCTAAGAGTGTGTTTCTGATTCAAAATGAAGGCAGTTATCGTGCTCACCATATCGAGTGGGACAGACGGACGTTTTAAAGGAGAACGCTAAAAAAACAGTATAATTGAGTATATAATCACAGAAACAAAACTAAGAACATTTAATTAGAAAAACACATTGTACAGTCAAATCAATTTCCAAACCCACATACAGGGTAACGTCAGGCTCTATGAACTTCAAACAAATCAATTATTCATTGCTCTCATTTCCTCCTCCACCTCCCTGACCTCTAGGTGACACTAAACGGTAGCAAACCATTAACCCCTTAACTCCCGGGCCTTCCTGACGCTATTTCAATATGCAAAGTCTCCTGCAACCAGATAGGTTTGTGAAGGCAAGCGTGCAGAGCTGGCAGTATCAGATGACTTCGGGGTCAAAGGGTTAATTAGGGCACGCATCAGTTAGGGAATCCAGAGGAAATAGGCTCATTAAGAATGTATAATAGTTAGTTTAGTTGTTCTGCTTCACCAACACATAGCAGAGGGAGGCTGTTAAGAGTATAAGAGCCTCCCTTTCTCTTTCTCTTCTCCACCGACTCAAAGCAGAGGGAGACTAATCAGAGAGTATAACAGCCTCCCTTTCTCCTTCACCAGCACAGAGCAGAGGGAGGCTGTTCAGAGAGTATAAAAGCCTACCTTTCTCTGCTCCACCAGCATAGAGGGAGGCTATTCAGAATATAAGCGCCTCCCTTCTCTCTCTCTCTCTCTGCTCCACCAGCACAGAGGGAGGCTATTCAGAGAGTATAAGAGCCTCCCTTTCTCTCTCTCTCTGCTCCACCAGCACAGAGGGAGGCTATTCAGAGAGTATAAGAGCCTCCTTTTCTATTTCTCTGCTCCACCAGCATCATACGAGATACCAACATTTTTTATAGCAATGAATCCATTTTTTTGTATTAGCTCTACAGGACGTAAACATCCCAGCCGCGATACCCTCACGCTGTGCACTTCTAACACTGTCCCGGTGTGTGGGGGAGATCTGTGAGACAATACTGGCTGCAGCAATGAAGCTCAGGCTTGTTTGGTGTGTGTATTCTCAGGGCCGCACTGTGCGAATGCATCACAGTGATGACATTTATGGCATTTCCAATTATATTAATGCACCCTGCTCTCTCTCTGTCTCTCAGCCTCTATGCATCCTGCAGATACTCAAATCTTAAATACTGCCTGTCTGCTGCGTGCTGCGGCTTCAGCACTTAGCTGGTGCTGGCATTCACTAATATAAAGATCGGCTGATCTAGCCTCATCACATAGGTCTGTGGCACCTTAACAAAGATGTCTAACAAGTAAACCAGCGTACACACGTACAGAGGATCCTCATAATCACAAAATAAACTGTGTGTTTAGTTGGATTGTAGCCACATTGGATCCAGATGTCTACAGTGTTTCTGGTGCAAAATGAAGCAGCTACCGTGCTCACAGTATAGAGTGGAACAGACGTGGACCTTTATACAAAATACAGGACTTTTACAATTTACTGTCAACAGTGATTTAAACCAAGTGAATGATGGAAGGCGGGAGCACTGGAGAATGGATGAAAGCACACAGCAGGTGAGATTGACGGCATTGTATTCTTAGTTGCAATCTCATGAAGTCCCTCCTGTCTCCAGGATTTCTCCAGGGCTGTGCTGTCCGTTTGCACTGTGCAGTTTGCTCAGTGGATGGAGAGCGGTGAGCTGCGGAGCTGACGTGTGCTCGTGTTATTTGCTCCAATCTGATTTAACAGGATCGTCCGCTTTACTGCGAGAGCTACATCATCGTAATGTTGAATTAAAGCACTGCAGGGAGGGAGGCAAGAGAGAGGAGGAGGGAGCGAACATGCAAAAGAGCTAAGCAGGGAACGTACTGACACAGAACTTGCAGGGGAATACATGTAGGTGATCTGCAGGCGATTTAGGATGCAATGAAGTTCTGAAACTTAGGGTTGGGAAGATGGACTGCCTTCTCCCTGCATTCGACCCAGTGGTGTCAAGCGTTTAAATATTAGCCAAGAATTGTGTCTAAACATGTAACCATTGTCAAACACATGCAGGTCAAATACATGCGTTAAACTTAACATTGACTTAATAGTAACCGTATAGGGTTGGCCCATTTATTTTATTATTATTATTATTATTATTTATTTCTTAGCAGACGCCCTTATCCAGGGCGACTTACAATTGTTACAAGATATCACATTATTTTTACATACAATTACCCATTTATACAGTTGGGTTTTTACTGGAGCAATCTAGGTAAAGTACCTTGCTCAAGGGTACAACAGCAGTGTCCCTGACCGGGGATTGAACCCACGACCCTCCGGTCAAGAGTCCTGAGCCCTAACCACTACTCCACACTGCTGCCTTTATCTCTTCACAGTATTTTCCATATATAATTAGCTGGACACATACACAGAAGTGTGTAACTGTATCAAAGCACTAATCTTGAAACTGAACTTCTTGGAAAATTGTCAAAATAGGCAAGATAGTGATGGTCTAATTTCATTGATGACTTGAATAGGCCACACTTGCAATTCATTAAAAATAGTAAAGAGAAAAGGAACACACAGCCACACATGGTAAAATGCAGGAGACTTTTTAGAAATAGTTTAAATTAAAGCACAAAGTGGTCTAACATTTTCACACACGAGTGCTTAATGTTTCTATATCACTGATTACTGACCGGAGATTGAAATTCTCAGGTTTTCATGCAGGCAGGTGTATAAAGGATATAAATGACACATGTTGAGGGGTTTTAATAAATGCACACTGCTGCAGTTTTATCCACACGTTGTTATTAATTCATAACAATACAGATACAGAGGTCTTCCCACGACGGCTCTTCTGCTCAGTTACAAGACATTCCGAATACATTTAAACGAATCGGAAATGAAACTGAAACCATCAGAAAACAGAAAGAAGGAAGCCCATTCCTGTCGTGTTTAATACTTCTTCACATCCCTCCAAAGCCCACGACTATCACCCTGGTTGCTTCCCCTTGGTCCAGTCAGTTATAGGGATCTCCTGCTGTTCAGCCTGACAGAAGGTACAGCCTCAGACCAGCTCACCTTATCATGATACATAATCATGAATAAAAAAAATATTCTATCTCAGCTATTATTATTATTTATTTCTTAGCAGACTTACAATTGTTACAAGATATCACATTATTTTTACATACAATTACCCATTTATACAGTTGGGTTTTTACTGGAGCAATCTAGGTAAAGTACCTTGGCTCAAGGGTACAGCAGCAGTGTCCCCCACCTGGGATTGAACCCACGACCCTCCGGTCAAGAGTCCAGAGCCCTAACCACTACTCCACACTGCAGCCCACAATATATGTGTTGTGGGTTTGTCTTGAACTACCATAGTGATTGAGAGAGGCAACGACAGCATTATCAGTCCAGAGAGGACAGACACAGAGAAGGAGAGGTGATGCCTTTTATTGAACTAACTAAATAATAATTAATCACAAGTTCGTGTTGACCTTTGAGATCTTGAAAGCTTGTGATTATTGTTTAGTTCTTCCAATAAAAGGCATCACGCCTCCTTCTCTTTGTCTTTCTTGAACTACTGAACTACACTGAAGTTTACAGGCAAAGTGTCTGAATGATGGGAGCATTTGGACACAAAATGAGTTAGCAGACCATAGATGGGGTTCCACTGCAATTGAGACAGACTGAAAATACCACCAATAAAAAAAATGAACAAAGAGAATCATCTATTCAGGGATACCAAGATATTTAGTAAGTTAGGGGTGTGACTGGGAATAAAAGGGGCAATAAAACAATTCTAAATAAACTTTTATTGTGTAAAAGCAGCTGTGACATCAACTGGAGCCACAATGCTGAATATAGTACAGCGCAGGTAACTCACACAGCACGGATTCCTTCCTCAGCTGCCAATAATCCTACTGTCTCCCTCTTTATTTTATTGATTCCGGAATATATGACTGCGATGATCAATATCTTATGAAAATTCAGAGCACTGCACGTCTCTGCTTAGCTTTCCGGTAAGTCAGCAATTGTTACAAGATATCACATTATTTTTACATACAATTACCCATTTATACAGTTGGGTTTTTACTGGAGCAATCTAGGTAAAGTACCTTGCTCAAGGGTACAGCAGCAGTCTCCCCACCAAGGAAAACAGTGCCACCCGCTGGATGTGGACTGTCATTACAGCTTAAGGCACAAGGGATTTATGTGTTCCACAAATAAAATGATGCCAACTTTCTTATTTTTGCACAAAACAGAATTCACAATGTACCGACAGGTCCAAATCTTACTGTTGAGTCCATGTCTGCTGATAAAGATCTAGGACTGAGTACAGATTGCAGTATTAAAAAATACTCGCTCAGCAGCACTGAACAGAAAAATAGTTCTATAACTCTAAACACACACATATTGTAGACAAGATAGAACCGAGAAGTTTAAAAATCTACTTCCTCTGTAAAGGGTTCCCCCACAGTAAAATCATAGCAAAGTGTAATAAAGCACAGTGAAAGCACAGGAAAGCATTGTGAAGCACAGAGAGGTATGTTAAATCATATTAAAACACGGAACACTATGGTAAATGCATTCTAGAACCATGGGAAACGTATGGTAAAACTGCAAAAATAGTGTGGTAAACTTTTATAAGGGATAACGTGATTTATTTTCAAAGCTATATATAAAAAAAAAAATGCATTTGGAGAAATCAATTTATGCACATTTTAAACTTTCCTTTTTGTTCCTTTACAACTTCAGGTACAAAGAAACCAGTCAAAACATACACAGACACAAGAGAGGGAGAGAGACTTCTCTTTACTATATATTTATTATTTAAAACAAATAAAACAAAACTTAAAAAGGCAATACATCTTCAGGACAATGAAATAGACTTCATTTACATTAACAACAGCGCCCCCTGCCTGACTCTGTGATCTATACCAACAGCGAACTGCGCTCTCAGTGCAACTTAAAACAGGGAGGTATTCATCAAACCATGTGACATCACAGACTATGAACAACATCATCACAGGCACTAGTGTAATTAAAACCAAAAAACTAAATAAATAAAACTGAAGGAGGCTTCATTATTTGTACCCAAGTCCCTTCTCACTTTTTGCTTCTGTTTTCACACTAGCTGTGAGAATTTCACAAAGCTTTGATTAAAAGGAGCTAAAAAATAAAAAAAAAATAAAAAAGAAAAAAAATCGTCAGCGCAGTGTCTAAAAGACACGAAGCACCCTTAACATCAATGCACACTGGCACAGTTGAGCCTAAAAGCACTTACAATGATTGTAGTTAATAAAATACAGTCCCTTCATAATAAACATGGACTTGGATTAGCCGCAGTTCCTGATGCTATGAATCTTCTACATGGTCCCAGTCACATTCAGCAGTCGCTTGTTATAAATGACTTCTTACAATACAAATTCACTTAACATGAATTTCCCGTTGGTGTGAATTATTTTGGAGCCCCTGAAATAAATGATTTTGTTAATCCTGTAAACCTTTTGTCTACAGGGAAGAAAAACGTTAATTTCAGTTTGCTTGGCTTGACTTCCAAGAAGCCTCTTCCTGCTTTACTTCAGAAGCATCTTATTGGCTGCAAAGCGTGCCAGTCATTAGGGGAAGCAGCTGGTTGGTTACAGACTGGAAAGACAGCTCGGAAGGGGTCGGGGGGACAGTTTCCCTCTCCAAAATGACAAAAGGAAGCGCGACACAAACAGAAAGCACGGCTTACAAACAGAGAACTTAGTGTAGTTCCAGAAACAATGTTTGCTTAGACTGTGTTTTCCATGGAGATCTGTATATTGAGGAGATGCGTACGGCAGGGAAAATTCGTTGTGTTTTCTTTTGTTAGCGACAATAACTTCAAGGAGACAAAGTAAAAAAAAAACAGATCTGCCTTTCTCTTTCACTGTCAACTTGCTGACTTTGAAATCTCCGAAGATGCAAAGCTACACAGTGGCAGCTCCCCATGTTGGTCCCCAAGTATTACAGCCCCCTCCCCACCCCAATAATGCCTGGTTAGGAGACACTAAAAAGGTGCGGACCAACATGGAAGAGACAGAAACTCCACAGTATCTTCAAAGTGAACAAATTGGAGGAGGAGGCGAGGAAAATAATCCTCCACAATGAAAGCTAATACAATGTAAAATAAATAAAAGGAAGGAGATTTAAAACCATGACAGCAGAGATGTCAGCTTCTTCAGTTTCCAGCAGTTTGGCAGCTCCGTGCCAGAATACTTCAACACCCAGGAATCCGGTATACTTGAACTGTATTAAACAAGGTAGCAGCTGTACTGGCTCAGCAACACCATCCACAGCCTCTGTGGGATTACCTGAATCTCACTCTAGCTGCTGTGCAGTGTCCCAGTGCTATAAAGTGCATTTATACAACAGTGAAACATCTCTAGCATTGTGCGTCTGTCCTTCAGAAATGAAGGAGGGAGGAGGTCCTACCACAAGAATAAATTTCAGCATCACCAAACGGACCGGACAAGACAGGATACTGTAATTACGGAAACTGTAACCCCTTTTAAACTGGTAGCTCTAGCTTTACTGTCTGCAAGCAAAACAAACACGTATGCATGCTGTATAACGACACAACTCTGTAGTTTTAAAAACGAACGCAGTGCAGACTGTCACGTTGTATATAATGACAATTATTATAGTTTTAATGAGTCGTTACCGCCTGAGTCTAAACTAATACCAAACAGGAAAGCACTGCGTGAGGGGCAGCATGATTCAGTTAGGAATGTTGCTTTTTTTTTTTTGTGAAGATCTCCTGTGGTTTTTTTACACAGCAGAGCTCGGCTGTATTGTAGCAGGGGAATGTTTCCACGATGACACTATAAAACCTGGAAAATTACAGCAGCCCAACCTTTTTAAAAAACTTTTCAAGCCAATATTGCTTTCCTGGTTTGTTATTCCTTACCGTTTATCTTTGATTCTTAGACAGATTTCTTTGTTTGGTACAGTACTTGGCACATGTTGGCGCAAGCATGCTGTTTTTGTCTGGCACTGAATTTGGTCCTGGTCTGCATCAAGTTTTGCACAGCGGGCACTGATTACGATGGCAGGAGGCTGTCTGGCAATGCTCAGCTTCTCCTTTTTACAGAAAAGATGATAAGCATTTTCCTGAAAATCAAATCAAAACCGAGGTATGGATTTTGCAGCACACTTGTCTCTGGATTTAACTAGTATTGACCAGCCTGGAATTAGATCGCTGGAAGTTCCAGACTCCAAATAGAGGGGCTGTAAACTACACATGGGATTCCAAAAACCTGTTCGGCCAATCAGAGAGCGAACAGGTTTGGGTGACCCGAGCCCCCTATCGTCCCTTCACGCCACTGTCAATCAATGGTGCAGCCAGTGGCCACGCCTCCTCCGTTATTCCTGTAGTACCTCCCACTGTCCACTTGAGGGAGCTCCGGGCACGTCTGTCAGTTTATCAGTAAGGCGTCTTCGTAGGTTGTGGTTCTAAAAAAAAAAAAAAAAAGGAAAATATAAAAAAGATAAAAATGAGTCTTGTAAATTTGTTTAGGGAACTGTTTTTTTAAAACAAACACCCCTGACCAGATGACCCAGAAAAAATCAGAACACAAGCTGGATTTATGTAATTTGATACATTCTAAATTTCTCCACAGAAAAATAAATAAATCCTTTGTTTTGGCTACAAACTGCTTTGTCCTATTCTGAGACAGGTTAACATGCCCGTAATCAGAACAGCGAAATTTCACGCTGGCTATGAAGCTCAACACATACATAACCCTCTCTCCCCCTCTCCCAGGTCACTCACCGGTCACAGCAGCAGAATATGGAGCAGGCGGAGGTCTCGATACCCCGAAACTTGCCGGAGTTTGGGGTGTCCTTACACGACGCTATGAAGGAATGGAGCTCTGTGATGTGCATAGACTCCATTGTCTGGTGCTGGAGAGAGAGAGAGAGAGAGAGAGAGAGAGAGAGAGAGAGAGAGAGAGAGGGGAGAGAAAGACGGGAAGAGAGGGAAAGGGAGACAGCGAGAGAAAGAGGTAGAGAAAGAGGGGAAGACACAGACAAGAAGAGAGAGGGAGAAAGAGAGGGAGAGGGAAAGGGAGAGAGAGTGGGTGTTAGATTTTATTTAGTATCCCAAGCCAGAGCTGTACAATGTTATCATCGATGACCAGCAACAAAAAATAACAAAGTGAAATGGACGAAACACTGCTTCAGCATTGCTGAGCTCACTAAACAGGATTACATGGCTCAAAACACTTACACTTTTGCACCTTCTGCTGAATGAAGCGAGAGCCGTATTGAGGAGCTCAATTAGACAACCGTTTCTTAAACATTTAAACATGTTTTGCCGATAAATACTTCTTAAAGGCGATTACTAGTATTATTTCCATCCCTACAGTGAGCTTTGCCCTGCAAGTCCTGCCTACCTTGATGGTCTCATAGGCTCCGGTGATGAGGGCGATGAAGAGGCTGAGCACCATGTAGATGAAGAGGCTGATGAAGGTGTACAGGTACACCTGGCTGAAGAGCCACACCAGGAAGTTGTTCTGCTGCATCTCCGAGAAGGTGACAAACATGTCGTCCCCGTTGATCAGGGAGAAGAGGCACTCCGAGACCATGGACAGGGAGCGGAACTGGAGAGAGAGAAAAAAAAAACACTCACACACACACACACCGTGTTTACAGCAGTATTTTTTTTTTTTTTTTTTTTAATTTAGTCGTCGCCAATTATTTTTACCCCGGTTTTCACCCCAATTTAGCATGCCAAATTATTATCTGTATCCCCGGCTCACCGCTCGCAACCCCCCCCGCCGACTCAGGAAACGGAGGCTGAAACACGCGTCCTCCGAAACGTGCTCCTTCCAAGCCGTCATTTTTCGCACTGCAAATCCACAGCAATGCTACCAGACCTATAGTGCCGGAGGACAACACAGATCTGGCAGCTCCACTGCAGAACCACAGGCGCCCTATCGGCCACAGGGGTCGCTGATGCGCGGTGAGCCGTGGATTCCCCTGCCGACCTAAGCCCTCCCTACCCGGGCAGCGCTCAGCCAATTGTGCGCCGCCCCCTAGGAACTCTCGGTCACGGTCAGCTGTGACATAGCCTGGATTCGAACCAGTGATCTCCAGGCTATAGGGCACATCCTGCGAGGAGCGCCTTTACTGGATGCGCCACTCGGGAGCCCCCGTTTACAGCAGTATTTCTGCAGCTTTCCCATGCTTTTCCCCTGGGGTCAATTCCTTGTTTTCAATTCCTATTCCATGTCCAACTCCTTTTAAAATCAATTCCCAATTCCAAGTTGTATTGAACCGTATTGTATTGCACTGTACTGTATTGTATTGAATTAAATTGTATTGCATTGCTTTGTATTGCACTGAACGGCACTGTTTTTCACTGCATTGCACTGTATTCTTTTGTACTGCATTGACCTGTATTGTATTGCACTGCATTATGAGTGTCAGTGGTCACCTTGACGTGGTAGGGTCCCAGCACGATCCAGCCACAGAAGCAGTATCCCAGGTAGATGAAAGCCACGCAGCAGCAGAACCGGATCACATTGGGGAAGGCAGCTCTCAGTGTCACGATCAGGACCTACAGAGCACAGCGAGGCGTTACACACTCCAGGGCTGGAAACAAGGGAGGCTCCCTGTGGTTACACTATGCCTTCACCACAGCACAGCTTACCCTGGTTTGTTTTTCAATAGGTTTTTCCATACCTCTGTGTGCTTTACTGCACTTTGCTATGCTTTTACTATAGGTACCATTGTCCAGTCCAAAATCTATGTAAAACTCTATTGAGGTGTGTGCAGCAGGGATCAAAATAAGACTCCCTGTTGCATAGCAGTTTCACCCATTCCAGGTTTTACGACGAGCTTGATAAGCCACAGTGTGTAGAGGTAACAAGCTCAGGTGTCTTACTAAACTCACAGTAAAACCTGGAGTGGATTAAGCTGCTATGCAATGGGAGTCTCATTCTCATCCCTGAACACACTGCTCTGCAGCAATGGAGCAGGACCGGAGTGATTTTCCCCTGATGTTTCACCGTTCCATAATTCACTGATTTTTTTCATCACACTTTGAACAGAAGTCAGCTCTTTCAGGTAAAGACGCAACACACGCACACAGACAGACAGGACCTTATAAAAGCATAGCAAGGTGTAATACAGCACAGTGAAAGCATGGTAAAGCATAGGGAAGCATTGTAAAGCACAGAGAGGTCTGGTAAAGCATAGGGAAGCATTGTAAAGCACAGAGAGGTCTGGTAAAGCATAGGGAAGCATTGTAAAGCACAGAGAGGTCTGGTAAAGCATAGGGAAGCATTGTAAAGCACAGAGAGGTCTGGTAAAGCATAGGGAAGCATTGTAAAGCACAGAGAGGTCTGGTAAAGCATAGGGAAGCATTGTAAAGCACAGAGAGGTCTGGTAAAGCATAGGGAAGCACTGTAAAGCACAGAGAGGTCTGGTAAAGCATATTTACAAAAAAAACCAAAATAAACATGGCAAACCAGTTCAGTGAATGCAGTAAACTTTTATGAGATGCTGGGTAAACGACAGTGAATGCATAGCATTCTCTGTCTCTCTCTCACTCACTCTCACTCTCACTCTCTCTGTCTGTCTCACACAGGTGGACACTCACATTGTATTTCTGGAAGAAGCTGAGGTATCGGATGACTCCCACCCAGACCAGCAGGGTGGAGGTGCCCAGCAGTATGCTGCACTCGTCATAGGAGGCCAGGTGCTGAGAAAGACACACACAGGCAGGTTATACACAGAGCAGTGTGCTATACAAGGTGTGCCCATGCCGGGATGCTGGGATTCCTGTTGTACAGGGTATATTATAAACATTACGGGAAAACAATGTCTTGCTGTGATCACTCACCTTGGACTCGATGCCCATCTTAATGAAGCTGCCAGTGATGGTCAGGACATCGCTGATGACCAGCAGGATGTACCAGCCGTTGACGAACTCCATGCGGTCAGTCCAGCTGATCGTCCGGCCAAAGTAGACCTGGAAGTACTGAACGAACTCCTAGAGATGAGAGAGAGAGAGAGAGAGAGAGAGAGAGAGAGGTGAGAACAATGCACACGCTGTCCCAAATTATCTATATCTTCAAAAATACTCAATCCTGGTAAAACTACTCAAGTCAAGAAGAAAACGTTTTGGCTTTCTTCAATTTTGCCTTCTTTACAAATTAGTACACAGAAGAAGCCACTGGACAAAACGTCTGTCTAATTAATACACTGGAAAACTACAAAGCGGTATGTAATTCAATATGTTAACATAACATTATTCAGCAGCTTTCATTCCATTTTATGGATGCAAAACGTGTTCATTTTATTGGGTGATGCCAAACTTTTGGCCATAGCTGCATGTTTTAATGTTTTCTGATTTGTGCAATGGGAAATGTCTGACTGCAGCATTCACATTGCGTTTCCACGGCTGTGTCACTCACATATTGCAGCATCAGTCCTCGGACGATGGAGCGGCCGCACAGCACGAGGGAGAGCACACAGACAATCACCACGAACACGTCAAACGCCAGCCGCGAGTAGTTCTCCGCTGGGGAGGGAGAGAGAGAGAGAGAGAGAGAGAGAGAGAGAGAGAGAGAGAGAGAGAGAGAGAGAGAGAGAGAGAGAGAGAGAGAGGCCTGTGATTCTCAGCTTCAGTTTGCCTACAGGCCTTCAAACACAAGGAAACTGACAACTGTTGCACTGCAGGGATGGAAATGAGACTCCCATTGCATAGCAGTTTGATCCATTCCTGCTTTTACTAGGAGTTTAAAAAGCTTGTTACCTATACACTGTGGCTAATCAAGCTCGTAGTAAAACCTGGAATGGGTGAAACCGCTATCAGAAATATTTCTGAAATATTCAAAAAACTTAGGATTCCATTTGAATTATGGCACTGCTATCCTTACCTGAGGCTTATAAAAAAGTACCGGATAAAAAATAAAAATAAAAAAGCAAACCATATAAACTGTGATACAGCAGTGTGCAAATGTATTAGAACACCTCAAGATGTGTCATTTATATCCTTTATATACCTACCTGCATGAAAACCTCTGGGTGCGAGAATTTACATTTTAGATTATTAAGTGATATAGAAACAATAGACACTCATGGTTAGACCATTTTGTGCTTTAATTAGGCATCTTAAACTACTTCTAAAAAGTGTCCTGCATTTTACCATGTGTGACTGTGTTCCTTTTCTGTTATTATTTTTAATTAATTGCATGTGTGGCTGATTACAGTGAATAATTAAACAAGACCATCACTAATTTGCCTATTTTGACAATTTTCCAATGGGTGGGGTGTTTTAATAAATTTGCACACTACTGTATAGAAAACCGATATATATATATTTCGCATTTTGTTCAGCGTTCACATTAAATAACTGCACCCAGTCCCCACAGCTACAGAGTATTTTTTAAACGCCACTGTAAGGACAGCGCAGTCTAACATTAAAAGGAAATACATTCACAATATTTACAGAGTCCAGTGATGAACAGCACCCTGAAAGGTACAGGATCAATTGAAAATTGAAACGCGATTGATTTTTTGGAAACCCTTTTTCTTACCGTGGCCGGACACGTTGGGGTCTTTACACTCTTCGATCGAGGCTTGGTTGATCAGGCTGATCTTAACCCTTCCGCTGTGAGCTTTATTGTCGAACAATACCTTCAATTAACAAGAGGAAATGAAGATGACCAGCTTGCATTAGGGGTGCACAGCCTGTACATGCATGGACACGACACACAGTAAACGACGAGAAACTCAAGTTTGTACCGAGTCACTTTGATCCTGCTTATCTCTCCCTGCCCAGGAATAATCACTCAAAGGGACAGGGCTCCCTGCTTCTCTACAGACTGTGGAACTCCCTTCCGCTCTCCAGAAGCGCTCCAGATAAGCATTGACAAAATACGAATTACACACGACATTTAAATTTAACGCATAACGAATAAGCAGAGCAATTTTGCTGCATGTTATCAAGCTTCTTGTGGTTCGTTGGTTCCCGGAGTCTCGGTGGTTAATTGTGAATATACTGCATGCCGTGGCTAGAGAATGCCGGGACACTGTAACCTGCCTGGGAATTGCCAGAAACGTGACCAACGTACAGTTGAATCCACTCACTTGCAATGCGTGTTTGTGACGGGTGAATAAGAGACTGGATTCTGGATTTCTCTGCGCTGTCTTAGTCTCCCTCAACCTAATCTACCATTTTACCTGTACATGTCAACTGAATTTTTTTGGAAGGGAAATCTATATAATAAATACAATATTCTGTGTTTGGAGAGAGTCGGGATGCTTTATATTGCTGTAGCAAAGCGATCAGTCAGGAATACAATATTATCGTTTCTTTATAAATATATAGTATGTGAATGCAGACCTTTTGTTCAGTATATTCCATCTGCAGGGTTGGAATTAAAAATATGTATGTTCTGTGTCTGTGTTTATTTGCTTCACAGTCATATTGCTTGTGGTCAATAAAGCAAATAACAATTTATTGTTTTTGTTTGTATTGTGAGACCAAGTTTTTGTACAGTAGTTTAAAGTAGCATTACAGTTAATGCAAGGCTGTAGTTAAAGCATAGACCATAAGTTAGCATTACAGTATGTACAGAAAGTACTCATTATTATTATTATTATTTGTTTCTTAGCAGACGCCCTTATCCAGGACGACTTACAATTATTACAAGATATCACATTATTTTTACATACAGTTACCCATTTATACAGTTGGGTTTTTACTGGAACAATCTAGGTAAAGTACCTTGCTCAAGGGTACAGCAGCAGTGTCCCCTACCAGGGATTGAACCCACGACCCTCCGGTCAAGAGTCCAGAGCCCTAACCACTACTCCACACTGCTGCATTAAAATGCAACATTACCTTGAAGTCATGAGTGACTGCTGCCACTCATGACTTCAAGGTAATGTTGCATTTTACTCACAGTGTCTAAAATGGAGAGTACATTACTCATTGACCCAAAACCTGATCTGTAGTGTTTTCAAATGCAGCCTACAGATTTTTGAAGTGCCAATTTGTGGTGGCCCTTATAAAAGTTGACCACAGTAATTTTGCAGTTTCCCCCATGCTTTTCCCCTGGGTTATACTATGCATTAGTTCACACCACTCTGCTTCACAGTGCTTCCCCATGCTGTGCCATTCTTTCACTGTGTTTTATCACACTGTTCTATGCTTTTACTGTATGTTTCAATGTGTTTGGGATCTACCTCAAATCAAGCTGAGAATGTATTTATCAAGTTTTAAGAATGTGTGCCTGAATTCCACACATTCCCAGCCCTGTTCTTATGACGCAAATACTGTTAATTTCTTCAGAGTCTCTTGTTCTGAACCAGGCCCCTCTAAATGCGCAATACAGTCTCTTAATCCAAGCTGAACAAACAGAAAACCGGGCTACAGTCCTGCTCTGTTCATAAATAGACTCTTTGTTCCTTAAAGTGATTGCTTTGACCAATTTCATTCCACAAATGTCCCCCTACCACGCACTTTCACTCTCTACATAGCTCTCAGATGTGCAGTGTTGAAAGAACACACGTCGGCACACGTGCATTTTTATTTGATAACTTATCTGGTACAACACCAGCTTAAAGAGATCTCTGTTTGCAAGCCAGTAGCCAATCGGCTGCTCGCCCTTAATGACTGACATGATTTGCAACCTATGAGATGCTTTGACCCAGATGACATTACTGGGGAGAAGTGAGTCCTGTAATGTGCTGAAGTGTGGGAGGCGCTCACCGTGATGGTGAACGTGTAACAGTCTGGGATCTCGTTGTTAATGATGGTCTGGATGTTGATCGCTTTCAGTTTAAACTCAATCGTCACATTTATGAGCCTGGAAGTGTGAGGAGACACAAACATTGCAGATCAGTATCAACACACACACACAGAGAGACACAGAGAGAGAGAGAGAGAGAGAGAGAGAGAGAGAGAGAGAGAGAGAGAGAGAGAGAGAGAGAGAGAGAGAGAGAGAGACACACAAACATACAGAGAGACAGACACAAACACACACACACAGACAGACAGACACATACACACACAAATACATACATACAGAGAGACACACGACAGAGACAGAGAGACACACACAGACAAAGACACACACACACACGATGCAGACCTCTATTACGATACGATTTATATCACGTAAAGAAAATATCACGACTCATCGATACACAATGAATCACGCACCCCTACAGGACCAGCCATTCCGCAGTGACATCACGCACCCCTACAGGACCAGCCATTCTGCAGTGACATCACGCACCCCTACAGGACCAGCCATTCTGCAGTGACATCACGCACCCCTACAGGACCAGCCATTCTGCAGTGACATCACGCACCCCTACAGGACCAGCCATTCTGCAGTGACATCACGCACCCCTACAGGACCAGCCATTCTGCAGTGACAGGCACTTACTTGTGGAACTTGAGAGTAAAGTTCTTGTAGCTGCCTCTGAATTCGTTGGGGGACGCCAGGGGATTGACTCCAACACAACCTGCAGGGAATCAAGCAAGAAGGACACGGTTAGGACCAAGGCCAGAAATAAAACTAGCCTTGGGGGGAAAAAATACATAAATAGCAACAATTTGGAACTGAAGCAAGGATTCTGTTTGATTTCAAAAATGTTAAAACTGGTAAACTGTGGCGGTAAATTTAAATATTTAAAATTGTTATTTAAAATTACTTTCCTTAAGTTTTTTTTTTTTTTTTAACCCCTTAAGGTACACTTGTTCAAACGGTTTCTTCTTAAAATACTTTCGAGAGCGACTCGAGTAACACGAGGAGGAAACTGACCATCTGGATGACCGGATCCAACCTGTCAGTACATTGCAAACCCTGTTTCGTGCACCTCCTTGCAAAAATAAGAAAGCTAGCATAATTTTATTTGTGGGGTACATATGTCCCTGGTACCTTAAAGGGTTAAAGAAGCCAAGACATTCTATCTGAGAGTTCTGCTCTCATTTAATGGGTGGTAGTGCCACGCAATTAAACTCACTCACTGGTGGATTAGTAAAGTTCTGAGGTTTCTTACAGAAAATTAAGAAACAACATCATTTAGAAATAGATT
Organism: Acipenser ruthenus; assembly: GCF_902713425.1. Lineage (NCBI taxonomy): Eukaryota > Metazoa > Chordata > Actinopteri > Acipenseriformes > Acipenseridae > Acipenser > Acipenser ruthenus. Next base: position 3,412,643 of record NC_081222.1, read on the forward strand.
TGGCATTACAGTATGGGCCACGAAACTGTGTTTAAGAAAAATAAAATGGTTTCTAAAATCTCGCTCTTCTCTCGTACTCGTGACAACGGTGGGGTTGATATTGAAGGTATCGTTCGCAGGGTCGATGTGCCCTTTCTTGTAGTACTGCTGGCACAGGTAGAGGGCGCTCTCGTTGGCCTTTTGCCCCCAGACGTAGGCGTAGCGTCCCACAGTGGAATCAGAGAGAGCGAGGTACTGAGGGAGGGTAAAGACACAGAATTAACACTCAACACAGGCACGGAAACAAGGCTCCCATTGCACAACACTGTGATCCACTCCTGGTTTTAGTTTAATAAGACACACCTGAGCTTGTTATCCATACACTGTGGCTAATCAAGCTCGTAGTAAAACCTGGAATGACAATCTGCTGTGCAATAGGAGTCTTATTTCCATCCCTGCAACACACACCTCAGATTACACACAAATGAGTTATACACTGATTTTGTACTGGACAATACTACCCATATAAAAGCTTTTCCATCGTAAAAGCATAGCAAAGTGCAATAAAGCACAGTGAAAGCATGGTAAAGAATAGGCAAGCATTGTAAAGCACAGAGAGGTATGGAAAGGCATATTAAAACCATGGTAAATGCATAGTTTACTCATGGGAAAAGCATGGGGGGAAGCCCCCAGCAAACCCTAGCACTGGTTTACCCTGACCAGAACTGGCTACTGTGCTGGTTTTGAACAGGTCATAATGGTTAATCAAATTGTAAAAATGGTTAATGTTTGCCAGTTGGAGAGCTAGCTATGCTGGTGAAATACAAAGTCTATTTTTAAACTTTTTGTGTTCAAGTGGAAAAATTGATTCAGTCATGTTGTCTCAATTCCAGCAACAGACTAATGAGGAAAATAAGGAACAAGGAAGTTCAAAATATATTACTTATCCTTACCAACCTGGGGTTCAGAACTTCCCTCAATGAAGTCTATTATTATTGAAATGATCAGGAGCCAGGAGTCCGAGCAGGGTTACAAACTCACACTAGCCCTGCTGCTGCTGCACCCAGTCCTGGGGTTCAGAACTCCCCTGGTTCAGGCATATTATTAAAATGACCAGGAAGGTGCCAGGAGTTTGATCAATCAGGCCCCTGCTAACCCTATGCAATGCACTTATAAAAGTTTCCCACAGTAAAAGCATAGCAAAGTGTAATAAAGCACAGTGAAAGCATGGTAAAGAATAGGTAATTATAAACTATGATAAATGCTAGGTATTACCATGGGACACACAGTGCAAATTTACTGTGGTAAACTTTTATGAGGCAAACGTTTTGAAAGTGCTTCGTCAGTATCTTTCGTTAAAGTCACAGATGAGCGAGAGAGACAGCTGGTCCACACCCAGTGAAGTCAGTGAGCTGTGGTTGCAGATACTCTCTCTGTGTTCGTGTGTGTCTGCACAGCTGGATTGAGCAGCGAGAGGCTGCAGACTGCAGGCGAGAGACACCTTTGTTTTTCAGCGTCTGCTTGTGGTTTCAAGTGCTGTGTTCCTAAGGAGCTCAGTTCATCCACAGGTTCACCTGAGCTTTCCTTTCACCTCACCCACAACCCTGAGGGGGAAAGAACCGAGGGGTCATTTACAAGGTGCCAATTATTCATCTGTGTCAAAACAGGGAGAAACTCCACTCAGTCGCCTCCTTTTTCTAAAGCTGATCAGAACCATGTTATCCGTTTGAAGATTTGAGCAAACCCAGACTCGGGTGTGACTTCATGCTGTGATGAGAAATGAGATCAGTTCATTCAGAGCAGAATTAGCAGCGGCCCGATAGTTCAGACTCCTGGCACCGACCTGGTCACTGCAATAATACAGCTAAACAAGGGGAGTTCTGAAACCCAGGACTGGGTTGCTACCCTTATAAAAGTCTACCGTGATATTTATGCAGTTTTAAATGGTCACTATGCATTTACCACAGTTTACCCTGGCTTGCCATGTTTATTAACATGTTTTAGTAGAACTCACAATTCTTTACCAATATTTCCACTGTGCTTTATTACACTTTGCTATGCTTTTACTATGGGAAACTTTTACAAGGGTTAGTTTACCATGGTGTTTTTTAATATGCTTTACCATAGGTCACTGTGCTTTACAATGCTTCCCCATGCTTTATTACACTTTGCTATGCTTTCACCGTGCTTTATTACACTTTGCTATGCTTTCACTGTGTTTTATTACACTTTGCTATGCTTTCACTGTGTTTTATTACACTTTGCTATGCTTTCACTGTGCTTTATTACACTTTGCTATGCTTTCATTGTGCTTTATTACACTTTGCTATGCTTTCACTGTGCTTTATTACACTTTGCTATGCTTTCACTGTGTTTTAATACACTTTGCTATGCTTTCATTGTGCTTTATTACACTTTGCTATGCTTTCACCATGTTTTAATAAACTTTGCTATGCTTTTGGGACCCTTCTCAGGGTCACGCTGCAGTAACCCCTGACCTGGTCCACAGTGTAGAAGATGCTCTCGTAGAGGTCTCCCTGGGTGTACACTGCGTAGGTGTCGTCCCCTCCGTCGGAGTAGTCCTTCAGGAAGAGGTGTTTGAAGGACACGGTGTTCTCCTCTTTGAACATGACCACCATCTGATTACTGAGTCCAAACAGCACCAGCTGAGAGAGAAACACACAAACCCAAGCCGCTGTTTCTTTACTCGTTTCACTTGGAATGGTAAGTTAGCCCAATCGACATCGATGACCCTCGCTTGTGGAGAGCTCAACCCTCATAACCGAATAATTGGTTTGTGCAGCTTTGTTTAAACCAGCAGGTGTTAATTAAACCAGTGTTAAAAATGTGTTATTTGTAAAACACACAATGTTGGCAATCTACAAATTAATAAGTACCAAATTGGTGATAATAATGCAGCATTTCTAAATGTTTTGATGAAAGTAACAGGGACAGCTAGTGTACACTGAAGCTGTATTCAAACTGGCCATGTGCTCTTCCTGTAACCCTATCAGAAATGTACAACTTTTCCTGATGTAGAGATTTTTCCACCCCACGCTATTTTTATTACTGTACGATGTATTGAGAATGATTTGCTACACGTGCTGTTTAAATGAACTTGGAGACCGTGAAGGGGAAACCTTTGTCAAACAATTTAGATTTTAAAATGACTACATTTACTAAATACTACCTAACCATTACCAACAAATGAAAAGCATTTATTTTCGTGCTGGTAAGCTAGTTGTAAACAGTTATTAAACTAAAAAGAGAGCTTCTAAAAATAAAAGGTGTGCCAGTTTAATTACTGTTTGGAGGGCAATAAAACCTTCAATTCTGCAAACACCCGTCACCTGAGGGCCCTGGATAACTGGTAGCCTGTCTGCTGTGTGCTGCTCTCTTGCCCTGCCATCATAGAACATGTGCTGATCTCTGGAATGCACAGAAGAGTGAAGTACTACTTGGGTAAGGGGGTGACCCATCCCGGTCCTGGAGGGCCACTCCACTCCAGGTTTAACAGGTCAAATGAGATCATGAACTGCTTCAGGGTCTGGATGGAGGCTTCATGGGTTCAATTAAACAATTTAGAACAGGGTTAGAACCAACCGTGTTCTAGATTGTGGAGCTGGACCAACTAAACCTCCACCCAGACCGTGAAGTAGTTAACGATCTCGTAGTCCTTGTTAAATCTGGAGTGGAATAGCCCTCAAGGACCGTGGCCGGACACCCCTGCTGTAGAGTATCTGCTGTACCTGCACGGTGACGATGACAATCTTCAGAAACTGCAGCACCAGTTTGAACGGTTTGCGTCCCTTTGCGTGGTACTTGTCACAGGGGCTCATGAAGAAATACTTGAGTTTCCTGCGCAGCGCTTCCTCTTCCTCCTGCGACGAACCACATCCTAAGGTCACCGGGGGGTCACCCGCGCTGCCGCTGAGGTTGTTGGTTCCATAGCCGGCGACGGAGGTCAGCAAACGATCCTTTTCTGACAAACACACAAAACAACAACGCCGTAACTATTAAAACACTCCATTTTACAAACCGAATTTCTGAATGCAGAGTTTTTATAGCAGTCTAGACCAAACGAACGTCTTTAAATGGTTTATCCAGGATTGAAAGAGTTGAACAAGCTACATTAAAATGGAAATAAACCCTGGGGTGACTAGGTGGTAGACAGTCGTGTGCAAACGTCTTAGAACCCTTCAGGATTTGTCATTTATATCCTTTATATACCTACCTGCATGAAAACTTCAATTTCAATTTTCAATCAGTAATCAGTGACATAGAAACAGGCACTCATGTGAAAATGTTCGACCACTTTGTGCTTCAAACAGGCATCTTAAACAACTTCTAGAAAGTCTCGTGCATTTTACCATTTGCGGCTGTGTGTTCCTTTTCTCTTACTATTTAAAATGAATTGCAAGTGTGGCCTATTAAAGTCATAATCAATCACTAATCTGCCTATTTTGACACTTTTCCAAGATTTTCAGTTCCAGTGGTTTGATTTCATACGCACAACAAATCCAAACTACAGAAGCAACGAGGCGTTCTAATGAAGCTGCACACTGCTGTAGGACACTGTAATACAAGTCCTCCGATTCATTGTCTTCTTTCCCAGTTTAACAGCAACCGTTTCCATGACAGCAGGTGCTTTATCAACCCATTAAATACCAAATTAATAATAATAATAAAATAATTTAAAACAAGATCTGAGCACAAGTTGTTTTTATGCAACTTGATACATTCTAAATCAATATTTCTTTACAGGAAAAAATGTAAATCCTAAAGTTTTGGCTTCAAACTGTCGTGTCCTGTTTTGAGGAGTCAAGTTAGATGTGCCCGTAATCAGAGCAGTGAAATATCACACTGGCTATGAAGCTCAACACACAGAAAATGGAGCTTCATCATCACTGTGGGGAGGAAAACACCACGAAATAGATCGTTTTTTGGCTTCAGTTTCTTATTTTATATCGAGGCGTCATAAAAGCATCTGAAGGGCTGTATTTGCAGAACAGTTAAATTTAGATGTAACTTTTGCGGTTACAAAATGTATAACGATATATACTGAGCATCAAAAGAAACTTCTCACTATTATAGCACATTTATTTTCGAAAAAAAATAAGGTATATAAATGATGGACATTGACAAAATGTTTTTGGTTTCTTTTTAAATCACTCGATCATTCATCCTTGACCATGACACGCTTGAGTGACTATGACTGAAGCATATGCACTTAATCACCTAATTAGTGAGATAGGTGACTGGACGCTGGATATGGAGTGATTTCAGCTGTTGAATTGCAAGCTTGAACAAAAGCAATAAAGAAAATCACAGAAAAAAAACCAGTATGTCTGTCAAGAGAGCAGCTCCTTCGTGCGATCGGCATGTCGGAGGCTGGACTAGCGCAGCGTGCTGTGGCTCGTCGTCTTGGGTGCTCAGAGCCAGCAATTTCAAACCTGGCGAGACGGTATAACCAGACAGGGTGGCAGTCTCAGAGAGAGAACCAGAGGCTGGAGAAAAGATGGTCTGGCCACTGCTTGTGCTAAACTATCCCACATCCACCCATCTATCTAGGTTTGAAAGGAAAGGCATAACTACAGGGTACAAAAAAAAAAATTAAAAAGGTTGCTCGGAAAAGCTTTGGAACCTCTTGGAATAAACATTCTATTCTGACATAATCCTGACATCATCCAATTCTTGAAAAATAAGTTTACTGATTGCTTTTCTTTCTACACAGCTGAAGAAATACATGATTTCTTAATTGTTTAAACCTTTTGTGTACATCCAAAAAAAAAACTCTTTCTTTCTTATCAAGCATCTCTCATCATAAACGCACTGCTTACAGGTACCTACGTACCAGCTGCTTTGGAGATGACACGCACAAGCTATGGAAATAGATTTACTACGGCATAAAAGGTTAAACATTTTACATGAAGGTATGTTTAGATTGCTTCATATTGAAGTTTAGAAAGATTGATTCATATTGAAGTTTCCAATCAGATCAGAGCACAGGCTCTCCCTGTTTTTTTAGTTCCTGTAAGCTGTGTACAGAGCAACTTCCTACTTTACGTAACTATTTCGCACTGCAGTGGTGTTAACGTTGACTTGCTTGAAGAATGGGAACAGAATGTTCTGCATTTCTAAAAACCTTAAAAAGGTGACAGCACATTGGGACAGGTTGGAGAAAGGCTCCAGAGATTGTGGGATTGTGAGCAACTGCTAACTTAAAAGCATCGCTTTCCACGATCTCCACTATGAAGTGCAAACAGAGAAAGAAAAGCAGTGGTTTAACAGACAATCTTGAGCCCCTTTCACACTGGCATGCTCTACCCAGGTCAGAACCTACCCGGGCAGGACCCGGTGCCATGCGGGTCGGGTACGCGATTTCACACTGCTTTTGATACAGCAGGGTTGACCTGGGTGGCAGATGCAAGTACACAAGGCGTGTATTGATGCCCCGGAATCAGCTTGTTACAGACGCTTCCATCCCAGCCTCTCTGGATTGAACCGTCAGCCCAAATGTTGATTACAGCAAATGTTTCGCCGTCATGCATTTCGTCTCGCTCAACCCGGGTCAAAGCATGTCGACCCACATCCTGAGGTGGGTCGCTGGGACCTGGGTAACCCGGGTACGACCCAGGTACGTGGTTTCACACGACGCGGGATTGTGACCTGGGTAGGAATGTCAGTGTGACTCACAGGAATGCGCTACGAACGGAGTTAACCCTAACCAATACTTCAAAGTCAGCACAGACTCCAGGACCAGAGGACACACAGTCGGAGATGACACAGAGACTAAGGACGGATGGTATAGCAGAGTGGTGAGGGGATGGAATGATTACAGAACCATGTTGTTGATACTGAATCACTGGGATACTTCAAGTGTGGAGATCATTCAGCTGCTAGGAAGCGGATGAGCGCTGATGGGCTGAACGGCCTCCTCTCATTTGTAAAACACCCTTCAGGTAGCTAGTCCAAGATTAGTGCAAAATAGAATCTGTAATGATGCACTTTTTGTTAAAAAGGCAAAATTCAAATTTTCAATTACAAATTTTTTTTTTATCATTTTGTAACAAGTGCTTTTCTCCATGTCCCACGCTACACAATTTCTCATCTTATGAATGCAGTATCCACATTCAACACTAAACATAACGTCCCAATGCCCTGTAAACTACAACAGAAGCCAGCGGCTCAGTCCTGTGGACTGTGTGCCCGAGACCATTCGAACGCTGGGAGAATTACTGAGACGGGGAGCAGCTCTGCTAAGGGGAACATGTCGACACTTCTGCAATTTGGAGAGTCATCACGAGTGTGAAAGTGGAAGTCTAAGACAACAGAGTAGGACATACAGTGTGTGTGTGTGTGTGAGAACTCCACAGAGGTCAAGAAGTTGCCCTGGCATAACTTTGAAAAAAAACATAGATGCATACACAGGAAACTTAACATTAACATGGTACAACTGTGCACACAGTGACTCACAGGGATATATAGTGGGGTTAATTCAGTCCCAGCCAGCAATCACAGGTGTGGCTGTTCCTTAAATAGGTAACCGAGTGCTACCTGGGGAGTGGTCATCTGTATAAAGGAGACGAAAATCCTTTGTTTGTCTGGAGGGAGTCGGGAGAGTTGATAACTGTGTTTATTTGTAACTTAGTAGTGAGGGTGAATGCTCAGCCCATACTTGTGTATTGGCCCTCGTGCCCAGTTACAGCAACCCGAGACGCCGGCATTATGAAGCATTTGGAGCCAAACAATAACATGATTACGGGATTTGTGTGGTTGAGTCACATCAGCAGGAGAAAAAACAACCGAACACGGCCCTTTCAAGCACATGGACTTCCACCCTGCGCAACAACAGTGCCATCTCAGAAGAAAAAAAAATCATGTGTAATGTTAAACTGCTCTGCAGTACGAGTCTCATTTCCAACCTTGCTCCACTTCCGATGTGGTAAGCATCTAACTGGCACGTAGCCTACAGACACAGCCCTGCAGTGATCCACTCACTCTGACACGCACGTTACCACACCCAGCTCCACGACACACAAACACAGCGAGCAGGGCAGTCTGCTAAGGGCTGCAGGGTCGGATTCAGGACCACAACCTCCCGGCTCACACTTTGTTCTCAACACGAGACCACACCGTAATCTCAGCTCCTGCAATAATTGATCTGAAACAGCAATTACTGAGCCAACTTCTCCTTGCTACTTCCCCTTGCTACTGAGAATAACCAGATAAATGGATAAGGAAGAGAAGCAGTAGAGTTTACACAATCAGATTTATACACGAAAGCTTCGGATGTTTCGGACAGCATGTCCTTCTTTGACTGCATAAACCACAGGGATGGAATAAGACTCCTATTGCATTGATGGATGGACGACACCTGTGCTTTCAGACAGTTCTGTTGTCAATTCAATGCTTGTCTTCTTTCTATTCCTTAAGGATATTATCTTCAATTGTTGCTCATCCTTGTTAGACAGCTTTTTTGGGTGGTCACACCAAATATTGATTTGATGTAGATTTTTCTTCTGTTCACTCACTTTGCATTTTGTTAATTGATAAATATAATCTATTAACATGCCTATTTTTGAAAGCATTCTTACTTTACAGCATTTTTTCACACCTGCCTAAAACTTTTGCACAGTACTGTATATATTTTGTTTGGTTAGCTAAATAGTAAATAGCTCTAACAGTCAAATACGGAACGACATTCATATTTAGTCTCGTTTAGACACATTTAGATTAGCAGTATTATTACACAGGTTTTATGTATACAAAGAAAATATACATAAGCTACTAACAACAACAAAAAACATTGACAAAATAAAACGTATCAGTTTTTATTTATTTAAGCAGTTACTATGGTATATGTACGTATTACACTGTTTATTGATATGGTGGTGTTCGAGGGGAGTGTTTTGAACGGGAATTCAAAACACAGCTGAGTGTTTTGAATGTACGCTCATTACACTCAGTGTTATCAACTTACATTGAAAACACTCTAGAGTGTTTATACTGTGGAGTGTTTTGGGGCGTCCTACATTGGGTCACTGCGCTAATACAATACCGCATATAAACACTCACTGACTAGGGCAAAATGTACATGTTTCTATTATTAGGAACTAGCGTACTGGGTGACGAGCAACGCACGTACTCGCCTTTACTGTCAATAACAACTTGGTAGCGTCTTTACATATCCAAAATGAGTCTATGAGACCAGCGTAGGGAAATCAAGAATCATTGCAGAAGCTGATCGCCGTACCTTTGAAGCTAACTTATTCAAAACGTTTAACAGAATGAAACAAAGACAGAGAATAGAATGCGATGCACAGAAAAACAACACGTGTCTCACGTTGTGATCTTAGTATAACGTAAACAGCCGCCTACAACAAATACACAAGCCGTGATCGTACCAGTATTGCTGTAGACATTCATTCATACTTATACAGCGGAAAACATACTGTACCTGAATCTGTACTTCTGTCGTGGTGATCGCAATGCTTATCACCAATGGTAGCCATCTTCTCTGTTTAATAATATAATAGCTTCGGATCGCTCCCCCTCGCCGCCACTGTTTCAATGCATTAAGCTGTACTGTACACCTCAAACGATGTTCCCAAAATACAGCACACTGCCTGAGTGAGTGCGCGCAACACCAGCAAAAACACACTTCCTCCTGGAGATCATGTGACCCGCAAAAACAGACGCGGTGTCAGCTTGCATGCTTTTTTCTTTTTATTTATTTTAAACGCAAGTACAGCTGCCAGTCTTTATTCGCGTGCACTTTGCAGCAAGACTTGTTAAATGAAGCGCAACTGTCTGTCAGCGCCTTGCTCAGTTCGGGTGCGTTTGCTGAAGATCACAAGCGTCCAGGGTCCGCTTCACCATGTGATGTCGCTTCCAAGCGCTGCACTCACGTGAGACGGGTCACAACGGCCGAGGGAGTCTGCGCATTGTTTGCATCGTGTGTATTGCAAACTTGTGAATCAGACTTGCAAAGCGGCACGCCCCGCGGCTTGCGAGATCCGGTTGCAGTCGGCAAGACAATGCCGGTCTTTCACATCGATAAAAGGCTTGTAATACGGGCCAGATGCAGAAGAGACTGTGTGCACACTGTTTGCATTCTGGGACGCCGTTTAATATAAATATTGAAATAACAAATGATTCCACCCTTATGAAAACAAAAAAACTGTCTTAAGCACTGCAATATTAAATAAAAATGCACGTGAATAAATCTTCATTTGGAATTCATTCGCGTACAATTTGATTGTGCTAGGATGTGTCTCAAACGCTGTAATAAATAAACAACAAATAAATTAAACAGGGTAGAAGTCACTGCCTTCTCGTATTTTGTTTTCATGCATGAAAATATTAGCAGGGATGGAAATGAGACTCCTATTGCATAGCAGTACACCCATACCACGTTTTACTACAACCTAGCCTCGGTGTATAGGTAAGAAGCTCAGGTGTGTCTTGCTAAACTCACAGTAAAACTAGGAGTGGATCAAACTGCTGTGTAATGGTTCTTATTTCCCTGTATTAGAGACGGAATATGGATGGGCTGAAGAGTCACCCCATTCAATATCAAGCCCAGTGTTAACTGGTTTACATGAATGACGCGCCACCCTGTTTTATCTTTCTCAGCAGCCTTTATTATTGATTAATATTGATTTATTTCCATGCACAGATGCATACAGAAGAATGGCATGAACATATTTTCACTCGGAACAAAATCCAGCATATTTACAAGGCAGTGACCAAAGCACTGGTCCAGAACTTGAGATGTATAACTATGCAACACAAAAGAAAATGCAACAAAACTGCTTGGAGAGCAATGGAAACTTTAAACTTGTTCAGTCTGTAGCTTGACAAATATAACTTGATTATACCAAACATTTCTGCCTATTTCAAGTTTTATAAAAGGATAATCCAACTGGCAATGCTAATTTAAATAGGAGCCAATGCATTTCTCCTAATGCCAAGTGCTGAAATCATAAACCACTTTCATCCCTTTTTTAAATGCTCCCATTGCATAGCAGTTTCACCCATTCCAGGTTTTACGAGGAGCTTGATTAGCCACAGTGTATAGGTAACTGATGTGTCTTATTAGACTTATGCAATGCAATGGGAGTCTTATTTCCATCTCTGAAATGGACTGCCCAGCAAATAAAAATTGCCCGACTTTATTATTTTAAGATCGGTTTTATTAAGAACTCAAAACAATTTGCAATTCCTCTCACCACCACAAGAGGGCAGAGTAACACACAGGACGAAGCAGGCCTGTGGTGAGAATCCGATATTAGTCACACCCAGCGATATTGACCTAGTTTGTATAACTGAAAAGATAATACAAACCATACATTTTACAAACCTTGAACGATACAATTAATGAACAGCAATTACAAAACACACACATTTGCGCTGGAGCAAAAGCTACAAAAGTGATTTTTTAATTTAATTTGTATTTCATTTTGTTTTATTATTAGTGCAAGTACTTCATGAGTCCCACTTTCTGATTCACAGAAAAACCTGTTTGCAGTTTTGACCGCAATAGGAGTTCCTGCATTAACCATAAACACTGCTCATGCTTTTACAGCACACACAACTCCAGTTCTGTGCCTGGACTAAGAAGACTAGAGAACTTGTCAGCTCCAAGGGCTTCGTTAATGCACAAACTTGTCCTGAGTTGAAGTTCAGAGACTGTTTCCATAAAACGTCTAACAACAAAAATAATAAAGTCCCAGAATGACAGAACTAACCAGGTATGCAGTTGTACAACTTCAAAAACGCAAGACTCGAAGATAAAACTACAAGAAACTAAGTCAAGCAGACAAACGTTTTGTCCAGCGCCTTCTGAAGAAGATGTGAGGTGGTATTTTTATACCAGTAAAGCTGAGGGAACACGTGTGGCTTGGAACTTGGTTTCAGGAGACTAGTTTTCAGGACACTGTGCGGCACACCAGGGGAGACTTGGGGTTTGAAACAGCAGAGTTGCCTCAAAATAGGTTTCCCAGTCTCCTGGAATCAGTTTGTTTATGCTGGGGAGGGGGTGGAGGGTGAGGCAGAGGTTCAGAATCGATGAGGAGGGCTTGTCTACTTGACTCAGGGCCATATTCGCAAAGCATTTAAAATGTTAAACAGAATGAAACAAACTCTTAAATCAAGGGTTAATGAAGAGCTCTTTCGTGTCAGTTCCAGTCCCTCCATCGCGTTACGAGAGAACGTGAATACGGCTCCTTCACTGTAGTTTTACCTGCGTAACTGTACAACGCTTTTGTTCTTCTACAGCAGGGGGGTGTTCAAAGTCAGCCCTTCCACTCCTGGTCTCTATTCCAACCCTGTTCTATATTGTTCGACTGAACCAGTCACTTGACCTGTTAAACCTGGAGTGGAACAGCCCTCCAGGAATGTGGACACCCCCGCTACTGTAGATTCTACAGCGTCAAACTCAGCTCCTGGGGGGCCGCAGTGTCTTCTGGCTTTCGTTCCACCCAAACTCTCAATTAATTAATTGGTCTCATTATTTGATTAATTGGACAAATCGAACGCTTCTTTCCAGGCCTCAAAATGTTTTACAGGGTAGTGTACCTTGAATCAAGTGCATTTTTGAAATCATCAACTGCAAAAGACCTCGATTAAAAAGAAATACAAAATCCGTCCAAATGAACAAATAATTAGATCGATTAAGTGAGAGCTTAAGTTGGAATGAAAATCGGAAGACCCCGTGGCCCTCGAGGACTGGAGTTTGACCCCCCCCCGTCCCCCCGTCCCCCCGTCCCCCCCCCAGCCTTTAGCGGCCGTCGAGCGCCTTGTCCCTGGCGATCACAGCCTCGTCGAACTTGATCATGAGGGTGGTGCCTTTGTGCCAGTGCGCGGTGACCTTGGCAGGGAAGCCGCTGTAGGTGAGGATGGCCTCCACGATGCCCGCGGTGAAGGAGGCACAGTTCAGGGTGCTGTTCTCCTTGGGCACCGAGATGTACGTGTTGATCAGGGGCTCCTTCTCGATGATGTAATAGGTCTTGTCGTCATCGTTCGCCTGCTCCAGCTTGTCGGCTTCCTTCCCGAACAGAGCCTTCCACACATTCACCTGTTCGGGGAGAAAAAGGAGGAAGGAGAGACGCGGGAGTGTTAGAAACATGCAGGATGAAAAAAAGAAAAAAACACTGGAATAGAAATAAGACCAAACATAGCATTTACTTTTAATAAGAAGGCTTTTTTTTTTTTGCTTGTGAGTTGGCAGTAATTCAGTTTTAAAATGGGTTTCCCCTCACCGTAATCTAGCTTGAATTTCTAACATGTTTTGTTGACTTTGAAACATTAGGTGCAACACTTTAGAGCGGTCCTCCGTATTGGTCCGGCAGTATTAAAGTCCTCCAGTGAAGGGATGTTAATAAGATTCCTATTGCAAAGCAGTTTCACTCATTCCAGGTTTAACTACAAGCTTGATTAGCCACAGTGTATAGGTATTAAGCTCAGACATATTAAAACCAGGAATGGATCAAAATGCTATGCAATGGGAGTCTTAATTCTATCCCTGTGAACATGACATACTGTAGTGGTGGCATTCTGAACTTAACATGGGGATGGAAATAAGACTCCCATTGCAGAGCAGTTTGATCCACTCCTGGTTTCACTAGTCTAATAAGACCCGAGTTTGTTGCCTATACACTGGGGCTAATCAAGCTTGCATCAGGGGGTGCACCAGGAGTCTCCTTCCCGTGCCTGACCTTGATGAAGAGCAGGATGTTGATGACCTTGGTCTCTCTCTTTCCGTTCTTCTCCCGCAGCATCAGCACGTCGAGGATGCGCGCCCCCACCTGCTGCCCCAGCTCGGACAGCTTGGCCTGCAGCTCGGACACGGAGTAGACGCGGTTCTGGCAGTACTGCACCATCTCTGAGAAGAGCAGGGCGAAGGTGCTCAGGCTCACCTCCGTCTTGGGCCGCGTCAGAGAGCGCTCCAGGATCGCCGACTTCCCGCGGGTGAATCGCGTGTCCATCGTGTCTGCCTGCCCGGGACAAAACAAGATCAGCGCCGGGAAGAAGCGCCGTGGGGTTTATCGCGATGGAAAATAAAACCTTATTTCGAAATCTGAAAAGGAGGCTCCGATCTGATTTTGAATTGGAACTTAATTTGGGCTATTGAAAAAAACAAAACAACAACAAAAAAAACTACACAGTACAACTAAACTCCAGGTCTGATTTACTGCTGCACAGTCCTGCATCCGATTTTATACAAAACTGCAGGTTTTAATAAAGTGGACCCGAACTCTAGCTAAGAGGATTCGCACCATTCGTGTTTTTAAGTAACAATTCTTAGACACCCGTACTCCCAGTCCAGGAACATGCTAAAACACTTGATTGCTGTAATTAAATTCAAACAATCCCTAAACGAACTGCAAATAGCAAGCTTTACACTTCCTAATACTTTTCCAACAGTCTATCACTTGAGCTGTGATTTGCGATTATTATCTTATGTTAAGAACCCCCATTTTTGTTACAGCAAAGGGAAGTTAAGCTTGCTATTTGTAAAGTGTGTAGTCATTTTTTTTTTCAATTTCACATTAAGCTGAGTTCACATAAGCGGGTTGTTTGTTGGGTTCAGCGTGATTATTATATTGTGCTTGTTAATGGAAACTGGATTTTTTTAAAGACGAGGTGCTGCTAGGATTGTAATTTGCACGTTAAGCGCTTTTGTTTTGTGCGTTTTAAGATGTCCACAAATGCAAACCTATTTCCAAACTAAATGCAATTAAAATGTAAATAGAACAAAGGTACTCGGAGTGCAAAAGTCACTGGCGATCTACTAGTGAGTACGGTGCGGATTTTGAAAGAACATTTTTCGATCACCGTTTTTATTATTAAACTGCCGCGTTTGTACTATCCTGTCTGTGTGTGTGTCAAAAACACAACATTTACCGGTCACAGAGAAATAAAACATTAAAACGACACATTAACTATAACTTGCTCTCATCCCAGGACATACAGAATTACATTAAAATAACATTATAGATACCAAACCCTTCACAATACCTTTCCTTCCCGATTCCAAAACAACACAGATAACCAGTCTGCACTTTCACTTCCGGGTTACCCGTGTCACGAGATTTAAAGGTACAGACTTGAGCAACGAGCACGCGTAGCTGTAGTCATCTATTTGTAGCTGTGGGGACCATCATAAATATGTGATGGGGTTTGAAAAACAGCTCCCTTTACGGGCATACTCTCAGAGCAGCCTCCCTCTATGCTGCTGGAGAAGGAAAAGAGAAAGGAAGGCTCTTATACTCTCTGAACAGCCTCCCTCTGCTGGTGGAGCAGAGAGAACATAAGAACATAAGAAAGTTTACAAACGCTCGTTTGGTTGTTAGTAGCTTATTGATCCCAGAATCTCATCAAGCAGCTTCTTGAAGGATCCCAGGGTGTCAGCTTCAACAACATTACTGGGGAGTTGGTTCCAGACCCTCACAATTCTCTGTGTAAAAAAGTGCCTCCTATTTTCTGTTCTGAATGCCCCTTTATCTAATCTCCATTTGTGACCCCTGGTCCTTGTTTCTTTTTTCAGGTCAAAGAAGTCCTCTGGGTCGACATTGTCTATACCTTTTAGGATTTTGAATGTTTGAATCAGATCGCCGCGTAGACTTCTTTGTTCAAAGCTGAATAGATTCATTTCTTTTAGCCTGTCTGCATACGACATGCCTTTTAAACCCAGGATAATAGTGGTTGCTCTTCTTTGCACTCTTTCTAGAG
Source organism: Acipenser ruthenus (assembly GCF_902713425.1). Classification (NCBI taxonomy): domain Eukaryota; kingdom Metazoa; phylum Chordata; class Actinopteri; order Acipenseriformes; family Acipenseridae; genus Acipenser; species Acipenser ruthenus. The sequence goes on from NC_081222.1 coordinate 3,428,360, forward strand.
CAGCAATATCCTTTTTGTAACGAGGTGACCAGAACTGAACACAATATTCTAGGTGAGGTCTTACTAATGCATTGTAAAGTTTTAACATTACTTCCCTTGATTTAAATTCAACACTCCTCACAATATATCCGAGGCTCTTATACTCTCTGAACAGCCTCCCTCTGCTCTGTGCTGGCGGAGCAGAGAAAGAGAAAGGGAGGCTCTTCTAATCTCTGAACAGCCTCCCTCTGTGTTGGCGGAGCAGAGAAGAAAAAGGGCGGCTCTTATACTCTCTGAACAGCTTCCCCCTGCTCTGTGCTGGTGGAGCAGAGAAAGAGAAAGGGAGGCTCTTATACTCTGAACAGCCTCCCTCTGCTCTGTGCTGGTGGAGCACAGAAAGAGAAAGGGAAGCTCTTATACTCTCTGAAAAGCCTCCCTCTGCTCTGTGCTGGCGGAGCAGAGAAAGAGAAAAGGAGGCTCTTATACTCTCTGAACAGCCTCCCTCTGCTCTGTGCTGGCTGAGCAGAGAAAGAGAAAAGGGGGCTCTTATACCCTCTGAACAGCCTCCCTCTGCTCTGTGCTGGTGGAGCAGAGAAAGAGAAAGGGAGGCTCTTCTAATCTCTGAACAGCCTCCCTCTGTGTTGGCGGAGCAGAGAAAGAAAAAGGGAGGTTCTTATACTCTGTGAACAACCTCCCTCTGCTCTGTGCTGGCGGAGCAGAGAAAGAGAAAGGGAGGCTCTTATACTCTCTGAACAGCCTCCCTCTGCTCTGTGCTGGTGGAGCAGAGAAAGAGAAAGGGAGGCTCTTATACTCTCTGAACAGCCTCCCTCTGCTCTGTGCTGGCTGAGCAGAGAAAGAGAAAGGGAGGCTCTTATACTCTCTGAACAGCCTCCCTCTGCTCTGTGCTGGCTGAGCAGAGAAAGAGAAAAGGGGGCTCTTATACTACCAGCTTGCAAATGTAGTTTTCTTTTTATTTATAGCGTTTATTTAACATTACCCTTGATCAAAACAACATTTATTATTTTGTATTTTTAATTTTTTTTTTAAAACTTCAGGAAATGGTTCAGGACAGGTGCAACTTCAAATACCAGACACAGTAAACAGCGGCAGTAATAGGAAACCACAAACTGAAACCCCAAAACTATGCTATTAGTCTGAATGTGCTAAAGAACAGCCTTCCTCCCTCCTCCCCCACACTAGACATGCCTCTGTTTGGAAGAACACTGAGGAGAATCACCATATTCTAGAATCTAGCCAGAGTATTCTCATTCTACCCAGAGGACACCTCAGCTTTATATCACAGACCAAACCTGGGAAAGAACTCACTGCTTCAAACTGGGGTATTGACACAACTTTTTCCTTTGTGTTGTTAAATGTTAAATTGTATATGTTGAATAGAAGCATGAGACCTTTAGAAGAATATGTGTCAGTGTATTAGACTACATGTTCCAATTAGAAATATTGCCGCAACACATTTTGAAATATATTCTGCATACAGAATGATTATGTTTTCATGAAACCCAAATTTCAAAGCCTGAACCCTAATTATTATTATTATTATTATTATTATTATTATTATTATTATTATTATTATTATTATTATTATTATTTAATATGGTTAATATTTTGCCATTTAAATTGGGACATTTATATAATGATTTGTGGCATGGTATGCTGTTGTTTGTTTAATAAGTTGCTTTCAATTGATTGATCCACACTGTGCAAGCCCACATTCAATTAATCTTATTTATTACATTAGATTTAACATAAGATATTGATGTATTAAAATGTACTGAGCATACAATATCACATAGGTCTTTAGACTATAATTACAAATAATGTAATTGTATGTAAAACATAATGTGATATCTTGTTACAATTGTAAGTTGCCCTGGATAAGGGCGTCTGCTAAGAAATAAATAATAAATAATATTTATAATAATAAAATAAAATAAAAGGTTCACACAAAAAGGCTTTTGATGAAATGTAATTTAAGAAATATATATATATATATATATATATATATATATATATATATATATATATATATACTCTAAAAATACTATATATTTAATAACTAAATGAAGGACTAAAATAGTTTATTTTAAATCAGTGAAAATTAGCTTGAGAGAAAAAAAAATAAATTATTGGCTGAATTCAATATAAAAAGCTGATATAAACCAAATCTTTGAGAATTCAGTTCTCTTTTTGTTTCAAATAGGTACGTGTTATTCATGATCAGAATTCAACCAAGATTCAGTATTTATGTTTTTATTTTAAGCCAGCCACGATTGTTGAGATTTACTGACCGGTAATTTGCACAGTGGAAAAGGGGCAAGGAAAACGTTGCAGAGCTTCAAAAAAACTTTATCAAACTCCGCTTTTTGCTTGTTTAGCACACTCCACACAGATGTAACGCTTATCAACGTTTCGTGTGCATTTACCACATACTGCTCTTTTACACTGGGCACAGATATCAGACGTTTTATTTTAATTCATTTAGTTACCTGGCATTGTTTTCTGTTGCGTGTGTCACTTGATGTGCACTGTATCCAGGTTGAGCTGCGTTTCCCTGCCGCTTTGCAGTTTTCTGATCGAAATGATTCTGCCAAAGCTCCGTGGCTAGCATCATAAGATGATATTTTTCCCGGTGCATTCATTGTACAAAACGAATGAATTGATGGCTGCCATGTCCAGTACATTGTAAAATACAGCAACTGGACACCGGTGATTGCTTTCACCGAGAGTTTTGCGCAGATGGTGGAAACTCTCCTCTCGCTTTGTTTACTGTTCCAACCAGACTGTTTTTCTAATTACAGTGAAATAAAAAAAAAAGTCATTGGTAACATTCATTCCTTTTCCTAAGCACGGTTACATCAGCCTAAGTATCACGTTCTCAACCAGTCTCTGACCAGCCGGGCGAGTTTCATCTTTGCACAGGTAGGGAGGGGTAGGGTCCGCTGCCAGCCAAAACTTGATCCCAAATTTGACAGATTTTGTTGGACATGTATTGTGTCCAGCGACAGCGTGCTTTTGTCGGAAACAGCTGCGTGTCCATATTGTTTTATGGTTAGCTTGAAACAGGCAATGCTGTTTTCAATTAAGTTCTTCCAAATGTCTGGTGCCAAGGCAAAAATATCTGTAGTTGCTCTCAAATCAAAACGCAAAAATCTCAAGATTTCTCAAAGAATTCTTGTAATAGTAATATTATAAGACAACAGACTATATACGCTCACGTAGACGGCAGTTCTCCAAGGAATTGATAGGATTACAATAGATATTTGGATAACACATTCAAATACATACTGCTGTGAACTCAGCGGAGTAGAGATAACAAACTGGCGTGTATACATACAAAAAATTGCCTATTGTCGGTCTATTGACAATAAAAACATGTATTGTAATAAGCCGTCAAAATGACTACTTTTGGCTGTTCTAGAAGTGCTTATAACTTTTTTTTTATTTATTTTTGCGATTCTGACTTTCAAACGCCGTCAGGTTATTTAATATATGTATTTAGGAAAAGTTCATCTCGCTGGGGAGGTGAAATCAACATTGTCTGCGGTCTTCGACAGGGCTTCGTTTAGGTCCTTTGTTATTTTCGGTATAAATGTGCTACCTTTAGTTGACATTATCCGCAGACTTCCATACGCTGGTGATACTCAGCTATATTTGTCTTTAAAGACAGGAAATGCTGTTCTATTTCTACGAACTAGCTTTTTATCTCTTTTTTTTTAATTTCTGTTTTTATCAAATTCTGTATTGGTCTGTTTTTAATGTAACGGTTTATTGTTATTTGAGCGTGTGTGAAGCTCTATAGAAATGTGAATCGTTGTATTAATACAATTCCATATTTATTCTGACTTGTAAGATATGTGATTGATTATTATTATTATTATTATTTAGCAGACGCCCTTATCCAGGGCGACTTACAATTGTTACAAGATATCACATTATTTTTACGAACAATTACATTATTTTTTACACATTATTTTTTACATACAATTCCCCATTTATACAGTTGGGTTTTTACTGGAGCAATCTAGGTAAAGTACCTTGCTCAAGGGTACAGCAGCAGTGTCCCCCACCTGGGATTGAACCCACAACCCTCCGGTCAAGAGTCCAGAGCCCTAACCACTACTCCACACTGCTCGCCCGAATTAATACAGTTCCATATTTATTCTGATTTGTAAAATATGTGATTGATTATTATATAGTCACATTCTTTTCAAAAGAAACTGTCAAGGTTAAAGTTTCTTAAAAGTAATTTTACAAATACACCAAATAATGATAATAATTTTAACAGATTTAACTATTACGTTGAATGTGATGCACTAATCATTAGATGCAATATAAGGTAGTGAATAAGTGACCATTAAAATAACTTAAAATAGTAAACATTTCCATATATATATATATAAGTTGAATAGCAGGCGTTTTCTATTTGTGTTTATTCTTTATATTTTCTGGTTTCGTTGTGAGTCATTTCTATAACAATGCACCCAAATGACTTGCATTGCAGTATTACCAGGTATCACCAAGCTCGTAGACTTCTTCTCAAACACCAGACCAAACCGACCCTTTTAACTTTTAATAACTTTTTTTTTTTTCTTTTTTTTTTTTGCACCAACCTAGGTGTCACACCAGTGTCACACCACACAAAACTACAGGACTGTTTCAAAGAATGATTGGCTAAAGACTTTTTTCAAAGCCCATTTTGACTCAATCGAGTTTGCAGTGCATGAAACCCTTTTCAATGTTATAAAGCAACGTTTAATCTAAAAAAAATGTCTGTTAACACTGAAAAAAATAAATAATAATAATTCTTTAAAAGTCCTGCAGTATGTATCTTAAGCAGGTTAAAATGGACTTTGAGTAAAAAACAAAGTTGTACATTTTATAACTTCTCTACTGAAAATTCCAGTTGGAAAGCTGGTACCAGAAAGAGTCTTTACTGGTTTCCAACACAGCTGGTATTTTATATAAATCCCAGCACTGGTTTCCAACACATCAACTAACACTGCAGACAACACTCCTCTGAATTTGACAGTAAACTTCATTGATTTTCATTCCTTTTTTATTGAACCCTTGTAGGCAGTATTACAATCTCCTGAACCAGTATGACCATGTGGAAACCAGTTCAGCTTTCAGCTTTGACTGGGGTAAACTGGCCATTTTAACACCTGCTGCTTTGCCTCTCAGTTTTCAGATCTCTTCTTGTAGTGCCTGCCAGTAAAACCCGGTCTCTCTCTGTTCTGTGATTGTGTAAGGATGGCAGATGAGATTGGGAGAATGTCTCCCGATGTGCAGAGCTGCAGCACAGGTGAGCGTAAAGGAGCCTTGAATTTGAAAATAATATTTCCTTACCTCTCATAAGCAATGCGCAATTCACACAAGTTCTTATTGTTTTTTTTTAAATATAAATACATACGCTTCTGCTTTACCTGCTACTTCAAGTACAACTTCAAGAAACCTATTCCTATTATTATTATTATTATTATTATTATTATTATTATTATTATTATTATTATTATTATTATTATTAGTTTAGAGCTCTTTAACACACAAAACAATTGCTTTGTCTAATAATTAATGCATCATTAATTCATGTTAATATTTTCTATGCAATTAACGTGCACACAAACGCCACCGCCATACAACCCTTAAATATATCTATGGCGGCACTATAGACTTTGTTTTCATTCAGACTTGGGAGCCTTGCAAATGACTTGAGATTAAAGAACACACAGAAATGTCAATATTGTATTGATGTGGTGTCGTCTGGTCCTGCATCAATACCAGATCCGGTGGCGCTGAATCACCCACCACAACACTGATCTGTCATGTGTTCAGGTTACAGGCCCGTCCTGGCCAGCGAGGATCCCGCGCAGAGCCGTCCATCTCGTTGCCTGTCCTGGACACTTCTGCTCCTGTTAGTGGTTGACGTTTGCCTGCTGATATCTGCGCTGGTCTACCGTGAGTGACGCAACAAAGGCTGTGAAACCCTGTCCAATACCTGTCAGATACTGTCAAAGCATTTGTCTTTGAACTTCTTATTAAGGTTCTTTAAGTATTTCTAAATGTTGGTGTGGTTAAAAGTGTTTTATTTCATTTAATAAAAGTGTGCAGCCACATCCTCTGACTCCTGCTCCAGTGTTTCAGCACTGGCAGCTGTTCTGCCTTCGTCCAGCTCGGTCAGACCCTCACATGTACCCTGATAAGCCACAGCTGGATTCTATTAGAGTGTTTTTACAGCAGTGCTGGGAACCCCTCTGATGATGCAATCCAGGGGGATTCCCCAGTGTTGTAAAGGGTTCCATTGAAACCAGCCTGGGGTATTTGCAGTAGCACTTATCTTTTACTTGTGTGTTTATTTCAAAACGTGTGCTTTTACCAATTTACTGTCAAAGTGGCCCAACAGTATCAAATGAGTGTATTATTGAAGGGTGAAATACCTAAGGGAGCACTGCACATACATGATCACAGCGCTTTGATAAATGAAACCAATAAGCTCTCTCGAAAACAAATGGCAAACCATATTACTTAAAAGTACAATGACGTACGATGTAGCAACACACCGTAACTGCCCCTTGTTTCCCAAAGCATAGCAAAATGTGGTAAAGCCTTGGTAAGCACTGTAAAGCACAGATAGGAGGAGGCTGTGTGGCCCAGTGGTTAAAGAAAAGGGCTTGTAACCAGGAGGTCCCCAGTTCAAATCCCACCTCAGCCACTGACTCATTGTGTGACCCTGAGCAAGTCACTTAACCTCCTTGTGCTCCGTCTTTCGGGTGAGACGTAATTGTAAGTGACTCTGCAGCTGATGCATAGTTCACACACCCTAGTCTCTGTAAGTCGCCTTGGATAAAGGTGTCTGCTAAATAAACAAATAATAAGATAGGTATGGTAAAGCATATTTCTAACCGTGGTAACCTATATTATGGGAAAATCCTAGCACACTGCAAAATGACCATGCAAATGTGCCATAGTAAATTATTATTATTATTATTATTTATTTCTTAGCAGACACCCTTATCCAGGGCGACTTACCATCGTAAGCAAATACATTTCAAGTATCACAGTACAAGTAATAATACAATAAGAGCAAGATAAATACAAGATAAACTTTTATACGGGTGGCTACACTTAATGAAAACGATGCAGCAATCTTCATAAAGCAGGGCGTTTTGTGCTTCAGTATTAAGTAGTTTGTTCATAACGAAAGGTCAGATAAGGGGATCTGGGGCTTCCAAACTGAAAAACAGACTTCCAATGACTGAGACGCAAACTGTTACTACAGCAGGTTCAAGCACAGTAACACACTGCTTTTCAATTCCAGTTTCAGGACTTCCTGGTGAGCAACTGAACCTGAAGAAACAAATCTCTGATCTGACAAACACAGGTAAGCCATCTTATAAAAGAGACCATAGTGAAAGAACATCAGAGTCATACAGCACAGTGAAAGCGTGGGAAAGCATAGGCAAGCACTGTAAATCACAGAGAGGTATGGTAAAGCATAGGCAAGCATTGTAAAGCACAGAGGTATGGTAAAGCATAGGCAAGCATTGTAAAGCACAGAGAGGTATGGTAAAGCATAGGGAAGCATTGTAAAGCACAGAGAGGTATGGGAAAGCATAGGCAAGCATTGTAAAGCACAGAGAGGTCTGGTAAAGCATAGGGCAGCATTGTAAAGCACAGAGAGGTCTGGTAAAGCATAGGGCAGCATTGTAAAGCATAGAGAGGTATGGTAAAGCGTAGGCAAGCACTGTAAAGCGGTATGGGAAAGCATAGGGAAGCATTTATGAGGGGGATTTTATCTTCTGAACTATTCTAAATTTATCAAAATGCCTTAGCTCTTCATTCCAAAAGAAAAGACAACTTGTTTAGTATCAAAGAACAATAACTTAAATACTGGAAAGGAGAGAAATGTCCAACTTTCAGAATGGAAACATCTATGCGTTACAGCTGGAGAGGCTCTACCAGACAGATACAGCAAAATTAAATGACTTCCTTCAAATGTGAGGCCCGTTTATAAAAGACTTACACACACACACACACATATATATATATATATATATATATATATATATATATATATATATATATATATATATATATATATATATATTACTGTCGGCGTACTACAGTGACTTTTAAAAAGCATTGTAATATGTGTTATCGTACTAATCCTATTATTATGTAATAATTCTCACTGAAGGTCTGGGTTTAGGTTGTGAGTTTAGATTTATACATGTATGAATGTTAAGTTATATATTTGAGAATATGTTTGTATTATAAGATTGCATGCATGTTATTTAAAAATGTAATACAAATATTTATAATAAAAAGCAAGAAAGATATTTGCAGAAATCATTTTTCTTCACAAGCATACAAATCCTGCAGACAATTCTGATCCAATTTTGCAACAGTTTTCTTACTTTGCGGCCATTTCTTTACGTTAGCGCCATCTTTAAACAGCTTCAGTCTTTGGCACGTTGTCTAGCATTATGAGATGTGATGCATTTTAAAAGATGATACTGTTTAACGATGTGCTCACTATGAAAGAAAATGGATGCAATGTCGGAAAAATGACACATGCTGGACCACGCAGTATTCGAAAAAGACAACGTGGCAAAACTAAAAAAGCTAATTCCTGCAAATATGCCCTGTGGTCCCTGTCGGTGAGATGAGAGGAGGTTAAACGCTTCGTGTTCCCTCAGCTTAAGAGATGCCATTTCAAACTGAGAGAAAGAATGTCTCTTAAAATAACAGAATTCTGTCCTATGTTCTAAGCAGGGAAAATCAACCAATCAGTGGTTCGTGTATTAGAAATCAACCAAATCCTTAACAGTGATTGGTTGATTTCTTAATAGGGGATTTATAATACTCTGCAGCCAGGTTTGATGCGTGAAATAAGAAAGAACTGAGGTGGTCTGCTTGTGACGCTGTTGAGACCCCCAGTTGAGGCCCCTTGCCTTTGCAAATGAATCCTGTTTGTTTTGTAGCTGAAGCCAGTTACAGCAACGCAACAGAGCAGCACAATGAAACCAGAACGAGACTGAGAGCAATGGACTCTAACAGTAAGTGCCTCTTGACAAGCAAACTGTAACCAGATTGATACCTTATTCATTCTCACTGTCACTGTCTCTCTGTCTCTCTTTCAAGTTCAAGTTCCAGTTCAAATACTTTATTGGCATGACAAGTTGAAGTATTGCCAAAGACACAATGTGTTAGAGAACACAAAATAACAGACATTAAATAAACAGTGGTATTTGTGTGTGTCTCTGGCTCTTTGGCAGGACACTACAAACTCTGCAGCTGTTACTGCTCCCTCTCTCCTCTCCCCCAGAAAGACCTGCAGTTTATCTCTCTCTCTCATGTATAGTACAGAAAATTCTACTGGAATATATATATAGGTTTGTGTATATTTCATTCTGTTCTGCAGAAAATCAGTTGCTGCATGTCCTCTAAGAGTATTGCTGCAACAGCAATTTTATTCCACCGGGTGTCGCTGTGTGTTATGCATGAATCCTATTTAAAGCATTTCAACTTATAGCATTGATTTGTGTTTTCTGTGCTTTTAACTGTGCAACTGAACTAACACAGCTATCATATGTTTATACCTCTCAGTTTCATCTTGTAGGGAAGCTGTAATCAACGTTTCAAATTCGTTGAGTGACTCTGGTGAGTAATAATTTCCTAGCCGAACCAATTCCAGAAAAATAAATCATGATGTAGTGCAGTGTTCCTTTTGTGTGTATGTTGCAATAACTCCTGTATGTTCCACAGGCTTGCAGAACGCTACAGAGGTATATAAGATGTACATAAGAGACTTCTGTTCCAAGAAAGCCCATGAAAAAGGTAAGATCAGGGAACTGAACCCCTTGTCCTGTTTTTGAGCCAGAATTGTATTAAACTGTCCTGAGACCCCAGCTCTCCTTCAGAAGACTTCTTTACAGCAGATCACAGTTTACTGTCTCATCTGAAACGCTGTTGCCCCAGTGGTGTAGCTGAGCTGGAACACGCATAATAGCCAAGCCAAGTCACATGACTCCCATCTCCCACACACCTGTCTGATTCACTCATCAGTCCTCTTGATGCAATGGAAAGAGCATTAGGAACTTCTTCTATTACCAACTGCTTCTTTAAGAAGGCTGAAAATACCGACAAAGACTGAATACGACTGTGGACACGAACACAAATGAAGCCACTGACACACACACACAGACAAGTAACGTAAAGCATTCTGACAAGGTGGAGAAAGACACTTACTAAATACTTTTAGAAATGAGATAAATGCATCACCTATTGTATGTGCTGCTAGAAGTTCAGTATACCTATAGAAAAAAATTGTAAAATAACTTGTTTAAGAAAATTAAGTACTGTGTTGCCCCTATATTAACACCATGCTGGGGCACAATGGTTGAGCTGCAGCACAGAGGGAATAAAGAGCCCTCTACGGACTGGGTGTAACCTGGCTTAGCTTCTGAGACCTGACTAGTTCAGACTCCACCTTTGAATGGGCTGCTGATACAGCGATGGCCAGAAGTTTGCATCTCCATATAGAATGAACTAATGTTGCTTCATGAAGCCGAAGCAACATTAAATAAAATATCTAAGTTAAGTTCATATAGTTGTTTTTTTAAATTATGTTTCAATCCTAAAATGATAGATGATGCAAAACCTTTGGCCATAGCTGTAGAGTCTGCATGGTGTTGCATACTGTATACTGTAACTATATCGCACCTTTCTGTGTGCGCAGTAGACAGGGTTCAGAAACTCTCTAGTAGTCCAGTAGTTTAGTAGTAGTTGTAATATATTTTTGTATTATTGGCAGTCGATACCTGCTTCCCATGCCCTCTGGGCTGGAGGCGGACTGGGAGGAGCTGCTACATGTTTTCTGATCAGCAAAAAACCTGGACGGACTCCCAGTCGTTCTGTCAGTCGAAGCAATCAGCGCTGCTCATCATCAACAACGCAGAGGAACAGAAGGTAATCTCTGAACTGTCACCCTTTCAACGCTGCAGAGTCTGTGAACAACATCCTTCCATGAGTTCCATGGGCTCTCAACTCTGTCAAACAGAAAGGAAGTTGTGGTTCACTGTTTACATCACCAACGCTTGAGAACTGCGCGCCACAACAGGCTTTGAGATTCTGCTGTTCTTTGCAGAGGCACTATGCAGTAGGAGGGTATAATACACTAGAGAGCTTTCCTTTTTGTTTTTAGAGTGAATCGGGATCAATGCCTCAGTCCCATTCTAAATCATCTGATGAGCACAGAATTGATTTGAAAGCTTTGCTGATAACTGATAACTTGTGGTCCCCATTGCTTTGTTGATTTGGTTCTCTTGTCTTCCTGGTCATTTTCTATTGAGGTGGATACTGGTTAAACTGCTGCCTCAGGACACTGGCTTATGTCTCATAGTGGTGGAAACTTTAGCTGTTTTGCACCTCGACCATGGAGTTTGTTAACTAGTTGCAGTTGTGCATTTTATCCACTCGAAAGGTTACCTTGTAATCTCAAAGCGCCCCATAGTTATCACAGTATACAATAAAATAAGGTTTACTTGGACTTTCACAGCATTCGTTCAGAAATAACGTTCTTTTTCTGTATGTTTCCAGGACATAATTAGTAAGAGGAGTTCATCTCAGAGCTACTGGATTGGACTCAGTGACAGGGTCAAGGAAGGTGACTTCAGATGGGTGGACAACACAAGCTTCAAGACCACAGAGCAGTAAGTCAGAAGAGAGAAAAATCATAACTCTTACTTCATAGGAAAACAATGCCTGATGCTCTGTGGGGCGATTCAAACTTCAAACACTTACCCTTAGGGTTGAATTTTAATTATGGCGCTACTACCCTTACAACAAATAAAATAAACTATGATAACCGTGGTGAATTATAGTCTGCTAATATTGCATAAAATACCAGTTATCTTTATCACAGTTGTTTATTCTGACATTTGCCACTTTTTAAAAGCTGCTATAAGCAAAGCAGTGCAGTAATTAAAAAGGAATCCTAATGGGGTCCCCGAGGGTCTCCTGGTAAAGGCACGGCCGCATGGTGTGCAGGGGGTCACACAGTCAGCGGAGCGCAGGGGTCCCTGAGGGTCTCCTGGTAAAGGCACGGCCGCATGGTGTGCAGGGGGTCACACAGTCAGCGGAGCGCAGGCGTCCCTGAGGGTCTCCTGGTAAAGGCACGGCTACGTGTTGTGCAGGGGGTCACACAGTCAGCGGAGCGCAGGCGTCCCTGAGGGTCTCCTGGTAAAGGCACGGCTACGTGTTGTGCAGGGGGTCACACAGTCAGCGGAGCGCAGGGGTCCCTGAGGGTCTCCTGGTAAAGGCACGGACGCATGGTGTGCAGGGGGTCACACAGTCAGGGGAGCGCAGGTGTCCCTGAGGGTCTCCTGGTAAAGGCACGGCCGCATGGTGTGTAGGGGGTCACACAGTCAGGGGAGCGCAGGTGTCCCTGAGGGTCTCCTGGTAAAGGCACGGCTACATGGTGTGCAGGGGGTCACACAGTCAGAGGAGCGCAGGTGTCCCTGAGGGTCTCCTGGTAAAGGCACGGCTACATGGTGTACAGGGGGTCACACAGTCAGAGGAGCGCAGGGCTCATTCACAGTTTTGACTTCCTTTTTTTCTGCTCTGTAGGTTTTGGGCAGAACAACAACCAGATGACTGGCACTCCAATGAAGACTGCATCCATTTACGCAACGATGGGTTGTGGAATGATGCTTCATGTGATATACAATCCTATTTCATTTGTGAAAAGGAAACTAGAATGATCTTTTTTTAGAGCAAAGGCTTTGTTTGTAGAGCAAGAATACAATATGCTACTGTGTTTTATTGTGCTTTTTCTTTGCTTTCTCAAAAATTAGATGCCAGTTACATGCTTTTCAGAAGCTGTTAAAGTTATTAGGTACCTGAAGGCAGCAACAGCAGATTTACAGTGTTATGCAGTTGAGCCTCAGAGTTATGAGTACCAAATTGAAAAGGATAACCAACTGAAATGGCAAGTACTGGGGAACACAGGTGTGTTACACGTTTAATTGAAAAAACAAACCAACTTGATAGCAGTATCAGCCTCAACAATGAGAATATGGTATCTGGAACTCAAGTGACATCAAGAAAAAATAATCAAATCAAGGAAACAAACAATTTGCAAAGGAGACTGTGCTGTATCCTTGTGTTAATCTCCAGATTGAGGGTGTAGCTAGCAGGTGTGCACATTCATCAATACCACTGGAAACCCATTTTCAGAGTTACAAACAGCCTCTGTTCCCATGGTGATGTAACTCGGAGGTTTACCTGTATTTTAAATATCTGCATATAAACTGAGTGTTAAAACAAGCAAAGATTTTCAATGCAAAAGCGAAGGACCAGGGATTATAATGTTACTAGTCCTTATGAGAGGTAACATGTATTTTAATACATTGCTTATTGCTCAATTTTCTTTTATTTCATTGCATATTTGATTTGATTTTGGGGCACAAAATGTGTATTTCACAAGCATTGCAAAGATGTTGTTTTCTGTTTGGTGTTTTTTTCTCTTCTTGCCAATAAAAGATAAAAAAAAGGTTTTCATTTTTTGGTTTTTTTTCTGGTTATTAGATAAAGGATACTCCAGTCTGGGGCAGGCTTGAGGCATGGAGACTGAGCTGCTCCCTCCCTCACCCCCCTAAGAGAAAGGGTGCTCCCTCCAGTCCAGGGCAGGCTTGAGGCATGGAGACTGAGCTGCTCCCTCCCTCACCCCCCTAAGAGAAAGGGTGCTCCCTCCAGTCCAGGGCAGGCTTGAGGCATGGAGACTGAGCTGCTCCCTCCCTCACCCCCCTAAGAGAAAGGGTGCTCCCTCCAGTCCAGGGCAGGCTTGAGGCATGGAGACTGAACTGCTCCCTCCCTCCCTCACCCCCCTAAGAGAAAGGGTGCTCCCTCCAGTCCAGAGCAGGCTTGAGGCATGGAGACTGAACTGCTCCCTCCCTCCCTCACCCCCCTAAGAGAAAGGGTGCTCCCTCCAGTCCAGGGCAGGCTTGAAGCATGGAGACTGAACTGCTCCCTCCCTCCCTCACCCCCTAAGAGAAAGGGTGCTCCCTCCAGTCCAGGGCAGGCTTAAGGCATGGAGACTGAACTGCTCCCTCCCTCACTCCCTAAGAGAAAGGGTGCTCCCTCCAGTCCAGGGCTGGGTAGTGCGAGTATTATTATTATTATTATTATTATTATTATTATTATTATTATTATTATTATTTTATTTATTTCTTAGCAGACACCCTTATCCAGGGCGACTTACAATTCTTACAAGATATCACATTATTTTTTCATATAATTACATTATTTTTTACACGTTAATTTTACATACAATTACCCATTTATACAGTTGGGTTTTTACTGGAGCAATCTAGGTAAAGTACCTTGCTCAAGGGTACAGCAGCAGTGTCCCCCATCTGGGATTGAACCCACGACCCTCCGGTCAAGAGTTCAGAGCCCTAACCACTATCATAATATTTTGATAGAAGTCAGGGCTAAGTTTGTCGTGCACACTATGTTTCAACAAACATAAACACAGTGTTACTGACAGCACAGTAGCACAGCGCACAGATGTTTATCTTATCTCTAGCTGGAACAGTTCATCTCACCGAAGTGATATGATTAATTTAGCAACAGCAGTGGTGTAACCTTGCCTGTGATTAGTACCCAGACAGCTCTAAACAGTAACTGAGACAGGTTCCGGCATACAGCACTTTAAATAAATAAACCTGTTTATTTAATTTTAATAACTGTAATCAGACCGCTGCAAGGAAGTTGGTGGCACAGCGATCTGATAAACAGTTATAAAAATAATCTAAACCATTATCGGCACCCCAATCTATCCCTATATGATGCAGTTCAAGAGACACCATGTGATGCAACATGGGTGGAAGGAAGCAGAGTGTTTAAAACATTCAGTAACTTTGCAGCTCGGAAAGTGGAAAGTGCTGTAGCCTGATCCTGTGCTGCTCTTGAAGGAAAGAAAGAAGGAGAGAAAAAGAGGAAAGAAAGAAGTGAAAAAAGAAAGAAAAAGAGGAAAGAAAGAAGTGAAAAAAGAAAGATAAGATAGAAAAAAAGACAGGAAGAAAGAAAGAACCCAGGACATGTTTTTTTAAAGGGGTTATAGTATTTTTTTTTACAAAATGGCCAAAGAACAGTTTTATGTCATACGCAACCCGACAACAGGCAAGATCAGTGAAGACACCAGTAAAAAGGAGAAACCGAAGAGAGGTAATGTTAACACATGGATTCATTCGCTCATTTACTTCATCCTTTTCTTTACTGTATATCAGCCCCCTCTCTCTCCCTTCCTCCCTCTTCCCGTCTCCCTTTCTTTAGACACATTACTGATTGATTTCACATTTTATCAAATAGAAATATTTAGTTTACATGAACTCAACTGTAATAACAAAGTCTCTGCTGTGTAATTACATTGTTATTAATGTAACCTCACAATAAAACACAGCCAGCACTACTGCTGTATATAACAATAATAATAATAATAATAATAATAATAATAATAATAATAATAATAATAATAATAATACATTTCTTATGGTTAGCAATACGACGGTCTTTCATTAATTTCTTAGGGCAATATTCTAAAATCTTTTTTTTTTTTTAAATCTTAAATTAAGAGAATAATACCTCAATTTTTGGTGCTATTCACATTGTTTTTTGGGTTGTGGTATAGAAAACTTTAAAATATGTTTTTTAGCATTGACTTCAATTAAAATGTCTATCCCGTAATTTACATTGCTATGAATCTTATTGAAAAAGTAAACAACAACACATATCTACAGTATAAACACACACACACATACACACACACACACACTGTGAAATCAGTGATTGTACAACTCAAATTGACCAGTAGATGTGTGAAATATTGAGGAAACTCAAACATGTCATGCATTCACTAGGGATTGTATAGAGTCACTGGCAGCACTGCATAGATGACCCGCAGGGTCAGGGCTGCTGAGAGCCCTCACGGGCCCCGAGGAAGGACGCTATCATTATAATTCCCAAGCAGTATTTTCATCGATTTGGACTCTATTATAATTCTTGCTTTTTTATTTACTCTTATGAATTCTATGAACATTTTACACGCACTTCTAGTTTGAACTGCATGCTCATTTTACACGCACTTCTAGTTTGAACTGCATGCTCATTTTACACGCACTTCTAGTTTGAACTGCATGCTCATTTTACACGCACTTCTAGTTTGAACTGCATGCTCATTTTACACGCACTTCTAGTTTGAACTGCATGCTCATTTTACACGCACTTCTAGTTTGAACTGCATGCTCATTTTACACGCACTTCTAGTTTGAACTGCACGCTCATTTTACACACACTTCTAGTTTGAACTGCATGCTCATTTTACACGCACTTCTAGTTTAAACTGCATGCTCATTTTACACGCACTTCTAGTTTAAACTGCATGCTCATTTTACACACACTTCTAGTTTGAACTGCATGCTCATTTTACACGCACTTCTAGTTTGAACTGCATGCTCATTTTTGGAACTGTATTATAATTTGTGCATTTCCTTTGTGTTTCTACTCTATGGAGATTTTACGCGCCTCGATCGTGTATTACATTTTAATTTGTTTCAAGATGAAGTTGATCCCCATATGTTTGTTCATTTTGAATACTACAAGTCTATATGTGTCTTGTATTTTGCATATATTCTGACTGTACTAGCTTATAAGAATCATTTTAAAAATAACACTATTATTGATTTGGACTAAATTATGAGAGCTGATGTTGTAATAAATACAGTACAGCAGCTCCTTTATTAGTACAAATCTATTTTCTTTTTAATTGTGTTATTTTGTATGAGTTTATACATGTATCATACTTTCACTAACATGTGACAGTGAATGCCTACAACACAGTTCAATACATTCACTAAACAGGCCACTGGATTTCACTTTTACTGTAGCATATATATATATATATATATATATATATATATATATATATATATATATATATATATATATATATAATGTTTAAAAGGAGATATAACAGCAGTGTATAAAAATGAAATAAAATGTAAACACCTTTTTTGGATGTACACATAATGTTTAAATGTTTAAAAAAAACAACAACATTAATTTCATTTCTACGATTAAAACGATTTGCGTGAACTCTTTGGAGTTGGAGAGGTTGCCCTGACGAAACTGCATAGTTAACGTGGTTTACTTACACACACACGCACATAGTGACTGAAGGGAGTAGATTTGATTCAAATACTTTAATTATATAACAGAACGAAGGTGCTGGAGAACACATCGCTATCACACGCGTGGCTGTCTGTAAGGATTAATTCAAATATTTGCTAGACGCCATTGATACTGCCTTTATAAAAGTTTACCACGGTATTTTTGCACAGTAATTTTGCAGTTTTCTCAATGCATTTCCTATGGTTATTCTATGCATTTGTCGTAGTTTACCCTGGTTTGCCATGTATAATATGCTCTACTATACCCTTCTGGTCTTTACCATGCTTTCACTGTGCTTTATTACACTATGTGCTTTTACCATAGGAATTTTACAAGAGTGAATTTGATATGCATTTCAAATTATTATGTCAGTATATTACAACTCCCACGGCATGACACATACAAGAATACACTGTGATATAGGCATCTCACAGACTTCTCGTTCAAATGCTCTATAGTTTAAATGTTTTCAATAAGGTTTTTTATTTTATTTTTCTTACATTCAGCCACCGTCTATAACGGTGTCCGCTTTTTTTTGCAAGCTGTTTAGATGCAGACAACAAATCCTAGCATTGTAACATGGACCCGACACAACTAACATCAAATAATACATCACGTTTAAAACAGCAAACCTGTCTTTGTTTTACTCCCTGGAAGTAGTTTCTATACCGGTATTTTTATTACAGTGTTAATAATAATAATAATAATAATAATAATAATAATAATAATAATAATAATAATGTTTCAGAGTAATATGATGCCACCTCGATCTGTTACAAATATTATTGCTAATCAATATTAAACAACTCTGGTTGTATGGAAAAGTAGATACATCCTTAAAAAAAAAAAAAAAAAAACTTACATTAACCTTGTTATTTATAATTATATATACATGGTTCTTCATTAGTACTGGAAAAATATTTTTTATTTTTAATCTTGACAATTTAGTGTCATTGTGTTCATTTGAGGACAGGCGCTTTGTAATTTCTTAACTGGCATCTACCCGTTATTTAAATGTTCTCTTTAACTATACTGTTATGAAAAATTATTGTGTTAATCGCAAAAGTTAAGTCTAAATGTAATGTATCAAATAACATAAATACATCTTGTGTTCTAGTTAAAAATCTTGATTCTTAATGGGTTAATAACTGAACAATCGATCTTAATGTTGTTATGTTGTTATGTACTGAATGACAAGGCATCGTAGAGATATCGCAAACTTTAAAATAAAATAAAAACTTTTATATTAAAATCAATCTCAGCAATACGAGGACAAATACAGCTGATGCAGGAACATTTTTCAAATGAACGCGAATTTAATGCACTGCAAGAGCTGGCATTTTTTTAATACAGTGCTTACTAATTTAACTCATACAAGTAATTGATGACGTTTTAATGGTCAGCAGCTAACCTGTGTGATTAGTCGGTTAAAGCCTCCAGCTCAGCAATCACACACCCCTGGTCCTTTCTAGATTTCTAATACACAGCTGAGTGGTGCCAGTGCTTTCAGCCGCGAAGCTCCAGAGTTTAAATCAATCAACTCAAAGATTTTAAAAAAACTGCATTTCAAGTTACAAAATGAGAGATAAACAGCCGCACTTACTTGACCTGCCTTTCATGAAATACCTGCCACTGTGTTTATTTCCAGCTGTGGAACGTTCCCTTATAAAAGTTTACTTACAGTATTTTTGCACGCTTTTTGCAGTGTTCCCCCATGCTTTTCCCATACTGTGCATTTACCATAGTTTACCCTAGTTTGACATGTTTATTAATATGTTTTACCCCACATTGCTTTTCTTTGCTTCCTCTGTGCTTTATTACACTTTGCCGTGCTTTTATAAAGGTCAACAGGAGTTTTTCTCCTTTTGAAAAAAGCTGAGTGATTTACTCTTTGCAGTAAGTTTTTGATTTAAGATTAGACTGATCTTTTTTTTTTTTATCAGGCTTTTGCTTGAATCGTGTTCTGTAAGAGAGACTTTTGCGAAGCTTTATAAGTGCAACTGGCACGGCACGGTATGGTATTGTGATACACAACTAATGACAGCCTTTTATTTATTTATTTATTTATTTAAACTCTACAGCTAAGCCAAAAGTTTTGCATCACCTAGAATTTTAGGATTGAGGCATAATAATAATTATATATATATATATATATATATATATATATATATATATATATATATATATATATATATATATATATATATAAATAAATAAACAATTTTTAACATAAAAGAAAACTACAAAAGGATACTGCAAAAGTCTACCGGAAGCCATATAGCAGTACAGTATTTCATGTTAGATTTCAAAATGTCACATTTTTTCAATTTTTTTCATGGAAACCTACAGTAGCGGTGTGTAATTCAATGTTAACACTAACCAGCAGGTTTCATTCGACTTTACGAAGCAAAATGAGTTAATTCTGTAGACTTTTGGACATATTTCCATAGCTGTATATGGAAAAGACTGAAGAAATATTCACTACAGTAGTTCCTCGCTAAACTTCACACGTGGGGAGACAGACAGGTTGAACGAAATCAAATAAAAAATCGCGCACACACACATTTATAGTGTGCAACTTATTTTAAATTTATAAATCATTGCGCTGCAGTAACATTAATGTGTTCTCTGTACACACTGCATTAGGTGCAAATATACATCTGTACATATTTCTTTATTTTTTATCCTGAATGAAGGTGAAAACTTGTCATCTTCTGCGGAATGCCAGTCTGACAGGCGAGGCTGGGTCCTGACCGTCATCCTGCTGGTCGTGTTGTCCTTCATATTACTGGTCGTCATGGCGACCAAGTGTGAGTACCTTCATCTACTTTCAAAGCGGTGTAATCAAAACACACGTGAACTGCTTGTGCCGTTTCGCTTTTATACGCGAGGCTAGGCTAAATGGTCAGTTCATTTTCCAATTTAGCCTGGCCACAACCCCCACAAGGATGGATTTACCCCCTGCCCCTCCAATTAGCACAGGCCTCTCATTTAAACCTGTTTTCTGCTGTAGTTTCAGGCGTGAAACATGAACAAAAGCGACTGGACAAGGAGGCGATGAAGTGCAGAAGTGAGGGTACGTACCTCTACAATGTTAAATGTGTATTAGTGCCCTCTGAGGGTGTTTACAGATTTCATTTTTACATCAAAGTGCAGCAGAACCACAGAGTTACTTGTAATGGAGGGTGTTCACACCCTTATTAAAGTCTCCCATAGTAAAAGCATGTGCCATATATAACACAGTGAAAGTATAGGGAAGTATGGTAAAGCATATTAATAACCATGGCAAACCAGGGTAAACTATGGTGAATGCATAGTATAACCATGGGAAAAGCATGGGGGCAAACTGAAAAACTTTTATAAGGGTAATACTGAAATGTCTGTGACATTTGTATGATATATACATTTGTATAATTGTATAATTTTCAAGGGTTTAATGTATATGTGTTGTGTCAATAAAACTTTTACATCTGTAACATGAGGAAATATAATAAGGAAACAACAAAGCTAAGCCAGGAGAGCAGAGGGAGATCTGCACGTTTTTTTGGCTCATTACCCTGTTTTCAGTTTCAAGTGGCCTGTTCGGTTGATCTGAGTTTGTAACTTTGGTTTGTACATACAGAGCAGGCAGGAAGCCCGCGCTTTTTAAGGAGATTCATTTACTAACAATGCTGAATGATGGTGGAGCATTTGTTCTCTTTTTTAACCAAAAAATAATTTTCTTGAGTAATGACGGCCAAGACTGGTACAATATTCATTGCAGAGTTGTCCTTGCAAGCCTCAACCAGAAAACTATTTTTGACGCTAAGAGAAAATGTCAAACCCAGTCACTCCGCATTGTTGTAAGTGGATCATATTTGGGGGACCACAGCACTTGTGGGACTGTTTGTTAAAATGTCCTGCATATTTTTAAAGAGGAGACGATTTTCTATTCAAGGATACCAAGATATTTAGCAAGCAAGTAGCCTGAATTAAGTTATCGGGCAACAAACTCCCCATCCCCAGCTGCGCTGCTTTCCTAGAACATTTCGGGGGACCATTCTACTTGTGAGATGTCGTGCATCAGTATTTTGCATATTTGTAAAGAGGAGACGGTTATCTATTCAGAGATACCAGGGTATTTAGTAAGCAAGGGGTCTGAGTGAGGAGACATGGGCAATACAATCCCCAGCCCTAGTCTTGCTGTAAATTATTTGTTGTTGCCATAATTTGTACTGTATATAAATTCAGTGGGACAGTTTACAAGGTTATGCAGCTCAAACTACATTAAAAAAAAAAACACAAACAAAACTGGATTTGACCCGAAGGAGCTGAATGCCATTCGACACTCCCCTGAGGTTAATGGTGAGCTGGCAAGAGAAAGCATTTGGAAAATATAATCCCCATGTTTCAACACAAGTGTGTTTTTACTCTCTGATTGCTCCTAGTGAAAGCATTCAACCTCAACATTGCGAAGAACCAAAAACAGGTCGCACATCAGCTGGAAGAAATGGAAGCAAACAGTAAGTCCCTGTCGTTACTGGCAAGGTCTTACCTGAAGAGCCCAACCTCTTACTGTATCCTCGACCAACATGACAGCTGATCGTTCTTTTTTTTTTTTTTTAAGGATCTGTCTTATTTCAGGAAATGGAAAAACTGCAAAACGATTCCTCGAGCAATTTAGCAGAGTTCCAGAGCGGTAAGTCAGAGCTCTCCCTGCTGCATTTACCAAGGATGGCCAAAGTTAGCTCTTCCACTCCTGGGCTGTGTTCCAACCCTCTTTAATTGAGACAATTAAACCTCCGTCCAGACCCTGAAGTGGTTCATTATCTCATTTGACCTGATACACCTGGAGTGGAGTGGCCCTCCAGGACCGTGATTGGACCCCCCTGGCATATATGATACCTGCCTCATTTCAATTGAATTCAGATAGAAGCTATTCATGCAGAGGAATCGGTTGATCCCATCGACCCCTAAGATAGGGGGACGGGGGGGGGGGGGGGGGGGAGCTAAGTGGCTTAATAATAATTAATATCCACCAATTACAGCAGGGCTTCTCAACCCCAGTCCTGGGGACCCCCTGTGTCTGCTGGTTTTCATTCCACCTGAGCTCTCAGTTACTTAACCAAACCCTTAACTAAGCGAATAATTTGCATAATCTGACCTTTTTAATTGTTTTCAGCTCTTAAACAGTTGGCGATTTTCAAGTTAACGGTAACATTTTATAAGTAACTTAATCTGCAACTTTTTAAGAACTGAAAACAATCAAAAAGCTAAAATTAAGCAAATTATTAGTTCAATTAAAGGTTCAGTTAAGTAATTGAGAGCTCAGTTGGAATAAAACCCAGAAGACACAGGGGTCCAAGGACAGGGTTTGGGAAGCCCTGAATGCAGTACTATTTCATTGCACAAATCTACAATCATGTTTATAGTTAATTTACTCTCTCAGTTCAACTGATTTTTAAAAAGCTTCCTAAATACTGTCACGCATTCTTTTTACAGTTTTGAAGAGCGTTCCTTCGGAGCTGTGGCGTGATGTGTTGAACGAGATTAAAGACGCCTGCACCAGGACTGAAAATGCTTCAGGTAAAACAGGGTGTAAACTACAACTAAAATAAACAAGTACGCCAGTGCTCACTAAAAAAAGAAAAAAAGAAAAAATCCTCTGAATTGTCAGCTGTTTAATTTAGGTTTAAACAAACTTGCTTAATATCACTCTGGTTAATATCACACCCTGTTTATTATCACCATTTTGAAATGTCCCGTCCGCCAATGGAAACAGGCTCCTGATAATATCACTGTAGTTGATGTCACACTGCGCTTCATATCAAGGGAATGTAACACAGTCATAGAATTGTAGCCTTGTGGTCACATGACCACCCAGCTTGACTTGTGGAGATCAAAGGTGTGTGCTCAGTGTTTTAAAATGAAAGAGTCTCGGAAACGAAAAGATTTAAACAGAGCCGTGAAGGCTGAAATAATTGCTCTATCAGTCAATGATCTTAAAGATTCTTAAAAATAGCAATGCAATTTTGGGTGCCGATCACAACTCTCTAGTGGCTTCTACTACTAAAAGAATCCATACAGGAAAGCACGAGGAGTTAGAGAACTTGTTACTGTGGTCGTTTGGTTTGTTCGGTTATTGACAAACTCCTGATAATGCCAAGTCTAATTGTCTCAATGTAGGGCAGCAGTGTGGAGTAGTGGTTAGGGCTGTGGACTCTTGACCGGAGGGTTGTGGGTTCAATCCCAGGTGGGGGACACTGCTGCTGTACCCTTGAGCAAGATACTTTACCTAGATTGCTCCAGTAAAAACCCAACTGTATAAATGGGGAATTGTATGTAAAAATAATGTGATATCTTGTAACAATTGTAAGTCGCCCTGGATAAGGGCGTCTGCTAAGAAATAAATAATAATAATAATAATAAAAAAATAGTATGCTCAGTCCCTTTGAAGGGGATTTGACTGGACTTTTTTTCCATGCATTGTACATGAATACTCCATGAACATTCCTGGAACGGGTGTAAACA
Organism: Acipenser ruthenus; assembly: GCF_902713425.1. Classification (NCBI taxonomy): domain Eukaryota; kingdom Metazoa; phylum Chordata; class Actinopteri; order Acipenseriformes; family Acipenseridae; genus Acipenser; species Acipenser ruthenus. Next base: position 3,452,099 of record NC_081222.1, read on the forward strand.
ATTCACTTGACCCTTCAGGGGCTCATCCGGGTAATTCATACAATTACTACAGTTCTCAATGAAACCTCATGAAGTATCCTCTACATGCCCCCTGATTCTGTCGCTCTGAATAACTAGTGCTGAAGAATGCCCTTAGCAAGCTTCACTGGAAACTGGTGCTTCTCTCCACATACAGAGATCTATTTAATTGATCTAAACAGAAGATACCTTAATATGCTAATGTTCAATATTAAAAACAGGATCAATGCTGGCTGACACAATTACAGCGGACTCACTCTCTCTCACACACACACACACACACACACACACACACACACACACACACACTGAGAGATGTTGGTTTTCACACTGTGCCCTTTCTATTAATGATTGAATCGATTGATTGAGATCCAGCCGTTTAGATCAATTGAAGAGACCCCACAGTAAGTAATACTAAAGTGTGAGTCACGTACGTGTCTGGGGATACACATGTTGAAAGCCTGTCCTCTCTCTCTGTGCAGGGTACACATGCCAGCCATGTTCTGCAGGGTGGCACCACAGTGGCAGCTGCTACTACTTTTCAAAGCAGACCAAAAACTGGATGGAGTCCAAAGATGAGTGCGAAAGGAAAGCCTCTCATCTGATTATCATTAAGGACCAGGACCAACTGGTAAATAAGACAGCTTTTTAATGAGGCACTGCTAGGGGATTAACCATGATGCCAAACACACCTCTCAGAGTAATTACAATCTCAGATCTCAGGCTGTTCTAAGTTTCACAATTCCTAAAGACCGTAGGGAATTTGGGGAAAAAAGGCATTCAGTTTGCTTGGAATAAACTTTTGGATGAACTGAAACTCAGTGTGTTGATATCTCTAAAGGAACTGAAACCAAAAATGTATGTAGGCCGATGCTTTTTAAATTATTTTTGTAATTTTGTTTAACTTATTTGTATAGGTTGTGGTCATTTGAACTTCTGTTTTTTGTATGGTATGACACCTTCTTGATCTGTCTCCCCTTGAAAAAGATCTCAATCTCAACGGGACTTTCCTAGTTAAAGAAAGAAAGAAATTATTCAAACACAAACGCTTTATACTCTGAAGTGTACAATACTTAAAAGGTAAGTCTTTACGCTGCGTCACCTGACCACACACACACGCACACACATACTAGGAACCTTCACAGCATGTTCAGGTTTCACTCTGTGAAGCTGACACTTTATCAAGGTCTTGTACCGAGAAGCTTGTGAAATGTGAACACTCACAACACAGAGCTGTGTCAGATCTAGTAATGGTAAGCCACAACTTAGGAGACTTCAGGGTCGTTAATGATTTTTTTTTTTTTTTTTTTTACAAAAATACCCACAAAAATGCGGGTGTTTACTTTACAGGACTTTGTATTTGGCCAGATGAAAGGCAACAATTTCTGGATTGGACTAAGCGACAAAGACATTGAAGGAAACTGGATTTGGGTAGACGGTTCCAACGTTACAATACCGTAAGTCATTTCTGTCAGGTCACAAATTGAACCACACACTTTAAGCATTCATTCATACAACTTATATGTTATTATCACATGGTTCAAGGTTTTACCAGGATACAACTCTGCACTTTTTCCCCCAATTCTTTCCCCAGATTTTGGAGTAGCGGTGAGCCAAACAATGCTAATACAAATGAAGACTGCGTCGAGGTTTTACCGAACCAGGCGACATGGAACGACATTTCATGCGATCAACTCAAACACTTTGTTTGTGAAAAGAAAGCAGTGGCGTTTTTCATTTAATTAATGACAAATCGTAATGGTACAGAACTAGCTATGCTGCTGCGTTAATGTTCGAACTAGTTTCTTGCTTGCTCTTTCTTGTTACAGTCATTTCAGAATTGGTCTTTGTCCTTGAACGGTGGACTGTTTCAGCACAGACGCAGCCATTTGAGTTCAGTGCCTGATTTATTTTATTCCTAATTTTCTACAAAATGTCCAGTTCCTCTCAACAGCTCAGGAGACCTAAAGGTCAGCGGTTTTTACTTCCAGTTGTATAAATAACCATTTTAAAAGATCTGAGGGTAGTGGTGTAGAAATGATTGATGTGTGAATAATTTTACAGTGATGTGTTCTGGAAGTTATTTAAAACTTATTAACATGTTTTCTTGTTCATTTAATTCATTTCCAATGTTTAAAATAAATAAATAAATAAACTGTTTTATTTATATTGTTTTGTGTTTGTATATTATTTTTAAAAAGCTTTTGTGTTACGTGTGTGTTTGAGAGCTGAGAAGATATAAGATGTAATAACTACTGTAGTTTGAAGCTGCTTCACTATTTGCCTGCAAGCAAGCGTCATTTCAGAATCTCACTGCTTTAAAAACATATATGGTGTGATCTTGAAGAGCAACTTGGTACAGGTATAAAATACAAGTAACGACATATCTGAACTAAAGCACAGTATTCTTCTTAATGTGTAGGTTCTATCATGTTCTGTTGCATTCGACTCACCCAGGTAATCTTTTACATGGCTGGCAATCCTTCATGATACAAATCAGTGAAGTGTCTTCTGATTAAAACCCAAATCTAGTGGACAACCAAACCATGTGTTTACCAAATAAATAAATCAATCAATCAAGAAAACTGAATAGACCTTAGTGTTCTGTGAAACTGTTTCCCAAAGTTAAAGCACATGAGTGTGATAAAAGCATGGTTAAGCACAGTTAAGCACTGGACAGCACTTTTTTGACCTGAAAAAAGAAACAAGGACCAGGGGTCACAAATGGAGATTTGATAAAGGGTCATTCAGAACAGAAAATAGGAGGCACTTTTTTACACAGAGAATTGTGAGGGTCTGGAACCAACTCCCCAGTAATGTTGTTGAAGCTGACACCCTGGATCCTTCAAGAAGCTGCTTGATGAGATTCTGGGATCAATGAGCCACTAACAACCAAACGAGCAAGATGGGCTGAATGGTCTCCTCTCGTTTGCAAACTTTCTTATGTTCTTACAGCCTAGAGAGGCATGGTAAAGCATATTAAAAAACATGACAAGCCAGGGTAGACTATAGTAAATGCACAGTATAACCATGAAGAAAGCATGGCAAAATCTACAAAATTAGTGTGCAAAAATATCATGGCAAACTTTAGTAAGAGGGGAACGTGTGTGTGTGTGTGGGTGTGTGTGTGTGTGTGTGTGTGTGTGTGTGTGAGTGAGTATTCTGTGTGGGTGTTTGTCTTGTCAAGGTGTTTGTGAGTGTGTAGCACAGTGTGTGTGGGTGTCTGAGTGTGAGTATTCTGAGTGTGTGGTCTGTGTGAGTGTATCACGGTGTGTGTGTTGTCTCAGTCTGTGTGTATAATGTGTATGCTACTTCCAAAGTTTCCCAACAGTTCTTCCTGTCAGTGTATTTCGAAATGCATCAAGGCCAGGATCTGACCAGGACAGAAACATTAACACATGTATACCGAGTGCTCTCAAGCTCTCTGTACGAGCGCAGTTACTTATTAACCTATACCAGCGATTCCAAAGAGTCCTGAATAATAATTGTAGTAGATAGCAGGTACGAATGTGTCCTGAACAAATGCGATGCCAGCTTCCCCGACTTAACTGCACGACACGATGTCAACTGTTTCCGATAACACGCATACAGACTGCTGCACCGAATGCAACACCTGACATTTTAAATACATAAAACCCATTGGACTGTACAGAAGTCAGCTTCTCTTCTTTGTTTTGGGGTCCTTCCAGTGCGTGAGGTTCAAAGGGGACAGAGCTGCTTGACCTCTTACCCAAACAAATAGTGTTTTTTTTGTTGGCAAGCTTTAGAGTGCTCTCTCATTACACCCTGTGTTTTTCAGCACAACGATGACAACAGGGCATTCTGTACAGTGAACAACATGGAAGATAACGTGCCAAAGTTTAAGCTCTTACTTTTTCTGCATTTTAGTTGGTTTTGGGTATCATCCCTTATAAAAGATTACCAAAGTATTTTTGCACAGTGATTTTGCTGTTTTGCTCCAGTGCTTTTCCCATGGTTATAATATGCAACCACAGCTTACCCTGGTTGCCAATGTTTATTAATTTGCTTCACCATACCTCTCTGGATTTTACAATGCTTACCTGTGCTTTACCATGTTTTCACTGTGCTTTATTACACTTTGCTATGTTTTTACTTACAGGAAACCTTAATAAGGGGTGCTGGTGGTAAAGCGAGTTGCGTACATTTGCTGAGCTTGTTGAATTGACAGATATCAGACAACGCCTACATGGAGAAACACAGCAGATCGATTGCTTGCACACAACACCCACCCCTGGAACCCCTGGAACCCCTGGAACCCCCGGAACCCCTGGAACCCCTGTCTACATCACATGGTGTATGTATAATCTTCACCATCATCGTCATTATCATTAATCACAAATGGAGGCCTCTCCAGGATTCGGTCCACTTGAGCTGGGATGATCCCTTTGTTTTATATTTCTGGCCCCCCAATACCAACAGGACACTGTGGCCGTGGAGATCCAGTCCATTGAAGAAAAACCACCAGAAGTTCACAAATAGTACAGCAGAGTAGCTACAGAAATCCATCCTTACTCTCAAAAACCCTCAATCATAGATTATGAGGTAAAACAAGTCCAAATGTTTTGGCTAGAGCCCTCATGGTTAGAGTTCTGAGTTACGAAGATTCCATTTAGAACGACACAAGATTACGGGGGACGTGATTGAAGCTCCAAGCCAATTCCAGATCAGAGTGCAGGAGGCGCTTCTTCACACAGACAGTGGTGAGAGTATGGAGTGTGTAACCTAGCCATGCTGCTGATGCTGCAATCACTGGGATCCGGTAAGAGAACCGATGGCCTGAATGGCCTCCTCTTTATTTTATTTTTTTATTTATTTATTTCTTAGCAGACGCCCTTATCCAGGGCGACTTACAATTGTTACAAGATATCACATTATTTTTACATACAATTCCCCATTTATACAGTTGAGTTTTTACTGGAGCAATCTAGGTAAAGTACCTTGCTCAAGGGTACAGCAGCAGTGTCCCCCATTGGGGATTGAACCCACGACCCTCCGGTCAAGAGTCCAGAGCCCTAACCACTACTCCACAGTGCTGCCTTGTTTGCGATCTTTTTTTTTTCTAACTACAGCTGCAGTGTTGCACTGCGCACTCCGATGCTCCTTTGTTATTTACTCAGCTGAATCAGTAAACAAAGTCCTTGACTGCGAGTGACCAACAGAGGAGTGGAACAAAACAAGTTAGGAAATTCCCACAGAACACAACATGTGTCTGATCCTACCAGACGAGACCACCGCAGAGCCTTCACATGAGACTCCGCTTATCTGGGAGAAGTCTGCATCCACTGTGCTATAAAAGGCAGGACTGGCAGAAGGACAGACAGAGGCTCTGCACGTCTCACTCAGCTGTGGTGCAAGATGGCAAAAGTTCTTCTCATATCTGTTCTGCTCGTTTTCATGACTTGGTGCGGCCCGCATGGCAATGAAGGTAAGATACTGCACAAACCAAACTTAGGTGCTGTAGAATATAGGTGCTCTAAAATACACAAACCAGCACTCACGCGCACACACACACACACACACACACACACACACACACACACACACACACACACACACACACGTATTTTATTTATATAGACCATAGTAAAATGACAGCACTGTAGAAAAGCATAGGCAAGCATACTAGTTTGCAAATATATATACTGGCCTACAGTTATTGAGGAGTTTAGGGTCCAAATTCTGTTTCTTAAGCATAGGCTTTAACACAGCTACCTTAAGTGCTAAGGGAACGATACCGGAGAAAAGTGAACCATTTATAATTTTTTTAAATGTGGGTATTAATAGCACCAGAAACTTGTTTTAAACGTTTTGTAGAAATAGGATCAAGCGAGCATGTGGTAGATCTCATATGCTGCCAGTTCTTGTAAATGAATCAAAGAAAAAGCCTCCATAGTATCCTGAACAGTTCTTATTGATCATATTGCGCTAGAATCCTCCTTAATAGAAGGTGCTGTGTAATCTGATTTCTGGTGTCCAGTATTTTTTTTTTTAAAGTTTAAAAAGTCATTGCAGCTAAGAGAGGAGCCAATGTCAAGGGAGGGACTATTGGGGGGGGGGGGGGGGGGGGGGGTAATTAATTTGTCTAGGGTAGCAAAAAGAAATCTAGGATTATTTTAATTTGTTTCAATTAAATTAGAATAATATGATGATCAAGCCAACTCCAGAGCCTTCCTATATTTAACCAGCTGGCCCTTCCATGCGATGTAATGAACGTCCAGTTTAGATTCCTGCCATCTCCATTCTAGTTTACGACCCTCATATTTCATCTTACGAGTTGTATCATTAAACCACGGTGAGCTTTTTTTAAAAGACGCTCTCTGAGTTTTTATTGGCGCTACAGTATCTAAGACACCAGTCAAGGTGGTGTGGTAGGTATTAACCAGCTCATCTACTGATAAGGACTCAGAGAGTGGTCATTCGGTCCAACCCAAGTTTCAGTTAAAAAGAGAATATCAATGTTGTAATCCTGAATAAAATCACTAATTAATAGACAGAGACCCGACATTAAATAAACCTAGACGTAGATCGGTCCAGTCAAGACCATGTGATTGAGCAGGGAGAATAGTAATTTGATTGCTGTAGCACACACCTCTGTGATTACTCAGCGGGTGGTGGGGATAGTAGGATACTTTAACCTCAATTGTAAATACCTCTTTAGATCCCCCCCCCCCCCCCCCCCACTCCAGCACCTAGTTTATTTTCTATAGTACACAGATTATTATTTATCCTGTATTTAAAAACCTATTAGAGCGCTGCGTATGCTGGCATGAAGCCACATTGATTGTCTCTACCTCTAAACTATGACTTGCTCCCTTTCTATCCCCTGGATAGGTGGTTTTCAATGTTGGCTGCTAGTATGCCTGCCATGACAGTTCAAATGCAACCCATCTTTCCTGTAACAGTTTGGCCGATTTGTCATTAAGCCAATATTTTCCTGAGCACACCATACTGAAAGCTACTTATTTATTGCCAAAATCCTACCTACAACTTTGTATTTACCTGAGAAAATTACCCTGCAGTTTTTCCTTCAGTTTACAATACAACTGTTTGAATTCATTCTTTAAAACTTCAGTCTGTTTGTCACGTAAATCATGAATCCCTACGTGTACCAACACAACTGAAGTTCTTTTAGAGCCTCCCAAGAGTAAATCAACTCTTTACTCAATATCGAGAACTTTTGCTCCTGGAAAACAGACAAGGGACTTGTTTATCTGGTCTTTCCTACAAAAAGTGCAATACAGAATCCTCCACAACTGTAACTCGCTTCTCAGTATTACCAGGCTGATCCAAAGCATTTTCACAACACTGCTGACTAAATCATTTCCGGTATTGCTCAAAGCTATAAATCTGGTACATAATGTCATTTGTTCTGATGATCTATTTTCTGTCGGCTTTACTCTCCTTCCAGCTCTCTTACTTCTAACAGGAACCCAGTTCTCTTATAACTGCTGTTTCTTCACTCTTCTTGGTGGTGGCACTCTTGAAGCATCCAGTTCTGAATCCAAGACCAACCATAAATTGTTCAAACACTACGTCAAAGGTTTTATCAATGAATTTCTCATGTAGACTTATGTCTCTTAGTGTAACAACCTGATGTTCATGTTCTACAATTCAGGTTTCCAGGACAACAATGAATTGCCATTGTTCACATTATTATTATTTATTATTATTTTTTATTTCTTAGACGCCCTTATCCAGGGCGACTTACAATTGTTACAAGACATCACATTATACATTATTTCACATTATACAGATATCACATTATTTTACATACAATTCCCCATTTATACAGTTGGGTTTTTACTGGAGCAATCTAGGTAAAGTACCTTGCTCAAGGGTACAACAGCAGTGTCCCCCACTGGGGATTGAACCCACAACCCTCCAGTCACGAGTCCAGAGCCCTAACCACTACTCCACACTGCTGCCCCAGCTGTCACAGCTGTAGTTATCATGATAGTCCTCAGAGTTTACAACAGTGAACATTCCACAGCTAACACGCCTCATTGCACATTTAGAAGGATCCATACTAATCACAGACATAAAAACAAATGAAATAAGTGAATGACAGTCAACACCAACTGTTTCTCCGTACTGTAAGTGCAAAAGAATGGATGGGCCTCCTAGTGCAATGCATCTTCCTGCTGCTGGATTGAAGCTGGGCCTCTGTTGCAAATGCAGGCTGAGCTTCATGGTGCAGGTGGTTGCCTTGGGATGGCCGATAGGTGTTGCACACATGAGGGGGGGGATGTGTGGCAGAGCGGAGGTTTTACACGTGTGTGTGTGTGTGTGTTATTGTGGTTGGCTCAGGTGTAGAGGAAAGGCTAGGGGCCGAGATGAACACCTTTGCACAGTCACCCACTGTACACTGGTTTGGGGGAAATGTTTAATTGTCTAATTGCCAAAGTGTGTTATAACGGTTAAAAAAAGTGTGGAATGTGGCCAGCGGGTAATTGATTAATTGGCAATTAACCCCTGGCCACATAGTATACAAGAACAAAAGAACAAGGCTTGGCTCCATCCTACCTGAGTGACTTACTGGCGCCATATGTTCCAGGGCGGCTGCTCCAATCCCAGGATGCTGGTTATCTAACCATTCCAAACATTTTAACAAGAAAAACACGTGGTAGCGCATTCGGCCATGTGATGTTCTGCATATGTTAAAGCGCTGTGGCAACTTATTGTGAAAGGCGCTATAAAAAAAAAAGTTTGTCTGGTGAGTGTGTAGGAGCGTGCAGCAGAGTAGAGAGAAAGAAAGAAAGAAAGAAAGAACGAAAGAAAGAAAGAAAGGAATGCAGAGAGCATCAGGTTGTGCTCTCTGTAACTGTACACCAAGACATCCGCAGCTTGGGTGTATTTTGGAGTGTTTTGTTTAAAGGATTTATTTTGTTCCTGTGTTTTGTTTATTTGTTAAATAATAAAAGTGCGCGAGAGCGCTAAACTGCAGTTTCAGTGTCTGAGTCTACTAATTCAAGGGCGCAGACCAGCCTTGACCGGGGGGCGATACCACACAGCTGTATTGGTCCAGAGATGAATATAAGAAATCATGTTAAAGCAAAGTTGATATGGCTCATTTATTTCATGTGGTAAATCTGTTCTGTGGTAAAAATCTATATTTGAGTAAGGTAAAAGTATAAGAAACTAAATCAATTAGATGAACGTTTCAGCTCGTGCCTTCTTTAGCAGACACTTGTCTGAGTTTCTTATCGTTTAACCTGGATCAAGTCGATTGTGATTATGGAAGTTATTGACTGCAAAATGAAGCACAGTGAAGTCTGAAGCTACTTTACAAATTTTAATCTGAAACACACCTTCCCCCTTTTCCCAGGTGCGTTCTCCTTCCACATGGATGACGTAATCCGAATCGTGGAGGACCTGGAGCGTTTGAACCCGGAGCTGGAGATCCTCGATGCTGTGGAGCTCCTACGCTCAGCGGGACGCTACGACAGCGCGTACCTTCGACTCCTGCTGGGAGACGGGACGAGGGGTGACCGCAAGCCTGTGCCTTCAGAGCTGAGCCAGGATCAAACACACTTCATCAGCAGCCTTCTTAACCATGAGGTCTCGGGGGCCAGGGAGGGAGGGGTGGTCTTGACTCCAGATGGCACTTCGGTGGCTGTCGCCCCTCTTCTCATTGGCATAGAGGCCGGGCTGAAACGGAAGAGGATTGCCCTTGAAAAAGTAGATGTCCTGTACGCAGCGTCCCTGGCGAAAAATTTAGCCTTGTCCTTCGTCGGTCACCACAGGAGGCAGAACAGCGAGCGTCTGGGGCCGGACGGCTGCTGGGATAACGTGAAGACGCCCCAGGTTTTTACCCTGATGGGGGACCCTTCTCCAACCACCGACGCGCTTATTAACGGAGCGCTGGATGGCGTGATTTTGGGGGACCAGCTTTCGAAAGGGGGCAAGCCCCCCGTACTGAGCGCCCTGCTGAAGAGGTATTATCAGTACGGGGCTGAGGCAGCAGCAGGAAGCTCTCCCGGACTGCAGAGTCGTTTTAGACGAAGGAATTTCGCAGCGCTGGTCAGTATGCCGGTCCTGCAGGAGCAGACAGTGAAGTCCTTTATTCTGTACCGGGAGCTCAGCAGCCTGCTGCCCCTGAGAGACATCGAGGGGATCGTAAGAGAAGGGCTGCAGGATTTCCAGCAGAGGTACCTTGGTAAGTGAAGACGGCTCCTTATCATGGTTTTCCACACATTCACTTAGCCTCAGTTATAACCCCTTCTCTAATGATTTCTTAATTACATTTTATTTTAATTTTGTGAACTCCATGGAGTTCGAGTTCGAGAAGTTGCCCTACCAAAACTTTGAAAAAAGAGATTATAAAATAGATATTAACATGCCACAATCATGCACGCAGTGACTGAAGGGAATAATATTGATACACCAGGTTTTCACAATGCCCTGCCTTGCTTCCAAGTGCTTCCCTAAACTTTATTATTCTGCCTAACATTCACCATCATTCACTTATCTATCACCACACGCAGCGCTCCAGACCTGCCGTCTTTACACCTTAACAACTACATCTCCCAAAATGCAATGTCTTTAGTTACAAGGAAACCGTACACAAGAAAAACCAAACCAACACACATTATCCAATAGCCCTGTTGTCTTTGCAGCCAATCACAGTAAGAATAAGAAAAATTCAAAGCTACACAGGTTGAAGCGTAAACACCCCAGTCCAGCTACAAATCCAACTGGAACAATCGTCAGAGGCAACTGCTAAAAAAAGGTGCCTGTCATATTAAACTAACTGTTTCATAACTAATTAATGCATTTCCTTATTTTATTTATCTGTATGGCTTTATATTGAAGTTTTAACATGTTCACCGAGTTTAAGAATTCAATGTTAAAACATAAGTAACGTAACTCAATTTGCAGAGTCATAAGAACATAAGAAAGTTTACAAATGAGAGGAGGCCATTCGGACCATCTTGCTCGTTTGGTTGTTAGTAGCTTATTGATCCCAGAATCTCATCAAGCAGCTTCTTGAAGGATCCCAGAGTGTCAGCTTCAACAACATTACTGGGGAGTTGGTTCCAGACCCTCACGATTCTCTGTGTAAAAAAGTGCCCCCTATTTTCTGTTCTGAATGCCCTTTATTTAATCTCCATTTGTGACCCCTGGTCCTTGTTTCTTTTTTCTGGTCGAAAAAGTCCCCTGGGTCGACATTGTCTGTACCTTTTAGGATTTTGAATGCTTGAATCAGATCGCCGTGTAGTCTTCTTTGTTCAAGACTGAATAAATGCAATTCTTTTAGCCTGTCTGCATACGACATACCTTTTAAACCCGGGATAATTCTGGTTGCTCTTCTTTGCACTCTTTCTAGAGCAGCAATATCCTTTTAGAGCCTCGTAGAACACACGCGTGGTTGTACAGTCGTTCAAAGTAACATTGCAGTTAATATGGAAGGCTCTTTGTTAATGTCTACCCCATTACCATTAAAGATTGTAAAGTATTTATCGAGATTACTCATGACTTCAAGGTAATGTTGCATTTTACCCCCTGAAAATACATTTTACTCCCTCAGTGTTAAAATTAGAGGGTAAGCTACTCCCAGACCCAAAACCTTTACCATACCTTGTTATTCTTTACAATGATCCCCTATGCTTTACCCTGCTTTCACTGTGATCTTTACTACACTTTGCTATGCTTTTACTATGATAAACTTTTATAAGGGTTACTATTACTATCCAATAGCTTAGTTCTGCATACAAGACCTCGTGCCTATCTTGTGTAAAAGTGCAATCCCATTACATAAGCGCTTGCTCCTACTTGCGTGACCATGCTGTAGAAATCTTTGCAAACTCATAGCAAAGCACGAATTCATGCAACACACACACAACCAGGGAAGAATCGAATATCAGGAAAACGCAGATGATACACAGAGAGATATCTCTTGAACCTTGCAGACTGCCCCCCGGTGATCCCGCGATGTATGTGGGGGGCTCAGCCGTACCGGGGTACCCCCACAAACCTGACGCTGCCCCTGAGCTTCCTGTACATCCACCACACCTACCAGCCAGCCCAGCCCTGCACAACCTTCAGCCAGTGCGCTGCCGACATGAGGAGCATGCAGCGCTTCCACCAGGAGGACCGCGGCTGGGACGACATCGGATACAGGTCAGCAACCACCAGGGGGAGCCGTAGGGAGAGCGTTTGTGTTGGTTCAGGTCTTCACTTTCATTTGTAAGACACAGAGAATATGGTACAGGGTGTTGTACGATTGTGGAGCGGTAGCGCCACAGCCCAGATGGCATTTGCAGGGAGAGAGAGACTCAGACACAGAAAGCTGCAGGTTTAATGCACTCTTTATTACAAAAAATAACACGGACAAAACACTAAACAAACCACACTTAACAAAGTAAACAGCACAAGGGCCAAAACAAAAGGGTCTACAAAAACACACACACAGGACGAAACAACATAGCACGGTAACGCCAAACATGGACCTCCACCTCTATCACCAGCATTAATTCTCTATTACCACCCGTGACCACCTATTTTATATACCTGTTATTCAATTTTCGGCTCTAGCCACATTCCCACGTGTTTTGACAGGGAGAAATTTAACCCCCTCCTTGCCAACCCAATATTCCACACACACGTTCAACTCAGCAGGGCTTAACGATACAAACTAATATCCACTCCATAGAGGTCAGAGCAGCTACCTATACATACTAGTCAGCTAGTTTTAAACGGTTACAGGATAGGTGCGCAATGCCTACCTGAACCGGGAGTCATTCTCACAGGTCAGGATAGGTGCGCAATACCTACCTGAACCGGGAGGCATTCTCACAGGTCAGGATAGGTGCGCAATACCTACCTGAACCGGGAGGCATTCTCACAGGTCAGGATAGGTGCGCAATACCTACCTGAACCGGGAGCCATTCTCACAGGTCAGGATAGGTGCGCGATGCCGACCTGAGCCGGGAGGGGTTCTCACAGGTCAGGATAGGTGCGCGATGCCGACCTGAGCCGGAGGTGTTCTCACAGGTCAGGATAGGTGCGCAATACCTACCTGAACCGGGAGCCATTCTCACAGGTCAGGATAGGTGCGCGATGCCGACCTGAGCCGGGAGGGGTTCTCACAGGTCAGGATAGGTGCGTGATGCCGACCTGAACTGGGAGTCATTCTCACAGGTCAGGATAGGTGCGCAATACCTACCTGAACCGGGAGGCATTCTCACAGGTCAGGATAGGTGCGCGATGCCGACCTGAGCCGGGAGGGGTTCTCACAGGTCAGGATAGGTGCGAGATGCCGACCTGAACCGGGAGTCATTCTCACAGGTCAGGATAGGTGCGCAATACCTACCTGAACCGGGAGTCATTCTCACAGGTCAGGACAGGTGCGCAATACCTACCTGAACCGGGAGTCATTCCCACAGGTCAGGATAGGTGCGCAATACCTACCTGAACCTGGAGTCATTCTCACAGGTCAGGATTTGGAGGATGTCGTCTCAGTCCAGAATAAGTCCTATTAACCCTTCTTCACTACTTGCAAATATAAGCTTTAGTTGTTGCTCGGTAAATGTGACAGTTTTCTACCTGCAGCTTTGTTGCGGGTTCTGACGGCAACCTGTATGAGGGTCGCGGGTGGGAGTGGCAAGGTGCCCACACCAGAGGGCACAACTCCAAAGGCTACGGCGTGAGCTTCATCGGCGACTTCACCTCTGTCCTCCCGGACGCCTCAGCGCTCGCCCTCGTCAGGGACAGCTTCACCAAGTGCGCGGTGGAGGGGGCGCGCCTTGTCCCCGACTTCACCGTGCATGGGCACCGGCAGATCGTGAACACCTCCAGCCCCGGGGACGCGCTCTACTCCGAGATAACGACGTGGAAGCACTTCAAGGTACGAGCTTCCAGAATACCTGAAACTACACATTTAGTGTGTCCAATTATTATTTTCCCTCCCAATGCTCTCCCAATTTGGAATGCCCAATCACCTTTCCCCTCACTGCAGAAATTCCCCACATGGCTCAGGAGACCCGAAGGTTCAGTGGGCATCCTCCGATCCCACGACCGAGCCAGCTTCCTTTTCAACTCAGGAACTCGAGAATGGATGTCAGCGAGCTACTGACGTCTGGAGGACAAAGGCCAGCCCTGAGAGTGTCCTCCTTTCAGCTCACTGGGCGCCTGACCAGCAGGGTTCGCTGTAGCGCGATGAGGAGAAACAGTCCCCGACGGTTTTGCATCCCTGACCCACGGGAGCGCCAGAGCCAATGCGATTCTCCCTTCGGAGTCTCCAGTGAAGACCAGCCTACTTCACCCACTTAAATTACTTTCAGTGCCTTTTGTAATTTAGTTGCAAACATGGTGAACAAACATACCATAGTTCCCTGTCTTTTCATATTTGGAGTTTACTGACATAGGCTTAAAAAAGAGATTATTTGTGATATTTTAAAGAATTGCATTATTAGGGATGTGGAACCAGTACTGCTGTCCACAATGCTATTGTAAATATTGCATTGCACTGTGTTGAACAAAGTACTGCACTTCTGCAATAAATTGCAACATGTGAACAACTCTGTCATCTGCGTGTGTCTTAAATTCCTGTTTAACTCTTTTTTTGTATTTTATTTTACAGGAAGTCCAAGCACCAGGAAGAAAGCCCTTTGAATTAGAAAAACAGAATAAAAGTTCAGTCAAATAATATATATTTTTCAATGCAGATTTATGCAAGCAGCTGTGTGTTACATTTATTAAATGCACTTGTTTCATTTGAATGATAACGGTAGTGAAACACAAATACCAACAGAATATACAGTGTAAAATAAAGGCTATATTAACTTGTAAAAGGTACTCAATTGTAAAAGGTTCTAACACATTAAGTACTAAATTAATTTTTCTTTGACAAAATAAGAACACAAGCTGTATTTATGTAATTTGATGCATATAAAGTAAGAAGCAACTTTACAAACTACATGTAAAACACACCTTCCCCCTTTTCCCAGGTGTGTTCTCCTTCCACATGGATGACGTAATCCGAATCGTGGAGGACCTGGAGCGTTTGAGCCCAGAGCTGGAGATCCTCGATGCTGTGGAGCTCCTACGCTCAGCAGGACACTATGACAGCACGTACCTTCGACTCCTGCTGGGAGACGGGACGAGGAGCGACCGCAGGCCTGCGCCTTCAGAGCTGAGCCAGGATCAAACACACTTCATCAGTAGCCTCCTTCACCACAAGGTCTCGGGGGCCAGGGAGGGAGGGGTGGTCTTGACTCCAGATGGCACTTCGGTGGCAGTCAGCCCTCTTCTCGTTGGCATAGAGGCCGGGCTGAAACGGAAGAGGCTTGCCCTTGAAAGCGTAGACGTCCTGTATGCAGCGTCCCTGGCGAAAAATTTAGCCTTGTCCTTCATCGGTCACCACAGGAGGCAGAACAGCGAGCGTCTGGGGCCGGACGGCTGCTGGGATGACGTGAAGACGCCCTGGGTTTTTACCCTGATGGGGGACCCTTCTCCAGCCACCGATGCGCTTATTAACGGAGCACTGGATGGCGTGATTTTGGGGGACCAGCTTTCGAAAAACGGCAAGCCCACCATACTGAGTGCCCTGCTGAAGAGGTATTATCAGTACGGGGCTGAGGCAGCAGCAGGAAGCTCTCCTGGACTGCAGAGTCGTTTTAGACGAAGGAATTTCGCAGCGCTGGTCAGTATGCCGGTCCTGCAGGAACAGACAGTGAAGTCCCTTATTCTGTACCAGGAGCTCAGCAGCCTGCCGCCCCTGAAAGACATCGAGGGGATCATGAGAGAAGGGCTGCAGGATTTCCAGCAGAGGTACCTTGGTAAGTGAAGATGGCTCCTTATCATGGTTTTCCAAACATTCACTTAAGGCCGCGACAAGCGAAAATGTTGAATAGGATTGAATCCTATTTTTGTACGATTTCTTCATGCAAAAACTAGGGAATTGAGAAATTCCAGAACAGTTTCAAAATGACAGAGGAAAAAAGAATATTTACCGTTGAAAAAACTTTATTACAAAGATCATCACAATTATAGAAATACAGAGATGAATCACAGTATGTGGGAGGAACTGGATAAGCCTGGTGTGTGTGATTTATTGCCATATATGAGGAAATACTATCAGAGAAGACACTCATAATTTCCACATCATGTTAACAAATACGTAGCAGTCTTGATCAGTTTTGTCAACAGCAATTTTGAATAGTTTTATAATTCTGGCAGTTTTCAAATCTGTCGCATCGTGTCTGTGTCGCTTCAGGCGTGTCTGGTCATGTTGTTGCGAAAGTAAAGGTCTCCACACACTCGACGCAATACGATTTGTCCTGCGATAAAATGGGTCCTTTCGCTGCAACACTACCTTCAGACCAGTGGTGACAGGCACTCGCGATGTGATAGGCGACTCTCCTGATTGTATCATCAGCTGGGATGACAGTATGACAGTCCTGTTATACAGCTCATAAAAATGTAAAATACATAATAGCTTTTCAGAATACTTATTTCAGTAAAGGTAAACGAATCATACACACCAGCTATATCCAGTTCACTGGAAATGGACGGCCAGATGTTCTCCCTCATCATTTTTGTGTGCAAGAGAAGCTGTTCCTCATTGGTCAATCCCCTATCTGCCGCGCGACAAAATTGCAAAAATAGACACCAATCCCATTTTCTTCTCATCGCTTCAGTGTCTCTACAGTGTCGCCCGTTGCATCGCAGGCAGTGTGAGCGGCTCGTATCAAAAATATATGTTTTGGTTTTTTTTTGTCGTGATGCAGTGTGTCGTACAACACATTCGCTTGTCGCATCGTGTCGGGTTTGTAGACGCCGTAACTTGTCGTCCGATGAAAAATCGCATCATCTTGTGTGTATCGGCCTTTAGCCTCTGCTAGAACCCCTTCACAAATTATTTTTTACTTACATATTTTAGAAATTTTGTGAACTCTATGGAGTTCGAGAAGTTGCCCTGCCAAAACTTTGAAAAAAGAGGCATGCATTATAAAATACATAGAGATATTAACATGTCACAATGCCCTCCCTTGCTTCCCTAAACTTTATTATTCTGCCTAACATTCACCATCATTGATTTATGTATCACCATACGTTTACTACAGTATTTTCACACTGTATTTTTGCAGTTTTCCCATGCGTTCTCACAGGTCAGGCAACCCAGGGTAAACCATAGTTTACCCTGGGTTGCCATGTTACCATACCTCGCTATTCTTTACAATGCTTGCCTATGCGTTACCATGCTCTCACTGTGCTTTATTACACTTTGCTATGCTTTTACTATAATAAACTTTTATAAGGGTTACTATTACTATCCAGTAGCTTAGTTCTTCATACAAGACCGCGCGCCTATCTTGTGTAAAAGTGCAATCCCATTACATAAGCGCTTGCTCCTACTTGCGCGACCATGCTGTAGAAATCTTTGCAAACTCATAGCAAAGCACGAATTCATGCAACACACACAACCAGGGAAGAATCGAATATCAGGAAAATGCAGATAATACACAGATAGATATCTCTTGAACCTTGCAGACTGCCCCCCGGTGATCCCACGATGTATGTGGGGGGCTCAGCCGTACCGGGGTACCCCCACAAACCTGACGCTGCCCCTGAGCTTCCTGTACATCCACCACACTCACCAGCCAGCCCAGCCCTGCACAAGCTTCAGCCAGTGCGCTGCCGACATGAGGAGCATGCAGCGCTTCCACCAGGAGGACCGCGGCTGGCACGACATCGGATACAGGTCAGCAACCACCAGGGGAGCCGTAGGGAGAGCGTTTGTGTTGGTTCAGGTCTTCACTTTCATTTGTAATACATAGAGGATATGGTACAGGGTGGCTAAGACACAAGCTGATATCCATACTGTTTATTACTCATTATTAAGGCTGCCACGTTTACATTTTTACTACCTGCACTAAACTAACGGCACTGTTAGGGGAGCCTTTTCAAGAAAATAAAAACTGGTATATTAATAAAAAAAAACAATAGCTTTCAACTGGGTATTATTACACATTATTGCACATATACTATAGTAGTAAGCAGTACATAATACACTTTTCTTTTAAGATAGAAAAAAATTAGATACAGAAGTATTTTGTGTGCTTCTGTGTTGGAATACAGAGCATTCGAAAAGCACGTGGCTAATTAACATAAAGCAGGATTTCATTATAATAACTTGCCAGTGAACTTTTTGGATGGGGCCCCACAGATAAAACAAATTCCAGTCTGGCAAATAGAAGTGTCTTTAAAGAAAGCTAAGAGAAATGTGAAAAACAAACTCTGCAAGATGCACTACCTACACTGCTAATGGTAGTCCCCCTGACACCAATAAGGTTCTTGTGTAAAAAGGTTTTACATCAGTAGATGAGTTTTTAAATATTTAGGATGCATGCTATTGTATATGGTACAGCTACTTATAAATACTGGTGTGCAACAATCTCACATGCAATAATAGCAACAGAGATAAGCCTAACAAGTATTCCTGTTGCTATCGTCAAAGGAAACACATATGTAAAAGAAATCGGAGTATAATGCAGTTTGCAAAAAAAACAAAAACAAAAAAACATGAATTTTAGGGCATTGTGGTGGTATTATTTATTTATAGTTCCCAAGTTTTATATTAATTCATAGTTATTTTATGTGAATTATTAAATATCAATGACAAATCTTGAACAATGGTAAATGTTAACAATCAAATTTTATTTTATTAAAAGTTAATATCCATTGGTTATTGATAAAACACAAACAACACAGTTATTGCAAAATATACTCCCAGCCGCAATATACTAGTCAGGTAGTTTTCAACGGTTACAGGATAGGTGCGCAATACCTACCTGAACCGGGACCCATTCTCACAGGTCAGGATAGGTGCGCAATGCCGACCTGAGCCGGGAGCCATTCTCACAGGTCAGGATAGGTGCGCGATGCCGACCTGAGCCGGAGGTGTTCTCACAGGTCAGGATAGGTGCGCGATACCTACCTGAACCGGGAGCCATTCTCACAGGTCAGGATTTGGAGGATGTCGTCTCAGTCCAGAAAGAGCCCAAAGAATTGTATATTGGACCGGTTTATATATGCATCTTAACTCCGGCGATGCCCTTATGTGGCTAATTGGCTAGTGTATCGTCCACGCTCCTGCTTCTCAGCAGCTGATCACCCTATATTAAGACATCATAAGACTGACCCAGTTTCTCATCTTTCTTATACGTTATTATTAACACTCTTGTGATTTACATTACCACATTCTTACCACCTGAAATTCCATGAATTTCTGACTGTATTCAACAGTAGTATTTCCTGTGTTAGCAGGGCGCCTTTTCTTGGTTCAACTAAAGTACACAAGGTTAGACCTCTCTCTTCTCCTCACATGACAAACACACAACTTGATTTTTAATATGATCCCTTCTTTAGTTCATTTCTAACTCTACAGCAGTATTCTAAAGGTGCTGCGTTTAAATATTGCAAATATTAGTTTTAGTTTTTGCATGGTAAATGTGATCGTTTTTTACCTGCAGCTTTGTTGCGGGTTCTGACGGCTACCTGTATGAGGGTCGCGGGTGGGAGTGGCGCGGCGCCCACACCAAAATGCACAACTCCAAAGGCTACGGCGTGAGCTTCATTGGCGACTTCACCTCTGTCCTCCCGGACGCCTCAGTGCTCGCCCTCGTCAGGGACAGCTTCACCAAGTGCGCAGTGCAGGGGGCGCGCCTCGTCCCTGACTTCACCGTGCACGGGCACCGACAGGTCGTGAAGGGCACCTCCTGCCCCGGGGACGCGCTCTACTCCGAGATAACGACGTGGAAGCATTAAGGTACGAGCATTTACAATACTTTATCTGCAAAATTATTTTTATTTATTTTTTCTAAATTTTTTGTGTTCAATTATTTCCCCCCCCCCCACCCCCCCGATTTTCTCCCAATTTGGAATGCCCAATCATTTTCCCATCACCGCAGCAATTCCCCACATGGCTCAGGAGACCCGAAGGTTCAGTGGGCGTCCTCTGATCCCAAGATCGAGCCAGTTTCGTTTTTTTACCCAGGAACTCGACAGCGGATGCCAGCGAACTACCGAGCTCCGGAGGACAAAGGCCCGTGCACGGTGAAGTCGGGGACGAGGCTTGCCCGCTGCACCGCACACTTGGTGAAGCCATCCTCCTTTGAGCTCAATGGGAGCCTGACCAGCAGGGTTCACTGTAGCGCGGCGAGGAGAGCCAGAGCCAAGTTTACTAACATAGGGGATCATTTGTGATATTGCATTATTAGGGATGTGGTATTAATTTGACAGAACCAGTACTGCTGTGTCAATGCATTCCACTACGTTATCCAAAATACTGCACTTCAGCAATAAAATGCAACATGTGGATACTCTGTCGTCTGCGTGTGTCTTAAATTCCAGTTAAATGTTTTATTTTATTTTATTTTACAGGAAGTCCAAGCACCAGGAAGAAGGCCCTTTGAATCGGTTCCATGCAAGCAGCTGTGTTTTGTTTATTAAATGCACTCGTTTCATTTGAATGATAACGACAGTGGAACGCAAATACCAACAGAATATACAGTGTCAAATATAAATAAAGGTTTATTAACCTGTAAAAGGTACTAGATTGTAAAATGTTTTAACCCATTAAGTACCAAACAAAACTTTCAAACAAATAAGCTGTATTCATGTAATTTGATATATCTAAATCAGCATGCTACCGTTCTAAAAGTTTTCAGTCTTTTAGAGGTGTAAAATGACAGGTATATTTACAGCATATATTCCCAGCATCCTGTTTTGAGGGCAGTCAAGTCAGACGTGCCCGTATTCAGAGCAGTGAAATTTCACACCGGCTATGAAGCTCAACACATAGAAAATGGAGCTTGATCACCTTGTAAAACATAAAGAAATGTAAAGCTCCAGTTTTTATTTTATATTGGGGCATCTTAGTATATTTCCAGAATTAACAGTTACATTTAACAAAATTAGAATAAGTTATCATAACAATATAGTTAAAGAGAAAATTAAAATAACAGGTAGATGCCAGTTAAAAATGCTTAAAAACATTACAAACTAGCCTGTCCTCAAATGAGGACAACAGCACTTAATGGGTTAAGCAGAACCCTGTTTCACATCTATGCCCATTGGCAGGTCTTGTATAAAGACAATCTGCTCAATGTCACCCCTGTCAATGTCTCTGCTCAGTATCACCCCATTGAAATGTCTGGGGCACAATATAACGGTGAATGGGGTCAATGCTTCTGATAATATCACTGGTTAACATGACTCGCATTTAGCAGTTATAGAAGTGATTTTCACTGGTCTCAATTACAACTGTGATTGTGTAATTCATAACTCATTCTAATTACAATGTAATTGCAATTGAATTTGGCACGTCTGTGTAATTGTAATTATACCACATCACTGATCAATTACAGTTCAATTACACATGTATTTGTCATTTTATCATCATTTTCAACCACTTTTTCTGACCCCATTTGATTGAAAAAAAAATTAAATAAAAGTTAGCTAGTAGGTTTATGTATTTGTACCTGTGATTGCTGCTGGGTTATTTCAAATAAATAAGAGTAAACATGTTAACAAGTCTTATGTTTACTTTTTAGCACGTTTGTAATTATAATTGTATTTACTGCAGCATAATCATTGAAGTCATTGAGTCATTGAGTAATTGCAAAATGAATCCCAGTCAGGTATAACGTCCAGTACTTTTAATCATTTTAATATTTTAATACACTACTATAATACTCATTTAATTGCCTAACCCTGTCTTGCTGAGAACTTGTTTTTATGCATTTAATGTCTGAGAACCTTCAAGAGAGGTAGCACCTGTTCTTGGTAAGATAAAGGAGTTACTGACTGCATGCCAAGTCACGATAAGCCAAAACACATTGAAGGTAATGGGAATGTGAATCCGGAGTGACTGGAATTGTTTCTGAACACAATAGGATTGTAACAGTAATGGCAATTTCAGAAAAACAATTCTGCTGTAACTAATTATAATTGAATGAGGTTGCATGCCTAGGCAATATGGCCGCCTGGTTTGCATACTGCTGCTGGGAGAGTTTTCATGGGTGTGTCTGATCGAATCCTTCTATATCTATGGTGTCTAGCCACTGTAACACATAGGCAATGCAGGGCTTGCCATTGCACACACACACACAATACAACGACACAAAACACACCAGACAAGAACACCATAATGGCACATGTACACAACAGCACATCACAAAAAAAAAATACTATGGGACTGATTGGGCGCAACCCGGGGTTAATCAATCAAATGACGCTAATAGCAGTGTTTGTGATTTACTAGTGCAGCATGCGCGTTCTTTAAGGGTAACAGCAGAACTGTCACAAGGCAAAGAAAAGTCAGAGGGAAAATATAAAAGGACAATTGAATAATTATTTAGCACGTGTATTGTATCTGACTTCATTATAATTGTGCCATATAATGTACTCTCACAGGGAAAACATTGAGCCAAGACAAAGAGGTGCATTTGCACTGCTTCACTTGAGTTTAGAAAACCAGCTCTTATTAGTATTATTATTATTAGTATTATTATTATTATTATTAGTAGTAGTAGTAGTATCAATAGCAGCTAAATCCCAGTTGCTTGAATGTACAATATGTAAATCTTTTTCATAATCGTGGTAGAAAGACACAGTGGTCAATAAGGCATGATAAAAGGCACACGACTGTAATATTTACCAGATGTCACTCGCGCATTTCCTCCAAAAGAACTGTGTTTTTCCGACAAATACTTGACCCTCTTTCGGCATGTTCCGTTTCTTCGGCAATGATTTTGGCAAATAAAGCAAAAGAACACGGACAACAGCACATCATGTAAAGTATTCTCCATGTTGGGCATGATGGAAAAGGGTTTTTTCCAGGGAGAACTTCTGCTCTAGTAATCAGCGAGAGAGCCGAGTGCGTTTGGAAAGTGCAATGTGAAACCAATAGAACTCTAGTCTGGATGAAGCTGCAAGTGAACCAAACAAGCAAATCTCAATGCACTTTAAAAGCAAAGCAAGTTTCGCTTGAATTTTTCTGCTGTGAAACGAAACAAAGCAAACCTGAAAAAAATTAGCCTGTTTGCAAGCGAACCACGATTCGCCTCACTTGAAAGTGAACTGGGTGTGAAAGTGCCCTTATTTAACAATCATAGCAGACCAACTGAGAACAGATTCTGAATTACAGTGGTGACCCTGGGAAAAACAGATAAGGAGACTTCTCAAGGTTCTAGAGAATTGATCTAGGACACTGAGGTTAGTGAACCCCAGTGCATCACACCCAACTGGAGGGACCATTAAAAAAGACAAACCATCTACCAAACTAAAACTGTGGATCTCAAGCCTGCCCTTAGAAACGTTTAGGAAAACCATAGCAAAGTAATAAAGCCTAGCGAAAGCGCTGTGAAGCGTAGGCAAGCTTGGGAAAGAATAGTGAGACCTGAATGGCCTCCTCTTGTTTGTGATCTTTTTATAACTACAGCTGCAGTGCTGCACTGCGCACTCTGATGCTCTTTTGTTATTTACTCAGCTGAATCAGTAAACACCGAGTCCTTGACTGCGAGTGACCAACAGAGGAGTTGAACAAGTTAGGAAATTCCCACAGAACACAACATGTGTCTGATCCTACCAGACGAGACCACCGCAGAGCCTTCAAATGAGACTCTGCTTATCTGGAGGAAGTCTGCATCCGCTGTGCTATAAAAGGCAGGACTGGCAGAAGGACAGACAGAGGCTCTGCATGTCTCACTCAGCTGTGGTGCAAGATGGCAAAAGTTCTTCTCATATCGGTTCTGCTCGTTTTCATGACTTGGTGTGGCACGCATGGCAATGAAGGTAAGATACTGCACAAACCAAACTTAGGTGCTGTAGAATATAGGTGCTCTAAAATACACAAACCAGCACACACGCACACACGCACACACACACACACACGCATGCACACACACAGACGTATTTTCTTTATATAGACCATGGTAAAATGACAGCACTGTAGAAAAGCATAGGCAAGCATACTAGTTTACAAACATATATAGCCAAGCAGACTAACTACAGCAAATCAGCCATACCTTCAGAAACCCTTAATCATAGATAATGAGGTAACTCAAGTCCAAATGTGTTGGCTAGAGCCTTCACGTTAGACGACAGCTGGAGTAAGCGCTTAGTACAGCATGGGAAGGTAAGAACTGATTTAGATACTTCCTGTAGTTGTCCTGTTGTTGTGTCTTGAGGATAAAAAATATTAAGACAACGTGTAAAAGCAAGCGGCGTCCATTTCACCAGCCAGCAATACAAAATTAAACTTGATTCATACTAGCTGTTCACAAGATAGAGCTGCTCGTACAGCTATACAGACACTGTGACTGATCCAGCCTGTGTTACACACATCTGTGGTTGAAAATTGTTATGATAGCCGTATTGGACCAGAGATGAAAAATAAGAATCAATGTTAAAATAAAGTGTGTCATTTATTTACAGTAGCGTGCAGATTTATTCAAACACCCCATTGCTTCTGTAGTTTTGATTTGTTATGCATATGAAATCAAACCACTGGAACTGGAAATCTAGGTAATTAGTGATTATCTAATTTAATTGATGACTTTAAAAGGCCACCTTTGCAAATCATTTAAAATAGTAAGAGAAAAGGAACACATAGTCACACATGGTAAAATGCAGGAGACTTTTTAGAAGTAGTTTATAATTAAAGCACAAAGTGGTCTAACATTTTCACACACTGGTGCCTATTCTTTCTATATCACTGATTACTGACAGAAAATTGAAATTCTCACCCCCAGAGGTTTTCATGCAGGTAGGTATACAAAGGATATAAATGACACATCTTGAGAAATCACTGCTGGATTTTAGATATTTCTGGTAAACCTGGCAGCTCCTGAACCCAGGTCAAAAGCACCTGGACACAAACTATATAAAAAGATAGATATATACAGTATATCTGAGTAAGGTGAAAGTATAACAACCTAAATCAACTAGACAAACATCTAAGGCTTAAGTCGATTATGATTATGGAAGTTATGGATTGAGTAATTACTAAATAACGTCCAGTACTTTTAATCATTTTAATATTTTAATACACTACTATAATACTCATTTAATTGCCTAACCCTGTCTTGCTGAGAACTTGTTTTTATGCATTTAATGTCTGAGAACCTTCAAGAGAGGTAGCACCTGTTCTTGGTAAGATAAAGGAGTTACTGACTGCATGCCAAGTCACGATAAGCCAAAACACACTGAAGGTAATGGGAATGTAAATCCGGAGAGATAACTGAAAGATCAGCACAACCCATTGCCGGCTGCTGCTTCTTCCCAGACAATCCATCATTATAGTGGGGTAGTGGGGGGGGGGGGTGACGCAACTAAGACAGAGAGTGGAGAGATAAAGAACAGAGCTAGCGAAACCGAGAGACTCAGACTTTGAAGAAAAAACACAGAGCTATCTGACCTTTTCCGAAGCTACCTACCGATTGAAGGACAGACGCCCGTCACCTGTGCTCCCGCCTAGAATCTGGGGTGATGTCCATTCTCAGTGTTAGACTTACTGCTTATATATTTGAATGCGGACTGACTGTCTTTGCTTTGCTTCCTTCTTTCTTCCTACACCATCGGCACCTATTCTGAAATCATTAAACGGTGCAGGCACCCTTTGTGGTCCCATAATCTTACAGAAGCTACTTTACGAACTACAATGTAAAACACACCTTCCCCCTTTTCCCAGGTGCGTTCTCCTTCCACATGGATGACGTAATCCGAATCGTGGAGGACCTGGAGCGTTTGAGCCCAGAGCTGGAGATCCTCGATGCTGTGGAGCTCCTACGCTCAGCGGGACACTATGACAGCGCGTACCTTCGACTCCTGCTGGGAGACGGGACGAGGAGCGACCGCAAGCCTGAGCCTTCAGAGCTGAGCCAGGATCAAACACACTTCATCAGCAGCCTCCTTCACCACGAGGTCTCGGGGGCCAGGGAGGGAGGGGTGGTCTTGACTCCAGATGGGACTTCGGTGGCTGTCGCCCCTCTTCTCGTTGGCATAGAGGCTGGGCTGAAACGGAAGAGGATCGCCCTTGAAAGCATAGACGTCCTGTACGCAGCGTCCCTGGCGAAACATTTAGGCTTGTCCTTCGTTGGTCACCACAGGAGGCAGAACAGCGAGCGTCTGGGGCCGGACGGCTGCTGGGATGACGTGAAGACGCCCCGGGTTTTTACCCTGATGGGGGACCCTTCTCCAGCCACCGACGCACTTATTAACGGAGCACTGGATGGCATGATTTTGGGGGACCAGCTTTCGAAAGAGGGCAAGCCCATCGTACTGAGTGCCCTGCTGAAGAGGTATTATCGGTACGGGGCTGAGGCAGCAGCAGGAAGCTCTCCCGGAGTGCAGAGTCATTTTAGACGAAGGAATTTCGCAGCGCTGGTCAGTATGCCAGTCCTGCAGGAGCAGACAGTGAAGTCCCTTATTCTGTACCGGGAGCTCAGCAGCCTGCCGCCCCTGGAAGACAATCTCATTGAGGGGATGGTAAGAGAAGGACTGCAGGACTTCCAGCAGAGGTACCTTGGTAAGTGAAGACCATTCTAAGCGCTTCCCTAAACTTTATTATTCTGCCTAACATTTACCATCATTCGCTTATGTATCACCATACCTTTACAATGGTATTTTTGGACTATATATTTGCAGTTTTATCATGATTTTTCTGTGGTTATACTATAAATTTACCATAGTTTACCCTGGGTTGCCTTGTTTATTAAAGAACTTTCCTATACCTCGCTATTCTTTACAATGATCCTCTATGCGTTACCATGCTCTCACTGTGCTTTATTACACTTTGCTATGCTTTTACTATAATAAACTTTTATAAGGGTTACTATTACTATCCAATAGCTTAGTTCTTCATACAAGACCGTGCGCCTATTTTGTGTAAAAGTGCAATCCCATTACATAAGCGCTTGCTCCTACTTGCGCGACCATGCTGTAGAAATCTTTGCAAACTCATAGCAAAGCACGAATTCATGCAACACACACACAACCAGGGAAGAATCGACTATCAGGAAAACGCAGATGATACACAGAGAGATATCTCTTGAACCTTGCAGACTGCCCCCCGGTGATCCCACGATGTATGTGGGGGGCTCAGCCATACCGGGGTACCCCCACAAACCTGACGCTGCCCCTGAGCTTCCTGTACATCCACCACACCTACCAGCCAGCCCAGCCCTGCACAACCTTCAGCCAGTGCGCTGCCGACATGAGGAGCATGCAGCGCTTCCACCAGGAGGACCGCGGCTGGGACGACATCGGATACAGGTCAGCAACCACCAGGGGGAGCCGTAGGGAGAGCGTTTGTGTTGGTTCAGGTCTTCACTTTTCATTTGTAAGACATAGAGAATGTGGTACAGGGTGGCTAAGATACAAGCTGACATCCACTCCATAGAGGTCAGAGCAGCTAACTATACATACTGTATATTACTCGTTATTAAGGCTGCCACGTTTATATTTTTTTGTCAACATGTAAACTATCTGCAATAAACTAACGGCACCGTTTAAACGATGGGTGGGTCCTTTTCAAGAAATATGAAACTGGTAAATTAATATTTTAAAAAAACAAACAAAAAAAACAATAGCTCTCAATTGGGCATTATTACACAATATTTCACATTTATTATAATACTAAGCAGTACATAATACACTGTAAATTAGATACATACGGAAAAGTTAATTGCACGTTTTATAACACAAGTATCCCTATTGGCATTGTAAAAGACAAAATCTGTAAAAACATATTTTTTTGCAATGAATTGGAGTATATTGCAATTTGCCCCCAAAAAATAAATAAAATAAGAAAGTTAATAAACATTAATTTTAACCCACAGCAGTACTCTAAAGTTGCTACGTTCGAATACTGCAAATATTCGTTTTCGTTTCTTCACAGTAAATGTTATATTGTTTTATGCATTTTTTTTATTTTTATTATTTTTACCTGCAGCTTCGTGGCGGGTTCTGACGGCTACCTGTACGAGGGTCGCGGGTGGGAGTGGCAAGGTGCCCACACCAGAGGGCACAACTCCAAAGGCTACGGCGTGAGCTTCATCGGCGACTTCACCTCTGTCGCCCCGGACGCCTCCACGCTCGCCCTCGTCAGGGACAGCTTCACCAAGTGCGCGGTGCAGGGGGCGCGCCTCGTCCCCGACTTCACCGTGCACGGGCACCGGCAGGTCGTGAAGGGCACCTCCTGCCCCGGGGACGCGCTCTACTCCGACGTAATGACGTGGAAGCACTTCAAGGTACGAGCATTGAGAATACTTTATCTGCAAAATTATTTTTAAGTACCTGGAAACATGCTGAAAAATGCATACCATAGTTTTCTGTCTTGAAATTTGAAGTTTACTGACATGTGCTTGAAACAGTGATTATATGTGATATTTTAAAGAACTGCATTCAGGGTCATCCTTTCAGAAAAACACACACACAGAGACAGGCAGAGAGACTGAATCACACAGACACGCAGAGAGACTGAATCACACAGACACGCAGAGAGACTGAATCACACAGATACGCAGAGTGACTGAACCACACAGACACGCAGAGAGACTGAATCACACAGACACGCAGAGAGACTGAATCACACAGATACGCAGAGTGACTGAACCACACAGACACGCAGAGTGACTGAACCACACAGACACGCAGAGAGACTGAACCACACAGACACGCAGAGAGACTGAACCACACAGACACGCAGAGAGACTGAACCACACAGACACGCAGAGCGACTGAATCACACAGACACGCAGAGAGACTGAACCACACAGACACGCAGAGCGACTGAATCACACAGACACGCAGAGAGACTGAATCACACAGACACGCAGAGAGACTGAACCACACAGACACGCAGAGCGACTGAATCACAGATACGCAGAGACAGACTGACAGACAGACACACAGAGAGACTGAATCACACAGACACGCAGAGCGACTGAACCACACAGACACGCAGAGAGACTGAATCACACAGACACGCAGAGAGACTGAACCACACAGACACGCAGAGAGACTGAATCACACAGACACGCAGAGAGACTGAACCTCACAGACACGCAGAGAGACTGAACCACACAGACACGCAGAGCGACTGAACCACACAGACACGCAGAGAGACTGAACCACACAGACACGCAGAGCGACTGAATCACACAGACACGCAGAGAGACTGAACCACACAGACACGCAGAGCGACTGAACCACACAGACACGCAGAGCGACTGAATCACACAGACACGCAGAGAGACTGAACCACACAGACACGCAGAGAGACTGAACCACACAGACACGCAGAGAGACTGAACCACACAGACACGCAGAGCGACTGAATCACAGATACTCAGAGACAGACTGACAGACAGACACGCAGAGTGACTGAATCACACAGACACGCAGAGAGACTGAATCACACAGACACGCAGAGAGACTGAATCACACAGACACGCAGAGAGACTGAATCACACAGACACGCAGAGCGACTGAACCA
This sequence comes from Acipenser ruthenus, assembly GCF_902713425.1. Lineage (NCBI taxonomy): Eukaryota > Metazoa > Chordata > Actinopteri > Acipenseriformes > Acipenseridae > Acipenser > Acipenser ruthenus. The sequence continues at coordinate 3,481,641 of NC_081222.1, forward strand.
CACAGACACGCAGAGAGACTGAACCACACAGACACGCAGAGCGACTGAACCACACAGACACGCAGAGCGACTGAATCACACAGACACGCAGAGAGACTGAACCACACAGACACGCAGAGAGACTGAACCACACAGACACGCAGAGAGACTGAACCACACAGACACGCAGAGCGACTGAATCACAGATACGCAGAGACAGACTGACAGACAGACACGCAGAGTGACTGAATCACACAGACACGCAGAGAGACTGAATCACACAGACACGCAGAGAGACTGAATCACACAGACACGCAGAGAGACTGAATCACACAGACACGCAGAGCGACTGAACCACACAGACACGCAGAGAGACTGAACCACACAGACACGCAGAGACAGACTGACAGACAGACACACAGAGAGAGGTATGACACAGGCCCGGTTTTTGGGATGGAACCGCATAACAGTCTCGCGTTTTGATTGGTCCATGTCTGTCACATGAATATGTCGTCACACGAGTGGAAAAGCGTGCAGGCATTTTAACATTGTGATCAGAGAGAGAGAGAGTGATCTGCTTTCCACAACCTTACCATTAAAATATAATGTGGTATTACACTGTACTGATATTACAAACTATGAGGAATTACTTTATATAAATTATCATGTTATGCACGAATGTAAGAATTGGCTTTCTGTGGTGGTGTACTTTTTTCTTTCAAGTAGCATATATCTATAATCGTTTTTGCGATATATTTTAATATAAAACATATACGCTATTGCAGTTTTGTTACAGGATACATTAGTTTATCTGTAATGTAATCACAGTTTTAAATATAGACTGCCCCTGTTTTCATTTACGTCCCAAATTCTGGGCCGCTTTGCTTTTCAGATAATGTCCCAAATTCTGGGCCGCCTTGGTTTTTAGATAACGTCCCAAATTCTGGGCCGCCTTGGTTTTTAGATAACGTCCCAAATTCTGGGCAGCCTTGGTTTTTAGATAACGTCCCAAATTCTGGGCAGCCTTGGTTTTTAGATAACATCCCAAATTCTGGGCCGCTTTGCATTTCCGAATTCAGCCCAGTTTTGGGGAATCAGCTGACAGCCGAGTTTCTAAGTCATGCATGCACAGTTTACCATAAACTGGATCGTGAATTCATTTGAGAGTAACCCTTAGTACATTAATCAAAGTTCATGTATTTTTTACTCTCCCCAGAAATCTTTTTTTTTTTTTTTTTTTTTTTTTAATGAAAAAAACAAAAATGTAAATGTTAAACGTATTTCTTATTACATGAAGAAACTACATTGCACTGAAATAGATACATGAAAATTAATTTAAGCAGTCGTTTTCCTTTATTAAAGGCTAATATTAAAACACATTTTTGGGAAGGAACATGGTATTCCGGAAAAAGGACATCTCGTTTTCTTATGTAACGTCCATCAATATATTGTAGTGTTTCAGGTTCTTTTTGGACAGAAATGAGACTGCAACTGTGAGTAGATGAAGGCCGTTTATTTTGACAATAATTAAATAATAACAAAAAAGGTGTGGTGGTTCACCCAAAAACTCATGTCATGACGAAAAAATTCACTTTGCCAAGCCGTCCTGGCATTTGAACCATGAAAATGGTGACTCCTTGTGCGGGGCCCCATGGGGCCCCAACACAAAAAAGAAATCAAGTTCCTAACCCCCACAGAACCCGAGATACGCCCTGTCAAAAATGTCCAAAAACTACCCTTTTCGGGGTCATATCTCCATGACCCTGGGGACTAGAAACCGGGTTGAACTTCCTAGGGTCATGTTTGGGGGCCCTCTTTCACAGGGAGCCACCCGTTTTCAAATGCTACATTTTCAACAAATTTTCACATTTTCAGCATGATGGCATGTCAAGGTTGCATTTCCAATAGCTTTTGAGCTCCAGGTTGGCAAAAAAAGTCTAAACTGGTGTCCTTTCTAGCTGGGGACACGTCGCTTGGAGGGATCGACAGGGGCCCCGAGGTGGACCTCCATACCGATTTTCAAGTCTTGGGGACCCCCGGAACCCGAGATACAGCACCCTGAAAAATGTCTATGGGAAATCCCATTATAAAACACCTTTGGGGCAACGCCCACCATCTGGCGGTGGGGTGACGTTTGAACCCGTGGCTGATGTCTTTCTTTAGCTAAGACTCTTGTGCACGCAAAGAATCTCCTTCTGAGTTTGTTGGCCCAGGGGTCGAGGAGATACGGGTACGATAAGAGACCACCCCCTTCCCTATGGCAAATTCCATTATAAAAACACCATCGGGGTAAGGCTCAGCTAATGGCGGTCGTGGGTCTTACGAACTCGAAGGAACCCATTTTCTTTAGCTAAGATTGTTGTGCATCTAAAAAGAGTACAGAAGCACCAATTTAAGTCCATTCCAAGTGTTTTGTGATCACAGTATCAGCCTGAGTGTATCAGAGCACAGTTTTGCACCAAAAGCGAGGGGAGGCGAAAAAAAGGTATTGGCATTTTGCTTTATATGCAGAAACGGGCAACTACAAGAGGGTGTCAAACAAGCTGTGAATGTCCCAGGAGGCTACAGAGTACCTCTGAGTATGAATCCAGATGCTCGCAGTACCTGTTCTTAGATGTATGAAACCACTGTATCGCTGTATAACTGTATACCCTATAAATATCACTTTTTATTGTGTATTTGAGTAACACAACCAATTACAAACTTCATTTGAATTGCTGTGCTATCAGAATATCAGTGTATAACTTTGCTGGGTATTGCAGAGTATGCTGGGTATCAAAAAGCCTTCAAACTTTTACAAAAGGCCGTCAAAGTTACAAAAAAATAGGTGTGCTCCTAACCCAATACTTGTCTTTTTAATTCTGTGCATACAAATACTTGTAGTTAAAAGTTTTAAGCTTACTGTTTGTTGTTCTGTCCTAAACCAGCAGTTTGTCACCCAAATTTATTAAATAAACGGGGGGGGGGGGGGGGGATCTCATCAGATTATTCTCCATTTTATTGTAACTGAGGTACCATTCAGTTGAGCGAAAATTGTAAAGGGGTACTCGAGCTGAAACCTCCAGATAGAAGGGGTACAGTTTCAAAAAAAGGCTGAAAACCCCTGACCTACAGTATAAATGATCAGGAATAGATAAGGGAAATGCTGACTAATACAATACAATAGGATTTATTTGAAGTTGTTGAAGGGCACTGGTCACTTAAACCCAGAAGTTCTGATAAACCCCTACACCTCACTATATATTGATGGACATTACATAAGCAAATGAGATGACCTTTTTTTTTTTTGGTATACCTTTTTTTTGTTCCTAAATGTTTTCTGAGGAGAGTAAAAAATACATTAACTTTGATTCATGTACTCTTAAATGAATTAACGGTCCAGTTTATGGTAAACTGTGCATGCATGACTTAGAAACTCGGCTGTCAGCTAAGCAGAATATCTCAAAAACTGGCCTGAATTCGAAAATGTAGAATTCGGAACGTTATCTGAAAACCAGAGCAGCCCAGAAATTGGGATGTTATCAAAGCGGCCCAGAATTTGGGACGTTATCTAAAAACCAAAGCGGCCCAGAATTTGGGACGTTATCTAAAAACCAAAGCGGCCCAGAATTTGGGACGTTATCTAAAAACCAAAGCGGCCCAGAATTTGGGATGTTATCTGCAAACCAAATCGGCCCAGAATTTGGGACATTATCTGAAAAGTAAAGCGGCCCTGAATTTGCGACGTAAATGAAAACAGGGGCAGTCTATATGTAAAACTGTGATTAGATTAGAGATAAACTAATGTATCCTGTAACAAAACTGCAATAGCGTATATATGTTTTATATTAAAATATATCGCAAAAACGATTATAGATATATGCTAGAAAAAAGTACATCACCACAGAAAGCCAATTCTACTTTCTTGCATAACATGATAATTTATATAAAATAATTCCTCATAGTTTGTTATATCAGTACAGTGTAATACCACATTATATTTTAATGGTAAGGTTGTGGAAAGCAGATCACTCTATCTGATCACAATGTTAAAAATGCCTGCACGCTTTTCCACTCGTGTGACGACGTATTCATGTGACAGACATGGACCAATCAAAACGCGAGACTGTTATGCGGTTCCATCCCAAAAACCGGGCCTGTGTCATACCTCCACAGAGAGACTGAACCACACAGACACGCAGAGAGACTGAATCACACAGACATGCAGAGACAGACTGACAGACAGACACGCAGAGTGACTGAACCACACAGACACGCAGAGGCAGACTGACAGACAGACACGCAGAGCGACTGAATCACACAGACACGCAGAGAGACTGAATCACACAGACACGCAGAGACAGACTGACAGACAGACACGCAGAGAGACTGAATCACACAGACACGCAGAGAGACTGAATCACACAGACACGCAGAGAGACTGAATCACACAGACATGCAGAGACAGACTGACAGACAGACACGCAGAGTGACTGAACCACACAGACACGCAGAGACAGACTGACAGACAGACACGCAGAGCGACTGAATCACACAGACACGCAGAGAGACTGAATCACACAGACACGCAGAGACAGACTGACAGACAGACACGCAGAGCGACTGAATCACACAGACACGCAGAGAGACTGAATCACACAGACACGCAGAGAGACTGAACCACACAGACACGCAGAGAGACTGAATCACACAGACACGCAGAGAGACTGAACCACACAGACACGCAGAGAGACTGAACCACACAGACACGCAGAGAGACTTAATCACACAGACACGCAGAGAGACTGAATCACACAGACACGCAGAGACAGACTGACAGACAGACACGCAGAGAGACTGAATCACACAGACACGCAGAGAGACTGAACCACACAGACACGCAGAAAGACTGAATCACACAGACACGCAGAGCGACTGAACCACACAGACACGCAGAGCGACTGAATCACACAGACACGCAGAGACAGACTGACAGAGACACACAGAGAGACTGAATCACACAGACACGCAGAGACAGACTGACAGACAGACACACAGAGAGACTGAATCACACAGACACGCAGAGAGACTGAATCACACAGACACGCAGAGAGACTGAACCACACAGACACGCAGAGACAGACTGACAGACAGACACACAGAGTGACTGAATCACACAGACACGCAGAGACAGACTGACAGACAGACACAAGAGAGACTGAATCACACAGACACGCAGAGACTGAACCACACAGACACGCAGAGCGACTGAACCACACAGACACGGCAGAGAGACTGAATCACACAGACACGCAGAGAGACTGAACCACACAGACACGCAGAGAGACTGAATCACACAGACACGCAGAGACAGACTGACAGACAGACACACAGAGAGACTGAATCACACAGACACGCAGAGAGACTGAATCACACAGACACGCAGAGAGACTGAACCACACAGACACGCAGAGACAGACTGACAGACAGACACACAGAGTGACTGAATCACACAGACACGCAGAGACAGACTGACAGACAGACACAAGAGAGACTGAATCACACAGACACGCAGAGACTGAACCACACAGACACGCAGAGCGACTGAACCACACAGACACGGCAGAGAGACTGAATCACACAGACACGCAGAGAGACTGAACCACACAGACACGCAGAGAGACTGAATCACACAGACACGCAGAGACAGACTGACAGACAGACACAGAGAGACTGAATCACACAGACACGCAGAGACACTGAATCACACAGACACGCAGAGAGACTGAATCACACAGACATGCAGAGACAGACTGACAGACAGACACGCAGAGCGACTGAACCACACAGACACGCAGAGCGACTGAACCACACAGACACGCAGAGAGACTGAACCACACAGACACGCAGAGACAGACTGACAGACAGACACGCAGAGAGACTGAACCACACAGACACGCAGAGACAGACTGACAGACAGACACGCAGAGAGACTGAACCACACAGACACGCAGAGAGACTGAACCACACAGACACGCAGAGAGACTGAATCACACAGACACGCAGAGACAGACTGACAGACAGACACGCAGAGAGACTGAACCACACAGACACGCAGAGACTGAATCACACAGACACGCAGAGACAGACTGACAGACAGACACACAGAGACTGAATCACACAGACACGCAGAGACAGACTGACAGACAGACACACAGAGAGACTGAATCACACAGACACGCAGAGACAGACTGACAGACAGACACACACACACTAAATCTCATTTTCAAATTTATGGTACCTTTTCTTTAGATCAGGGGTGTCAAACTCCAGCCCTCGAGGGCCGCAGGGTCTTCTGGTTTTCATTACAACTCAAGCTCTCAATTAACATAATTGACCTAATAATTTGTTGAATTTGACATATTTAATATTTTTCAAGGTCTCTTACAGTTGATGGTTTTAAAAATGCTCTTGATTCAAGGTACACTACCTATGAAACATTTTGAAGCCTGGAGAGAAGTGTTAAATGTGTCCAATTAATCAAATAATTAGACCAATTAAGTAACTGAGAGCTTGGGTGGAACGAAAGCCAGAAGACACTGCGGCCCCCTCTCCAGGAGCTGAGTTTGACACCCGTGCTTTAGAGCATAGATTTATAAATATTGTACCTGAGCATAAGCAATGTATGTACCTGCCACCAGGGGGTCCACAGAATTAATTGTAGAGGGCGGAGGGGCAAGGTGTTTAAAGGTTTTCGGGTAACATGATTTTGTATTGCATAATAATTCTTCTTAGCCTCATTTACATTAACAACTCAGACTTAAACGAAAATCCGATGAACACCAGTACTGTAAATGTGCCTCCATTAGGGTTGCCCCTAATTTTATTTAAATATAGATGCTCAGAAATAAATAAATAAATAAATAAATAAACAAACTAACTTTGCCCAGTGGAGCTTTGAGAGAGTAGCTCATACCCACACAGCAATGAGCAGTGGTGACTCTAGCCTTCATATTGACTCAGATTAGCAAATTCAGACTAATGAACGTCCAGAAATACAGAGTAACATTGTTTAAGCATTGTTTACTGAGACAGGTAAGGTTTAAAAATAACACCGATAGATTTTTTTGTTTTCTCAGTATTTATTATTTAAGACATGTAAAGTAAATTACTAACAATTAATTAAGATTGGGTCATTTTATATGCATTCTGAGACCCCAAAAAAGGTCAAATTTCAGGGTAATGCATTTTAACAAGACAAATATCTATTTACATATTTGTTCTTAACCATTTTTTTTTGTCTGAAAAATATGACTGCTTTGAATTTTGTTTTGTGAACTTCAGCAAAGACATCCCTAATTGGTTTTTGCATAAAAATCTTAATATATAAATTAGTCTGCTTTCTTTAGCCTTCTATGGCGTACAGAAAAAAAGTAATATGGTGACATTTCAATTTTATAGCTTTAAAACATTTCTTTACATCTATTCTTTGAAACAAAAAAAAAAATGCATGTCTTCTGCAAAATATTAAGATATAATGGATTATATGCAGTAAAAAGCACTCGTGAGTAAGTGTCAGTCAGCACAAGGATTTCCTACAAAAAATCTGTTTTCAGGAATTCAGAAATGCTCTCTGTATCTGTGTGCCTCACAGTTACTCTGTGTTTTAGAAGCAGTGTTAGCCCAATCAGTCCATCACTTTTGACCACTTTGTTACACTTACAGGCAGCACATTTCGTGTTGACATCGTAACAGGATTTCTGAGAACTGCTTGCTGTAGAGTGGTGTGTGATTTTTTTTTTTCAGTGTGTCTTTTTTTTTATATGATCGCTCGTTGTGATCACTTCAACTTCCTCAGCTGGTGCATGTGTGATCGAGGACTTTTTTCTAAACAGAATGAGGTTTAAAATCATTTGAAAGCAAACTTTCCTTTCACTCTGGGCGCTGGCATGCTATCAGAACTGCAGTAAATGGTACAAAATACAACACAAAACGTATGCAACGTACGCTCACGTGACCTTTCCTTAGCCCTACCTTAAATTAACATAATATTAATCTCAGGAGTCATTTACTCGCCAGCATCTGTGTTTTTGTCGTGTTTAACTGTATCTCCCTTTTTTAAATGACCCTGAGCACTGTTTGATGTGTTTTGGTTTCTGAATTAAAACAGAGAAACTGTTAATTGCAAGAAGTCACAAGAAAACACCGAAAGCCAGAAGCTCTATTGTGTGTGCGTGTGCGTGTGTATGTGTGTGCGTGCGTGCGTGTGTGTTTGCGTGCGTGCGTGTGTGTTTGCGTGCGTGCGTGTGTCTGTGTATAACTCGTCTCGACACTTAAGAGAGGGAGGATGTCTCTCGGAGATAGAGGTAGTCTGTCAGTTCTGGAAGTATTTGCCAATGATTGTGGCAATAATCATATAATTGCCCAAGGATTGTGGCAAATTGAGAAACGCTGTGAAACACAAAGAAGAACCGGAAACTCTGAATATTTAAAAACTTTTTGACCGGCACTTTTTGATTTGTTTAGGTGTGGTGGGTACGGGGTTAGGGTTAGGGAGAGCTGTGTGGTGGGTATGGGGTTAGGGTTAGAGCTGTGTGGTGGGTATGGGGTTAGGGTTAGGGAGAGCTGTGTGGTGGGTATGGGGTTGGGGTTAGGGTTAGGGTTAGAGCTGTGTGGTGGGTATGGGGTTAGGGTTAGGGTCAGAGCTGTGTGGTGGGTATGGGGTTAGGGTTAGGGTTAGAGCTGTGTGGTGGGTATGGGGTTAGGGTTAGAGCTATGTGGTGGGTATGGGGTTAGGGTTACTGTTAGGGAGAGCTGTGTGGTGAGTATGGGGTTGGGGTTAGGGTTAGGGAGAGCTGTGTGGTGGGTATGGGGTTAGGGTTAGGGAGAGCTGTGTGGTGGGTATGGGGTTAGGGTTAGGGTTAGAGCTGTGTGGTGGGTATGGGGTTAGGGAGAGCTGTGTGGTGGGTATGGGGTTAGGGTTAGGGAGAGCTGTGTGGTGGGTATGGGGTTGGGGTTAGGGTTAGGGTTAGAGCTGTGTGGTGGGTATGGGGTTAGGGTTAGGGTTAAAGCTGTGTGGTGGGTATGGGGTTAGGGAGAGCTGTGTGGTGGGTATGGGGTTAGGGTTAGGGAGAGCTGTGTGGTGGGTATGGGGTTGGGGTTAGGGTTAGGGTTAGAGCTGTGTGGTGGGTATGGGGTTAGGGTTAGGGTTAAAGCTGTGTGGTGGGTATGGGGTTAGGGAGAGCTGTGTGGTGGGTATGGGGTTAGGGTTAGAGCTGTGTGGTGGGTATGGGGTTAGGGTTAGGGTTAGAGCTGTGTGGTGGGTATGGGGTTAGGGTTAGGGTTAGGGAGAGACTGCAGGAAAGATAAACCACTGTGGGCCGTGGTAACACCAAAATAGTTTTCAGTGTGTCGCCCCCCTTAAAAAGCTTTCCATTACAGGTCTCAGCAGTGTGGAGTAGTGGTTAGGGCTCTGGACTCTGGACCGGAGGGTTGTGGGTTCAATCCCCAGTGGGGGACACTGCTGTTGTACCCTTGAGCAAGGTACTTTACCTAGATTGCTCCAGTAAAAATCCAACTGTATATATGGGTAATTGTATGTAAAATAATGTGATATCTGTATAATGTGAAATAATGTATAATGTGATATCTTGTAACAATTGTAAGTCGCCCTGGATAAGGGCGTCTGCTAATAAATAAATAATAATAATAATAATATAACCAGGCTCCCCATTAGTCAAAAACAGTCCTGCCGCTGACATCACAGATGCAGTTACAGTTCAGGGGCTGCAGAAGACAGAGCGCGAGAGACCCCCTAGTCACATGACCCACCTGGTTTCCCCAGTTCTGCCCAGCCGATGTTACACAGCTCCCCCCTAAGTTGCCTCAACAAAGTCCTGAAAACGACGGGTGGTCTGGGCTGGCGTTGGAGTCTCAGCTGTGCAGGTGACCCAGGGCTGTCCGTGCCCGCAGGCAGAGGGTTGTCAGCTCTCAAGGGAGGGGAGCCCCCTGGTAAGGGAGAGCTGGGTCCGGACTGGAGGGGAGGGGAACTTTCAGGCAAGGGGGAGGCCCCCACCCCCGGTACAGAGCAAGTCGGTCCCAAGGAAGTGCCAGCGGCAGTTGGGCGTACCAGAAACGATTCAGATCACTGTCTGCACGAGTTTATGAAAACCTTTTCATTTTCTTTATAGTAATTTGTGAATCTAAAACTGGGAATATAATGTCTGTCTTTTTATATCACTGCAATTTACTTCATGTGTTGGGAATTGGAGACCTTCTCTGTGGAAGTCCAGCACTTGGAAATCAGGTTGATTCACGCATTTGTTTTTTGGAGTTTTACTTTGAAGTGTACTTTTATGTAACTTCCTAGTTGGCTACTGAAACAGAAAAACAAAACGTGTAAGAAATACTTATAAAACCTGTCAAACAAATTGCTTTGGTTTAAAATAAAATAAATGTAATTGCTTTAAATTATCCTTTTTTTTTTTTTGAGATGAGCGGGGCGGGAATTCGTGGCTGGCGGTTGGGCTCCGGGAAATATTCCATGAGAATTTAAGCCCTGGTTGCAGTGCTGATCGTCAACTGGACCGCGAGCGTAGGGTTGAAACGCTCCACCAGGCCGTCACTCTGCGGGTGGAAGGGGGTCGTCCGCGTTTTGTGGATCCCCAGCAGCCGGCACATCTCCGAAAACACCTGGGATTCAATGTTCCACCCCAGGTCATTGTGGAGCTCCTGGGGCACCCCGAATCGTCTGAAGAACCCCTTCAGCAGTGCTTCAGACACTATCCCCGCTTCCTGGTCGGGCAGCGCGTAGGCTTCAGGCCACTTAATAAAGTAGTCGAGGGGAACCAGGACGAATCAGTTCCCCCTGTCCGAGCAGGGGGAGGGGGTGGAGACGGGCCAAGGATTTCGACCCCAATACTCTCCATTGGACCGCTGATGGGAAACTGATGGAGGGGGGCGTACGACCGATCCGAGGGTCCCTTGAGGGCTGTGCGGTTATCTCAGCACAGACTGCAGTAAAGATAAAGCAATGTGGGCCGTGGTTACACAAAAATAAAAGTGTGTACAACAATTAGGGGTCTTGCTCTCTCACCAGTCCCAAACCAAAAGAGAACGTTTTCAGCGAGTCGTCCCCCTTAAAAAACTTTTCCATAACAGGTCTCTCCCTATAACCAGGCTCCCCATTGATCCAAAACAGTCCTGCCGCTGACATCACAGACGCAGTTACAGTTCGGGGGCTGCAGCGAGAGCATGCAGGACCCCCAAGTTACCTGACCCACCTGGTTTCCCCAGTTCCGCCCAGCCGGCGTTACAGTATTATCACTTTCCGTTCAGGGGTATTATTACACAAGGTATTTTGTATGACGCACAGTAGTATTATTTTCGGCCTATCGATATATTACTGTAGAAATAATACATGCAATGTAATCCTGTGATGTCGATAGAATCACTGGACAACGGTGAACTATCAATCAAAAACGAATGAATGTCTATGTCAGCTGACAACTTGAGAACTCTGAGTGTAAGCAATTACCAGTGCATCACATAGCAACCGCCACGCCCACTTCCGGGTGTTTGAAAAAAAGTATTTTAGTCGTTTGTGAAGATCTTATATGTGATTACAGTATATTATATCATGCAGTGTCTGGTGGGGTGGGAGGGGGGGTCAGAAAGTGGAAGACACAATGGAGCATACAGGCCTATGAATGTCAGGGGGGTGGGGAGGGGGCTAGCTCCACGTGTGTCTTAAATTCCTGTTTAACTCTTTTTTTTTTGTATTTTATTTCACAGGAAGTCCAAGCACCAGAAAGAACTCCCTTTTGAATTAAAATAACAGGAGAAAAGTTCAGTCAAATAAAAAAAAAAATAACCAATTAAATGAAGATTCATGCAAGCAGCTGTGTGTTGTGTTTATTAAGTGTCATTTGAATGATAACGGCAGAAATACCAACAGAATACACAGCGTCAGATATAAATAAAGGGTATATGAACTTGAAAAACACGTCAAGGACTAAATGAATGGTTCTGTTCTCCAATGAGGACAACGGCACTTAACGGGTTAAGCAGAACCTTGTTTCACATCTATCCCCATTGCTAGGTCTTGTATAAAGACAATCTGCTCAATGTCACCCCTGTCAATGTCTCTGCTCAGTATCACCCCATTGAAATGTCTGGGGCACAATATAACGGTGAATGGGGTCAATGCTTCTGATAATATCACTGGTTAACATGACTCGCATTTAGCAGTTATAGAAGTGATTTTTACTGGTCTCAATTACAGTTGTGATTGTGTATTATTATTATTATTATTTATTTCTTAGCAGACGCCCTTATCCAGGGCGACTTACAATTGTTACACAAGATATCACATTATTGTATTTTTACATACAATTACCCATTTATACAGTTGGGTTTTTTTTACTGGAGCAATCTAGGTAAAGTACCTTGCTCAAGGGGTACAGCAGCAGTGTCCCCCACTGGGGATTGAACCCACGACCCTCCGGTCAAGAGTCCAGAGCCCTAACCACTGCTCCACACTGCTGTGTAATTCATAACTCATTCTAATTACAATGTAATTGCAATTGTAATTGAATTTGGCACACCTGTGTAATTTTAATTGCAATTGTACCATACAATTACCATGTAAGTAAGCTGCTGTACTGTATTGCACCGTCCCAAATATAAAGCAGGAGCAGCTTGGTGTTTCTGTTTTATATCATTGCAATGTGTTTTGCAGGTACAGTGTAATAGACTGTACATTGAAACTCTTTTTTATTATTATTATGAATGAACACCTCTGTAATCATTGCCATGCTTAGTAGTATATGTGTGTTCCACAGTAAGACAGGCATGCTTGTTGCATCACCGTTTGATATAATGCTTGTTTTTCTAGGTTACTGGTTTGGCTTGATTTTTGGGGAAGCAGTTACAAAATGAGCCCACTAGGTGGCATAGTTTTTTTTTCCTTTCTTTTAATTAATGTGAGTGCAAATAAAAAGGTTTAAATAAAAAGTTCTGTCTGCAGTCCCAGTCCAGTCCTGTCATTAAACCAAGCAGTTCAGATATTGGTTTATTGTGAGTGTCATAAATAAGGATTTGATTAACATGCAATTAACCAGTTGCTTTAGTGACATGTTAATAAGCAGATATGCCATGCATGTGTGTGTCTATCATTAGGCTGCCATTGGAGCTCATATTTAATATGCATGTTGAGTATGTTTTTGAGACTTGCTAGTTTTCTGCTCTAGTAAATAACAGACTTACACAGACTTGTATGTAGCGTTAGTGATATTATTATCTCAGCTATCCACACCACCTCAATAATGCGCATTTAAACCCCATGAATGTCATTCAGAATCACGATTTCAACTTGCGATGATCATGTGAATAGGGCATTAGTAGCTTTACATACCAGACTTTGCAGGTCTTTGTTTACTGGAGCAGGAAACTACCAAGTCTCAAAAAACATGAATATGAAATATGAGCTCCAATGGCAGCCTAATGATAGACACGCACATGCATGGCATATCGACTGCCTGCTTATTAACATGTCACTAAACTCCAGCAAATGGTTATATGCATGTTAATCAAACACTTATTTATGCCACTCAAAATAAGATATTACTGGAATCATTTATTTCACCATCATAGGCTAAGTGGTGACCCTGGGAAAAACAGATAAGGAGACTTGTCAAGGTTCTGGAGATCTAGGACACTGAGGTTAGTGAACCCCAGTGCATCACACCCAAGTGGAGGGACCATTAAAAAAGACAAACCATCTGCCAAACTAAAACTGTGGATCTCAAGCCTGCCCTTAGAAACGTTTAGTAAAACCATAGCAAAGTAATAAAGCCTAGCGAAAGCGCGGTGAAGCGTAGGCAAGCATTGGAAAGAATAGCAAGGTATGGTAAAGTACATTCATAAACATCTCAACTGTGTTAAATGTACAGTATAACCATAGGAAAAGCAGGGTAAAACTACAAAATAAAGAGGTAAACATGTATAAGGGTCTGAGATTACATAGTGATCTACAGCTATGGCCAAAAGTTATGCATCACCTGGAATTTTAGGACTGAGACATATTAAAAAATATATATATTATCATTTAGATCTTTTATTTAACGTCATGTGACCAAATAAACTATAAAATTATTTAGCAAAAGTCTCTCGTTATGTATGGTAAACTACAAAGCGGTGTGTAATTCAATATGTTAACGTAACATTATTCAGCAGGTTTCACCCGACTTTATAAAGCAAAATGAGTTCATTCTATAGGGTGAGGCAAAACTTTTGGCCAGAGCTGTAGCTGCTTGAAAGAAAGACAAAAACTCTAAAGTTTACTCAAGTCACGACTTCAAATACAACCCAGGAAGCAGGACGACGGGCTGCAAAGGGAAAATGAGTAAAAGTGCACTTCAGAAGCCTGGAAGCAGTTTCTTATTTTTTTGGTTTTTATGCTGAGTAATAAAGGCAGTAAGGAGCCCTGTGCCTGTGTGGCGCAGTGGCTGAGTGGATACAGGTGCGGGGGTGATGCAGTGTGGTAATGAAACAGACAGAGATGTTTGTAATCCAGTTTGGAAAGGGTTTTTATTCTATATCCAGGTCTGGCGACCAAAACAATAATCCTCTGGCAATACACAACAATGTGTACTGCACGGGGTAGACAATAACGGGATTGCAGTCCCAAAGAATAAACTATAAATATCCGCCCCACAATAACACTGACACGGTCACCAGTCCTGGGTGTGTGCAGTAGTGCTCGTGGTGGGGGATACAGTTTATTTTGTGACAGTAGTGCAGTGCTGTTATTATTATTATTATTTTTTGTTTATTTAGCAGACGCCTTTATCCAAGGCGACTTACAGAAACTAGGGTGTGTGAACTATGCATCAGCTGCAGAGTCACTTACAATTACATCTCACCCGGAGCACAAGGAGGTTAAGTGACTTGCTCAGGGTCACACAATGAGTCAGTGGCTGAGCCGGGATTTGAACCGGGGACCTCCTGGTAATAAGCCCTTTTCTTTAACCACTGGACCACACAGCCTCCTTCTAGCTTAGGGCTGGCCCTTGGCGACAGCTCCGGAATCGTGTTAGCCGTCTAGTAATTTACAAACAAGACAAATTACACACAGACAAACAAACAAAACACTCACGACGCTGTTCTTAGTACACGGGGTCTCTCACAGTCCTTCTCCGTTCAAAACACAAACCAAAGCAAAGGAACAGATTGTGATTCTCCAACCCCTTTTATGCCGTCACACATGACCCCTTGGTAAACGAGTGCAACCACCTCTCCAATCTGCAGCTGCCACGTCGTTTCCCTTCCGGGTCAATGCGTTACGGAGTCCCGCCCCTTTTCTAGCTGGTCGACTTCCCTTGAACCCTGGGAAAGAATTGTCAGGCCAGCCCATCCAGGGAACTCTGTTCTCGCTGCTTAGCGCCCTCACAGGACGGGAGGGAGATTTACAACCAAGAATCAATGTATTTCTGTCACAGCCTGGTAAACAGACTTTCAAACAGACTTTCTCTGTGATGTTCTACAAGACCGTTTTATTTTTGCAGCTTTCAGCTTGCTGCAGTACCTCAAGAGGAAGTGGTTTCTGATATTAGCCAGACTGACAGGAAATAGACCAGGTCTGACAGGAAGCAAGGTTGTGACAAATAACAGAGGGTGTTTGGTGTGGGTGGGGATTGTGTGTGTGCGTGTGCATGTGTGTGTGTGTGTGTGTGTGCGTGTGCGTGTGTGCGTGTGTGTGTGTGTGTGTGTGTGTGTGTGTGTGTGTTTGGAGGAATGCATATAATTTAAACCCCCCCCCCAAAGAAAATTGATCTAGGAGACATACAATATTTTCCAGCAGCCTCTGAAATTCTATTCCAATCACTGTGTCTCCTAAGGGTCTCATAACAGGAATGTCAAATGGAAAGAGGATGATTGACGTTACTCTGGGTCAGGTCTGTGGGTGAAGAGAGAGGGAGTTTCTCACAGCTATACAAAGCTGCCATCACAGAGGAAGGTGGAAGCTCGGTTTAACACGAAGCGCCTTTCTGTGAAGTCGCTTTTTCTATGCTGAACGATTTTTAAAAAAATTAAAAATAAAACCTTGTGGCTTTCAGAAGTGTAGCCCGTTTAAAATCGTCCCTGCCTCCTCCGCCGATTTCTGATTGGCTAAACCCCAGCCCCAAGCCCCGCCCCTGCTTCCTGCTCCCCGCGGAGATAGAAAAAAAAGGTAGCACAACAAGAAACCACAAAAACGCTGCACAGGAACAAAAGAAGAAGGAGAAATAAATAAATAGAGCAGAGGAGAGATAAGGACTGGCAGCTTCTGCGATTGCTGGGCAGCATCTCGAACTGGGATACTGATAGACACGGCACAGAGAGGATAACGAGAGAGAGAGAGAGAGAGAGAGAGAGAGAGGTATCGAGAAAAGAGCGGGGTAAGAGAAGGGAAAAAGCAACCGAGAGAGAGAGAGAGTGAGAGAGAGAGAGAGAGAGAGATAGATAGAGAGAGAGAGAGAGATAGAGAGAGAGAGCGATGGGTATCGGTACGGAACTAGAGATCGAGCCCCAGGAACCCCAGCAGCCTGGCTCCAGTTTGCCAGAGGAGACCCCGCCAGCACCCTCTTGCAGCATGGATGACAACACCCTGCTGAAAACCTACAAGTGGCACACCGGCACAAAGCCAGGCGTCGAGGGATTAAAAGCCGAGGGGGTGAGCGGGGAGAAGGGGGGCACCAAGTGGGCCAAGATGCAAACCTGGCGCAAGGCTCTCAGCGAGGACTCCGGGAGCGACAGTGCGACAAAGCGGAACAAAAACGTCAGCGCCACAGCGCCCCCTAGCAAAGCGGAGGACCCAGCCGGCGGCCATGAAAAGCCTCCCCGCAAGTCGCCCTTCAGGAGAGCCCTGTCCGAGCCCCCCGGGTCCATGATGGCAGTGATGAGTTCCAGCAAGGAGCAGCAGAGGAGCCCAGAGGGACAGTCCCCCAGCGAGGGGCCCCAGCAAAAGGGGGCCCTTCTCCGCAAGTACCTCAGATCGGTATCCCAGCGCTTCCGCAAGCCTCGGGCTCAGAACAAACCAGAGGCCACTGCATCCATGGACATCAGCACAGACGGTAAGGGCCTTGGAGTTGTATTATTTTATCATCAAAGCACATTGCAGCCAATCATGTCCTGGAGGACCATTCTATTCCAGATTTAACAGGTAAAACGATACAAGTAACTGCTTCAGGGTCTGGCTGGAGGTTTAATTGGTTCAATTAAACAATTTAGAACAGGGTTGGAACAAAGAATGGCCAATTATGGACACCATGCACTACAGGTTGTCAGCTTTGATTTAACTTTAGAATGTGCAGGGCGTTTGGATTTTCCTTTTCAGTCCTGCTGGCAGTTCCTGTACTCTACCACTTGGTGGCGCTGTGTGCTATGACATTCTGGTGGTTGCAATCATGCTCAGTGATTCTTATTATTTCATTATAAGTCTGCTTTCACCAGAGCTTAGACTCTTCAGTTCTAGTTGCCTGCCATAGAGGAGTGTAACACAGGCTAGATAAGGCCAAGTATCTTCACAGAAGTAAGAGCCAGCGCCATCTAGTGTCTGCCACTTTGAGTGAAGTTTCCTTTTGTTTTGCTGGAACCAACTCATATAAAAACATGGCAAGCAAACAGAACAGAAGCACAGCTCCTGAGCTCATAGTTAGGGCTGTATTTATTTCACAGTAAAAAAATGACTCATTTCACAGCATTTCAAGAAGCAGTGTTGTCCCCATTCAAAATGTATAATTTTCTCTAGAGTTAATCTATACAACAATTGTTCCTAAATGTTTAAATGCTTACCTGAAAAACAGCAAATGCTAAATTTTCAAAAATTCTAAAGTCATTCTATTTTCACCATCCGTTAAATAGCAAACAGAATAAAACCATAAATAAATGTAAAGATAACTACAGGCATGTGAAATGTCCCCTTCTTTTACTGGACAGAGCAATCTTTAGCAGAAATATTTCCGATCTTCGATGCAGCTGCTTTTCGTTTAAGAAATCGTGCTGCTCTCTGCAGCGTGTTCAAGCATTTACCGGAAGCAAACTAAACCGGCTGCCAGGTTCCTGAATGTGACAGGCAGTGTGTCTGTAAAGCAAGCGTTTGCTGTATTTATTTGTAAGTGATAACAATTTGTATATTTACACTATTCTTTCAGAAATGGGAATTTTCACGGGGAACTCCATATTACACGGCAATGGGCCAGGTTCACGGAAATCATGAAATCTGTGACAACCGTGAAATACATGCAGCCTCACTCACTCATAGTGTAAACACCTCACCCAGAAAACAGCATTCGAGTCAATGCAAGAAGCAGCAGGCAGAATGACTGCAAAAATCATCCAAGGGTAAAGTGACAGTACAACACAGAAAGTGGAGCTCTGTATCATTCACCTGAGCACTGCTGGATTGCACCACTTGGTGGCACTGTCTGATATGACAAAAGCCCCTTTAGTGAGCGTAGGGATGAACAGTCTTAACCGATACAGGCGGTCTACATTATTCAGAGGAGATAGAAGTAACATTTCTAGCCATTTCATTTTTGTTTCCTCAACTATAAGTGTGGAATAGTGGTTAGGGCTCTGGACCGGAGGGTCGTGGGTTCAATCCCAGGTGGGGGACACTGCTGCTGTACCCTTGAGCAAGGTACTTTACCTAGATTGCTCAGGTAAAAACCCAACTGTATAAATGGGTAATTGTATGTAAAAAATAATGTAATTGTATGTAAAAATAGTGTGATATCTTGTAACAATTGTAAGTCGCCCTGGATAAGGGTGTCTGCTAAGAAATTAATAATTATAAGCTGTGCAATAGACCTTAGGAGAAAGATGTGATCACATATTTTTTGCAGAATTTTGTTTAATATATATTCTATGTTACCATGGCAACAGACCCCTAAACTGGAAACTAATAAATATTAGTTATGATATTAGTTCCGTTCATCCGCTGCATTCATAGTTATGTCTGCGCAACGCTGCTAAGAATGCAAACAGGAATAAGAAGTGAGATTACATCAACACTGCTTCCCCTTCTCTGAGTGTGCACTGAACAGCACTTTCCACTGTCGACAGCACGGCATGCTGGCACCTTTATCATGTGTGTCAGTGTTATTAAGCAACTTCATTAAGCAACATGATGATTTCAAAGATAACTCCAGGGCATATCAAGTACACAGGGAGATAACAGGCTTCTGGGCACATAAAACAAGAGAGCTTTATCCTAGCTCCCTGTTGCTATAGATATTATATATAAATAATTATCTCGCCTTCATGTTGTTTCCCATTCTCGTTTTGCTTCTGTTTTTCATCACATCTTTTATCAGCACGGTTCACAGCAATATCTACTAAGATGCTTCTAGTTAGTTACTTTTTGCCTCATCAATATGGTTCAAATCCCACCTCAGCCACTGACTCATTGTGTGACCCTGAGCAAGTCACTTAACCTCCTTGTGCTCCGTCTTTCGGGTGAGACGTAGTTGTAAGTGACTCTGCAGCTGATGCATAGTTCACACACCCTAGTCTCTGTAAGTCGCCTTGGGTAAAGGCGTCTGCTAAATAAACAAATAATAATAACTAACAGCCTGCTCCGGCTGCCACTAAACATCAAGAAGTGTCCTTGAAACCATATTGTCTGCTAGGGGTGTGCTGATACTTGTCACTCATACTCAGAATTGCTTTGTCAGCAGGTATTCACTAAACCCATTCATTAACATGTCAATTTCAAAACAAGAAAAGCTGTCCTTCCCCCACATTTACAATTGAGTACCACTCTCAAGTCCCGACCTCAGTTTACGGCCTGGGCACGGCAGTACAGCAGTACGTCAGCCCCCCGGATGAGCGGAAAATAATCTTCCAATTGGCTTTTAAAACACGGAAGTTAATTGCGATTGATTGGCGCTCAATTGCAAAGGTGAGGGAAGGACGGCTTTTCTTGTTTTGAAATCAACACATTAATGAACGGATTTATTGAGCACCCGCAGACAAAGCAATTCCAATTACGAGTATCAAACATCAGCACTGCTTATAATTCTAAGAAAACATAAAGAAGACTGTACAGGATGTATTTGTAGGGGAGTGTACAGCTCATGATGAGTGACAGGAAGTCAGCATGTTGCACTGAATCTGTGACGCTGATTCCTTTAACTGCATGCCATAGCCTGCTATCTGCTCATCCAGCTCCTCCTGGGAAGTCTGCGGCTACAAGGTGCAAGTGTAGGTGCCTCATTGTAGCTTCAGTGTGTCCCACAATGTGTGTGTTGCTTGCACAGGAAAATAAAATCGCCTGCCACTTCTATACACCTAATCATACTGTACCTTAAAGAAAACCGCCTGCCACTTCTATCATTACATTTAAAGCCTCAGTGTCCTGGAGTTGCATTTTACACCAATGGAATGTCCTTGATGCCTGGAGCCTTCTATTTACAATAGTGGAAAGAAAAACACATCCATTAATGTCGAAACGTCGCTCCTGCTTGGAATAGGGGTCGGCTAGTTGAACAGTGAAGTGACAGTCGACCTCAGAAACTGCTGGTGGACTAATCGCACGTCATGGGATTGTGTAGTGCACATGCACACGCGTACATGTATACGGAATAGATAGATGTATATATATGAATACATTGCTGTGTTTACTTTTCTTTCAACACAGCTGAAGAAGGGATTTTGTCTGCTTCTGTTTGCTTCTGTTAATGTGTGCTGCATATATTTTGCGAGAACCAATTACATTTATGAATTGCCCTGGTGAGAAACGTCAGAATCTAATGAAAAAAGCGTTTTTTTAAAAAAAAGGTTATGATGGATACATTTTATTAACATGCATATTCGTTTGTATTAATATGCACATGCAGGTTGTATTTGTGTGCTACACATGTGTTTTCTTTTTTTGCGTCTTGCAATACAAAAGTGTTCTCAATGCATCTGGTTTTTTTATTGATTAATTGTCCGATATATCTAATTGCACCGCACTCTCTTCGAGCTGATATAGTAAAAATACTTCAGTACAGTGCAAAAAACTCCACAGTTTCCCATAGTTAACGCAGTCCTGGGTTTGTATGACAGTTTTCTACAGTGTTTTAGGACAGCACTATAGTATTGGTTTATATATAAAAAGGAAACATTAATAATGAGAACGGTGTAGCCCCTGCTTGACGGTGCTGACTCTCTTCTTGTGTTCTCAGAGCCTGCGGTTGCCCCCCTCCCCCTTCACCTGTCCTGGGCCCCCCCTCAGGAGGTGCCAGTCTGGGACATTAGTAGCTGCAGCCTGCTGGACGGACGCATGGTCATCTCACGTGAGGATGAGGTACCCAGAGACTCACAGTAGGGCACAGCCAGGGCAACTGTAACCCACTGGTCACATCCATACCCTTGAATTACCTAACTGAACCATTTATACTTCTAGTCTGGATAATGTGTTATTCCTTGATTTGTAATCTCTAAAACCTGATGAGGAATGAACCACAAGGACTGGAGTTGTGCACCCCTGGCTATAGAGAATAACTACACAGATGTCTTGAAACTCACGCTAGCCCGGCATCCAGTCCTGGGTTTCAGAGCTACCCTTGCTTCAAATGATCAGGATCATGCTTTGATGAGAAGTGTGGTCAGTTTATTCAGAACAGATTTACTGGTTGTTCAAACTCCTGGCACCTACCTGGTCATGCCAATAACATACCTGAACAAGAGGAGTTCTGAAACCCAGCAAAACGTGAAATAAGCATTTGTGAGCTGGCAGCTGCAATGCTGTCCATTTCCACCGCTTAATCATCATTCCATAAGTCTTACTTGTACTTATAATGGTACCAATTATTATATAGCTTTGAAGGAAACATATAGCATTTCTATTTTATAACCTGATATGGTTCACTTGGTTTGCAAGCCGTGTTTTCAGTTAGCGTTGCACTTGCTTGGTCACCTGGAGGGTGAAATTGTCCCCGCCCCTTTACTGGCTTTGTTCCTGTCATCAGCCAACCAGCTGCTGCTTCCTATATTGACTGACATGCTTTCAGCCAGTAACATGGCCTAGAATACATTGCTGAAGTGACGTGACCAAGAAAGTGCAAGTGTACCATATATCCTGAGAATATGGCACGTAAACTGAGAACATTCTTTAACCTCAAGTAGTACCATATAGATATCATGTTTGAAAATAATTTTGCTATAATATGTGTTGCCTTCGAAACTGGACATTCAAGGCTTACTGTATGTAGCTGATGAAAGTGCAAAACAAGTAAGGTTTTTGGATTTTTTTCTTTGTTACGAACCTAACTGACCCCTCTCCTCTCCCTCTTCATAGCCAGTCTATCGAATCCGGAACAGAGTGAGCAGCTGCCTGTCTCATTTAAACCTGGCTGGGAGTCGCTGCAATCTGGGTGAGTTCTCACACTCACAGGCCTCGGGGCTTTGTTCTGTATAACTGTGGGAATCAAATAGACACAGATGAAGGCCCTTAGCCAAAATATTTGTATACTTCCCTTATAAAAGTTAAAAAGCATAGCAAAGTGAAATCATGGCAAATCATAAGCATGCACTTTAAAGCATAGTTAGGTATTGTGAAGGCCAGAGAGAGATATTGTAAAGCATATTAAAAAAAAAACATGAATGGTAAACTATGGTGAATGCATAGGACAAACATGGGAAAGGGAAGTACAAATATGTACCATGGTATAAATTTGTGCAGGAGATTCCATTCTCCTGGGCAGGGAAGGAAGAGTTCAGTCTCCATGCCTCAAGCCTGCCCTGGACTGCAGGGAGCACCCTCTCTCTTAGGGGATGCTGGAGGGAGCAGTCCAGTCAGTTCAGCCTATCTTAAAAAATCAGATTCAGGCCTTGTCAGTACTTGGAATCCTGCCACATCCCAGACCTCAGAAAGGCAGGCTCTTCTGTATCCTTGACTTGCAAAACCGACAAAAATTGAAAAATTGAAAAATGTGACATGTGCAGTTTATCAATCAAATATTGTTCCATGCAAAAATGTGGTTTACGCGTTTGTTTGTTTTTTACAACATCTATAGCATGTTTTTTTTTTTGCAAGAGCAATCAAATCATGACCACTAGATCGTTAGCAGCAGAGAGTCCCCTTGTGTTTATGTAAGAGATACCACACAGAGCACCCTAGTGGTGCAGCTCACATCTACTAGAGACAGTGTTGCAGGAGGGGCAGCTTATTGGTTACACGCTGCTGTCCCTGAGGTACTGAGGGTTCAGACATGATTCTGAGAGCTTTACGGGGACCACATGGGAACTTTTTTTTTTTTTAAGTCCCAAGGAGGTGATGACGGAAACAGATAAGAATATACAAAGTGAATCTAAACCAGAATGAAACGGAAGTCTGTGCTGCATACGAGGGATACAGAGATGCTGATACATGTATTCCTAACCGTTTTGATTATTGCAATTCCTTGTTTGTTGGTAAACCTGTAACAAAACTCAGAAGGCTTCAACTTGTTCACAACGCAGCTGCCAGACTGCTTTCTCACATTCGTCTTTCTCAGCATATCACTCCAGTGGTCAGGTCTTTACATTGGTCATCAGTGAGCTACCGAATTAATTTTAAAGTTGCTGTAATAACTTCATGGGTTAGGACCATCCTGTCTGCAAGAACTAACTCTGTATATTCTTTAAGATAAGAAAATGCAGAACTCTTGGCTGTTCCAAAAAAACATTTTAAATCATGTGGAGCCAGAGCTTTTTGCTGTTGTGCTCCTCGCTTGTGGAACTCTATTCCGGTTGACATTAGGCAGGATGATACGATGGATTCTTCCAAGTCTAAATTGGAAACATACTATTTTGAATGTGCTTTTATATGATTGGTTGTAACTGGAGAGTATTGTACATATGAGCTCTCTTGTTTTGTTTTTAACTTTGTACAGCGCTCTGGGATGCCATGGTGTGAAGGGAGGGCGCTGTATAAAAATACATTTGTATTGTATTGTATTGCAAACCAGAATGCATCAGTTAAGATAGCTGCGATATTTCATACCAGTACAAGTTGGCTTTTAAAGCCCACGACTGCCTGCCTGCGTGTATCTCTGCCCAGGATTGAGCTGCAGAATCGCACATCCACCAACATCAGAGGTCATTTCCAGTCATTTGAAGAAAGGTCTAACTGCCAGCAAACTCCCTTTCTAGATAATACAGGAAATGTTGACGACAGGCAGATTAGCTGATGCAAGTTTTAAATACTTCCTCCGATGCTGAGATAATGTGTGTGTGTGTGGGGGGGGGGGGGGGGGTGTTGCAGGGTTGTAATGAGCACAGAGGTTTTTTGAAGATTTTGGCATCTTGTGTTGAAGTGTCCTTCTGAGTGCTCGGCTCAGGACAGAGAAAGAACAGAGAGACAGACAGACAGACAGAGAGACAGACAGACGGACAGACAGAGAGACAGACAGAGAGACAGCACTCTGGTACGGCATACTGCCTGGGTCGTGGCATGTCGTTTGCAGCTATGCACAGAGAGGCTGGGGAGTGCTGAGCAGGATACAAGAAGCAACACCTCAGTTTTCATCAACCCGAGTCCAGAGCCATGGGGCTGAAGAAGTGGCTAGTTTGCGGAGCCCCACCAGGTAAGATCGTGGGTTAATGACACTTGGGACACTGAGTTTTCTTCATGCAAGCAGTGTAGTTGGAGTTTCTAATTTCTTGGTCTTGAGAGTGCGGATTTAAATACTGCAATCTCCAGTTTACTCTTTGAGGGTTTGCGCTCCTTCACTCTGGAACTCATTTCCAGTTTTTATCCAGAATCCGGAGTCTGTCAGTATTTTTAAATCGAAGCTCAACTTCAAATGGGACTTAGTAAAATGGTCAATAATGGGGTGGTCCTACCAAAGAGAAATCGTCAGACTGAAAGGGACTGACAGACAGAGAGAAAGAGACACACACAAAGAGAGGGGTATTCATCATGAGCTGCTCTTTGAATGTCACTGGTACTTTTTTAAATCCTGAACTATATTTAATAAAATTGTTTTTAAAATATTTTTTAGAACGTCTTGTAGCTAAATTCAGTTGGTGACGCTGTCCTTTTGAAACCTTGGAGGTGAGAGATCGAAGTCTGTGGTCATGCTGTGTGGTTTTGCCGAGTGTGAATGACAACATTGTGAAAACAACGTCGCGAATAACGTTGTGTTTATCTGCTCAGTAGAGCTGTCAGTATTCCAGTCGTTATTATGTATTTTGTCACTTCAAAGAAAGATGTGGATTGTTTTCAGTTGTATATTTGGGAGCAGTTCAGTCTCGGTGCGTCAAGCCTGCCCCTGGACTGGAGGAAGCACCCTTTCTCTTTGGGGGGAGGGAGGGAGCAGTTCAGTCTCGGTGCGTCAAGCCTGCCCTGGACTGGAGGGAGCACCCTTTCTCTTAGGGGGGTGAGGGAGGGAGGGAGCAGTTCAGTCTCTGTGCCTCAAGCCTGCCCTGGATTGGAGGGAGCACCCTTTCTCTTTGGGGTGAGGGAGGGAGCAGTTCAGTCTCCATGCGTCAAGCCTGCCCTGGACTGGAGGGAGCACCCTTTCTCTTTGGGGGAGGGAGGGAGCAGTTCAGTCTCCGTGCGTCAAGCCTGCCCTGGACTGGAGGGAGCACCCTTTCTCTTATGGAGTGAGGGATGGAGCATGCCTCTGTCTATCCAATACAAGCCAAGGATCAAGCCTTCTCAGTCATACATGCATTGTGATCCAGCCAGATCACAGAAAGGCAGGTTGTTCCTTATCCTTATCCTTGACTGCAGAAATGATTGCTCCTTCATGAGGAGCCCTCTCAAAAGTGAAAGAGATTTCCACCCCCAGAATAGGAATCAGAGACAGGGGAATCACACACCTCTCTGGGCTTTACAATGCTTGCCTGTGCTGTCCCATGCTTTCACTGTGCTTTATTACACTTTGCTATGCTTTTACTATGGGAAGCTTTTATAATGGCAAGCAGATTGGTTACTGAAGACAGGGGGGTTGTCTACAGAGGTTCCCCACCTGCTCCAGAGCCCCCCAAAAATCACCCAAACAAAGCTGCTGCATCTCCCCATTCCCACACTCCAAAACCATTACACTGTCTACAACTAAAGGAGTGTTTCCACAGTAAAGGAAGTTGGATCCAAGTTGGGTTCTGGTTGAACCAGTTTATTGGAAGCTCTGTTTTCAAGGTCAAATGAATTGGATCAAAGCTGGATTATCTGAAGAGCAACGCACTGGATATATTAAAATGGTGCTGGCTATGTCAAAAACAAGCTGAGTGTGTCACTGCTAGCCTGTCAGCCAATCAGAGGGCATGTGGATGTGATGTTTCTTCAAAGAAACTGGACGAGTTTGAGCATGTTCAGAATAAATTAGACCATCTCAACAAAAAGCTGTATCCTTTCATACAGCATCCCAGACACATTGAAACTCATGATGGGTTAACAGCAATATACCAGCACTTGAAAATATAAGTCTGATTAATGAGTATGATCGCCATGGCTTTAATTTTGCCAGCCTCAATAAATCATTAATTAATTGATTAATCATTCTGGTGCCCTATTCTAGACTGAAACGACATCTAATGAAAAAAAAGGCTTGCTAGCTTGGATGTCCTTTCCCTTCTAAAAGTCTCCCATAGTCAAAGCATAGCAAAGTGCAATAAAGCCCGGTGAAATCACAGTAAAGCACAGGTAAGCATTGTACTGGGGTAAGCTTATAAAAGGGTATGCACCGTTGTATTAGTGCAGTAGACAGACAAACGTTTCTCTGTGCAAAAAGGCAAAGATGAAACCCACATCCTGCCGCTCTGAAACTCACGCTTCCTCCTGAAGTAACTGGATGAGAGGCTGGCTGTTAGAAACCCCATCATACAGTGATCAGATACCCAGCTTCCTGTAGGTGTGGGGAGCAGCCCAAATAACAAGCTCTCAGACCTGACGAATAGGGAGAACCACATGGAAGTTTACCCTTGTAGAAGTGTCTCTAATCACTGTGTCTTTACATAGTAGTTACTTAGTAAATGCATGTGTCCTTACACATCATTACAATGTTATTATGCATAGTTACAATGCACTTAATGTGAAAATCTTTTTTGCACAATGTGTGGTGACAATTGTATCAGAAAAGGGTTAGGGTTAGTGGGGTTAGAGTTGTATATTGCTTCCCTATGCTTTACCATGCTTATACTATGCTTTATTACACTTTTCAATCCTTTTACTATTGTACATTTTTATAATGGTAATCGTGGTTTTTACAATAATCTACCATACTTATCTGTGGTCCCCCATGCTACACTGTGCCTTATAAATATTTGCTTTGGCTCTGATTCATTCCACTCTGCTGTGCTTTTGCTATGAGCACTCAAGTCTGTGTCAAGGCTATTGGCTTTTGTAGCGTGTGTCTGGTTTCAGTATCTTTTTAATCTGGACATTTTCTATTGATCGAGTAATCATCCGATCTGCAGTCGATTAATTGATCAATCACTCCTGATTGCTAGTGATATGACCTTGTATTGAAAGACAATTACAAGAAATACAAAGTATTAACATCATGATATTTACTGCAAACGTTTCATAATACCAGCTCATGTTTAAACATATTTACTTACATGTAATGTTGCAACTTGCAGTCTTCATTGTGAAATATTGGGTACACCTTTCAGTTGCTCTTTTGCCATTCTGTATTATATTACCCTCTGGCATTTTTCAAGATTTGTTTTTTTCACGCACTGTTTTTTGATACTGCAGCCAGGTAGACAAGATTAATCTATCAATTATTTTTAAATCGAATAAAGCCCACAGGCGTGATGAATCAGTTATTCATGAATTGATTAAAACCCCTAACTTATCGCAGTGTGCACATGTATTAGAACTCCCCATTGCTCGTGTTGTTTTGATTTCTTGTGCATACGAAACAGGCAAATTAGTGATTGTCTAATTTAATTGCTAACTTTAATTGGCCACACATGCAATTAATTAAAAATAAGAGAAAATTAAACACATAACCACAAATGGTAAAATGCATGAGGCTTTTTAGAAGTTGTTTAAGATGCCTAATTAAAGCACAGAGTGGTCTAACATTTTCACACATGAGTGTCTATTGATTCTATATCTGATTTGCTGATTGAAAATGTAAATTCTCAGACCCAGAGGTTTTCGTGCAGGTAGGTATATAAATGATCAATCTTACGGGCCTCCCGAGTGGCGCATCCAGTAAAAGTGCGCTCTATAGCCTGGACATCGCGAGTTCGAGTCCAGGCTATTCCACAGCCGACCGTGGACGGGAGCTCCCAGGGGGAGGCGCCCAATTGGCCGAGCGTCGCCCCGGGGGAGGAAGGGTTAGGTCGGCCAGGGTGTCCTCGGCTCACCGCGCACCAGCGACCCCTGTAGTCTGGCCAGGCGCCTGCAGGCTTGCCTGTAAGCTGCCCAGAGCTGCGTTGTCCTCCGACGCTGTAGCTCTGAGGCGGCTGCACGGTGAGTCTGCAGCGTGTAAAGAAGCGCAGGGGTGGTAGGAGTGTCAGCGCAGGGGTGGTAGGGGTGAGCTGAGCCTAAAAATAATTGGGCATTTCAAATTGGGGAGAAAATAATAATAAAAAAACTAATTGGCAACGACTAAATTATTAAATAAATAAAAATAAAATAAATAAATGATCAATCTTGAGGTGTTCTAGTGCTGCTCTATATCTGTAACAGTGTGTTTGATGTGAATTAAAATGTTTACCACTAAAACGACTTTCTAGTTGCACCGATGTTGTTAAAGAATCAGTTTCAAAGTGATATTCTATTCTTATTAGTAAGTCTGCATACCTTAAAATGTCTTCAGTGTAACAAGACCACCAGCGATTAGTTCATACTGCTATTACTAAACACATTTGACCACATTAGACCAAACAAACCAGGGGTGGGGTGGGGTGGGAGCATTCCAATCTGACTGCAAGCTTGATGGGGCTCGCCTGAGCTTTTGCTCTGTCTGGTTTGCAGGATTACACTCAGCTGTGTCCAGTTAAGCTCACAAAATGTAAAACCTGGACTGGATTCAAACTGCTCAGCTGTCGGAGTCTCATTTTCCACCCCCCCCCCCTTAGAAAAGTGTAGTTTAACCAGAGATACATAAATCTGAGCATGCAATTCTGTTATTGCCTGTTGGTAAAATGTAAAGAAGGGACAGTGCGTGATGCTGTAATTTATGGGTGAATCTCCGTTGCCATGAAAACAACGTTGACTGAGGTTTGACAGTTGTACTCACATGATCCCTTTGGTTGTGTGAAAGGGTTATCACGGTATTATACCAGCATAGATTGTGCAATTTCGTGCTGTGTGAATGGGTATTTTAAAGATTTTTTTTAAACGTCTCTGAGACGGCTCAGTAGCGGCATTTGTGTGTGAAAGTGGCTGAAAACAAGCACGCTGGTTCTGTAGTGCAGGTTACACCAAGCACGCTGGTTCTGTAGTGCAGGTTACAACAAGCACGCTGGTTCTGTAGTGCAGGTTACAACAAGCACGCTGGTTCTGTAGTGCAGGTTACAACAAGCACGCTGGTTCTGTAGTGCAGGTTACAACAAGCACACTGGTTCTGTAGTGCAGGTTACAACAAGCACGCTGGTTCTGTAGTGCAGGTTACAACAAGCATGCTGGTTCTGTAGTGCAGGTTACAACAAGCACGCTGGTTCTGTAGTGCAGGTTACACCAAGCACGCTGGTTCTGTAGTGCAGGTTACACCAAGCACGCTGGTTCTGTAGTGCAGGTTACACCAAGCACGCTGGTTCTGTAGTGCAGGTTACAACAAGCACGCTGGTTCTGTAGTGCAGGTTACAACAAGCACGCTGGTTCTGTAGTTCTGTTTCCCGGGTGCGTGGGAGTGCCTGTGAAAGCTTGGCTCGCTGGCCCCTGTTCGGGCTCCCCTGCTCCTCAGGATCGTCGGCAGCGTCTGCAGCAGACAGACTGGTTTATTCAGCTGAGTGGAGGCAGCAGAGCTGCAGGAAATGTGTTGTTCACCGCTGTGCTTCCTGATGCCTGAGATAAAGCTCCAGGGCTTGAGGTTATCACACACAACAACAACAGCAACAGCAAAGCATCGAGACAGATTTCAGATTTCTTCCCCTTACAGTCACGTCTCCACCAGGAACATGGCATCACTTCACTTTACATTGTGTCTCTAATTACTGTGTATTTACATAGTAGTTACTTAGTAAATACATGTGTACTTACACATAATTACAATGTTATTAAGCATAGTTACAATGTACTTATGTGTAAATCTTTTTGCATGATATAACCCTAACCCTACCTCAACCCTTTTCTGATGCAATTGTGTACTTACATACATCGTGTACACAGATTTACACATTGAGTAGTACTGAGTAACTACTATGTAAATACACAGTAATTAGAGACACAATGTAGTATATTTTTTTTGATCAATCAATTCTATATAAGACGTGCAAGAAGTACCTGACAAGCACATCTCTCCTTTATTGCTGCAAACCTAACCTGACCCAAGAGATTTACAATTCAAGACCAGCAGACCACAGCTGCATGCTTTCACTGTTCTCAAGATATTTTGACAATCTGTTCCCAGTTTCTTGGTGCTATGATAGTATTATTATTATTATTATTATTATTATTATTATTATTATTATTATTTATTTCTTAGCAGACGCCCTTATCCAGGGCGACTTACAATTGTTAAAAGATATCACATTATTTTTACATACAATTACCCATTTATACAGTTGGGTTTTTACTGGAGCAATCTAGGTAAAGTACCTTGCTCAAGGGTACAGCAGCAGTGTCCCCCACCTGGGATTGAACCCACGACCCTCCGGTCAAGAGTCCAGAGCCCTAACCACTACTCCACACTGCTGCCTTGGCAATTGGTAAGAGCCTTGACATGAGTGATGTAATATGTACAAGATGATTCATAGTTGTGTCAGTATTTGAAGCCGTTTCCAGTTCAAGGATGTATGCAGTTGCTGGGAATTACAGAATGTGGATAAAAGCTACTGGTTTCTATTTAAAAAGGTGCACAGGTTTACAATGGGCCGGACACAAGGAACAATCCAAACAGACTTTGTTTGAAAGTTTGAAAAAGTTTAAACCTCTTTTTTTGTTTCCAGAGGGTCCCACTGAAAATGCATCACCTTTGGGTCAGAAGCCAAAGGGCCAGTCTGAGGGAGGGGTCAAGGTAAGCCACTATTTCCTGATAAAACTTTCAAAACTTGATACTTCCTGTTGAGATATTATTTAATAATGTTCTAAACACCATGTATATATGAAAACACTAAAGAGTTTAGGTTGAAGAACAAAATCTGATTTATTTAATGCAGTCAATTTTTTTTTTGTACTATCCCTCCTAGTTTAGAAAAGTTTTACGAATGCTAAACTTCATTTAATCCCTCTTCACAGACTTAATAAACAAAACTCTTTAAATTGCAATTTAAATTAGCGTCCGAATTTAAACTTTAAAACACTTCCAAATAATAAATAAAAAAAACAACTATAATTGAATTTTAAAATGCAGAAACACCAGTTACCTTTATCGCTGTTGTTGTCTTGGTACTTCTCAGAAGTCGCTACAAGGACACACGCTACAGGGGTGTAGAGAAGAACATGTATTGGTAATCATAAGAAAGAAAACGTGTTTGCTGGAGGCGACTTTGGCATAAGTAAAGTTTCTAAGACAATTTAGGTTTAAAATGATTGAAGTGATAAAGAATATGCAACAATGTATGGGAAGGGAAATATGTTATACAATTAACCACAGTGACCTTGTAAAATAGAGTAGTTAGTGGTTGGTTGCACTTCAATGGAGCAACAGCTGAATAACACATTTCTATTATAATTAGTAAGATAATAGAAACAAACTGTAGTCATGTATGCTCTGAGCTACTAGAGTAGAAATAGCAGGCGTAGAGGAGACACAGGCAGAGAAGCTCCCAATACCTCCAGAGACCATCGGGACCATCTGTGTAGCGTCTGAGGCTGTCTCTCCAGAGGTTCATGTAACTGGATCAATTGTCTATGTTTGTTAATTCTAGCGGCACGTATTGGATCTAAACAATAACGTTCAAGGTGGAATGGAATGTGGGTATTTTAAACGTGGTCTGGGTCCTTATATCGTAACAGAGTTAATTCCATCTTTACCTTGATTCCTAAACCTTACAGGGGCACCGTAATTCAAATTCAGTTGTCAGGTTTATTTTGCTAGTTTTGTGATTTAAAGGCAGGTTGTCTTCTTTTCCGGTTTAGGGGATGATTATCAGGAGGTTCAAGCAGGGTCCTCTTGCCAGGAGCAGCAGTCAACTGAACGACGTCAATGGCTCCTTAGACAGCGTGAGGTGAGAGCCCTCCTTGTCTGTCACGTCATGTATAAAACAATATACTACATTGCTATTACCTCACACTCCCAACCCCACCCCGTGTCATTTCACTTCTCCTGCAATACGAGCACCTTAAAAAAAAATCCTAGAATTGAAGAAATTTCACCCTATCCAGGTGGAACTACATATAAACATGCAAAGTTTGTGGGGAAGCAATTGTTAGCTGCACTGTACCAATGCATAGCTTCCTGGTAGTACTTGAGAAATTGTTTTAATTTTGAGCACCTGAAGAAACGTCTCACGACTCTGAGAAGCGCTGAAAGGTTTTTGTTTTTCATTCCTTTTTTCCCTGTCCTATCACAGGCCGGCGAGTGTCCTCGGTTCGCGGGAGTCCCTGACGATGCCCGTTAGCATGGCAGAAAGCCTCGATCTGAGCAACGACAAAAACATCGTCATTCGCCCGCTCCACAGCAGCATCCTGGGGGAGAAGTACTGCTTCGAGGTAATCGTGCGCCCAGCCAGCTGCACACGCGCATGGGGATCTCCTTTGTTTAAATATTTATTTGATTTAACCTTTATTTAACCAGGAAAGGCCAGTTGAAATTAAAACATCTTTTTAAGGGAGACCTGGTCAAGAAGGTGGCATATAATACAAAAAGCACACACATTTGAATGAGCAGAACCAATACAAACAAGTTAATTAAATTACAAGAGCGCCGGGAAAACAACAACACATCACTTTTTTGTTTGAACTCCTTTAAAGGTATCAAGACAGTAAGTTTATTTCAAGACCACGGAGCTAGAAACCCAAATGGATTATTTCCAAATTCCGTATGAACCCTAGGAACTGAAAAAATGTAGAACAGTCTGAGATCTAAGATTCTTTACAACTCCTGCTGGGGATCCACTAATAAACCATCTGTCTTAATTCCCAACTACTGCTGGTCACCAGATTACCGGCACTCAAACTCGTCTCGCTCCCAGTATTAAACTGGGGCTGCAGCCGGTTCCATCAGCAGTCAAGGTTCTACAAGCCCATCTGCTACTGGACATCACACCAAAAGTCACCTGTGTGTCCCGTGTTTTGTATAACTGCAACTTAGAAATGAATTCATCATCCTCCAATGTTTCCCTGACAGGTTTCAAAGCCTTCATGTTCAGCATATCTTTTTTTTCTGCAGTCAGATTCAAACCCTGCCTCTCTCTTGCATTCTCCTCATTGGATGCTCATTAGGTAACTTTCACCAGCAGTGTGGAGAGATCGAGTTCTGCCAGCCCGCACCTGGGGTCGACTGTCCCAGCTGAAATAAAAAAAGAAAATAATGTATGAAGGGAGGCCAGTCAGCCCATCAGTACCCGTCTTGTTCCTAGTAGCTGCTTCATCTAAAAACTGTTTCACTTCATTTCCAACGGTGTCCTCTGGTCCTGGTTTCTGTGCTGTGCTTACAGCATTGGTTAACATCAGGGTTGGGGCCAAGTCCTGTTTTTCAATCAATTCACAATTCACAATTCCTAATTCCAATTCCAATTTCCAATTCCAATTCCAATTCCAATTCCAATTCCCTTATAACCACCTCCAACACATCATTCATCAAAATTGCAATTAACAGTACTTTGTTGAAATGAGCTTCTCGCAGTGGCAACAAATTTCTAAATTGAAGTCGCTGTTCGTCAGTTCAAATTGGCTTCAAATGAAAGCAGTTGAACAATCAAACAATTATTATGTCTCTAAAATTTTTGGAACTTTTGGAAACTGGGAATTTATTTTAAAAAGGAATTGGAAATGGAATTGGAATTGAAAAACAGGAATTGACCCAGACCCTGGGTCTACACCAAATGAGCGAGTCTGATTTCAAAGCGCTCTGAAGTCAGTACCGGTGGCTGATGGAAAAATGGCAGATGATGCCCGCAGCCCTGGTCCTGCCCTAGTTGACTGTGGCTCTTGTGCCCCCAGGTGATCAACGCGGAGGGGAGCCGATGTTTCGGGTGCACATCTGCAGCGGAGCGAGACCGCTGGATTGAGAACCTGCGGAGAGCAGCTCAGCCCAACAAGGTAACAAGCACGTCAGCGAATCAGGAACGAAAATGAAATAGGAAAACAATTATAATAATTATATTATCTGCAGGTCATCTGACTGTATCCAGCGTTGTACTGCATGTTGGATCGCTTGCCTTTGGTAAACCTTTTGTATCCCCCTCTAGGATAACTGCGAGCGCACGGAGAATATGCTGAGCTTCTGGGTGAATGACGCCAAGGACCTGGCACCCAAGAAGAGGTACTTCTGGGAGCTGCACCTGGACGGGAGCCTGTACGCCAGGACCACCAGCAAGACGAACACCACGGGCACCCTCTTCTGGGGGGAGCTGTTTGAGCTGGACAACCTGCCCCCGGTTTCCCAGCTCACCCTGCACCTCTTCCGGGACGAGGAGAGCAAGAAGAAGTCCAAGGAGGACAACTCTCCTCTGGGGAGCGTCTCCATCTCGCTCCCCGAGCTCACCGGGAGGCAGTTCGTGGAGCGCTGGTACCCCGTCGCCGGGCACTCTGGCAAGGAGAGGAACAGGGAGGGAGGGGCGGTGGTGGCGTCTATCAGGATCAAGGCCCGCTACCAGAACGTCAAGGTCCTGCCCATCGAGCAGTACAAGGAATTCGCAGAGTACATCACCTTCAACTACATGGAGCTCTGCACGGGGCTGGAGCCAGTCATCTCGGTCAAGGAGAAGGAAGAGCTGGCCTGTGCTCTGGTGCATGTGCTGCAGAGCATTGGCAAAGCCAAGGTATGACTAGAGCTCTGTAACATCCAATCACCGGGGTCTATCATTATTATTATTATTATTATTATTATTATTATTTATTTCTTAGTAGATGCCCTTATCCAGGACTACTTACAATTGTTACAAGATATCACATTATTTTTACATACAATTACCCATTTATACAGTTGGGTTTTTACTGGAGCAATCTAGGTAAAGTACCTTGCTCAAGGGTACAGCAGCAGTGTCCCCCCAGCTGGGATTGAACCCACGACCCTCTGGTCAAGAGTCCAGAGCCCTAACCACTACTCCACACTGCTGCTATCATATTACCAAATTAAAATTGTTTTGAAGACTAAACTGTGTTTTTTGTTTCCCGCCATATCCCTTTGTTTTACATTTTCCATAGAAAAAATGGATGGTAATGTTAAGCAAAATGAGATGAAGATGAAATCGTAGGTCGTTACATTTTTCTGTCAGTATCCGGTTCACTTGCCTGCCTGGTTCATCCTAGCAGTGTGCTGATACCCGTACTCATAACTGCCTTTAAGACGTATTTATCGGCAGGTATTAAATAAATCTATTCATTAATGTGTTGATTTGAAAACAAGAACAGCTGCCCTCCCCTCACCTTTACAACGAGTACCAATCAGTGGCCATTAAGTTCCATGCTGAGTGTTTTAACCCCTTCAGGTACACAAGGGATTGAGCGCTTGTTCAGAATCTTTTTCTTAAAATGCATTTGAAAGTGACTCAAGTATCACGAGGAGGAAACTGACCACTTGGATGACCGGATCCAACCTGTCAGTACATTGCAAACTCTGTTTCGTGCCCCTCATTGATAAAAATAAGAACGTTTGCATTTTTATTTGTGGGGCACATACCTCCCTTGCACCTTAAAGGGTTAAAAGCCGTTTGGAAGAGATTTTTCCTCTCATCCAGACTTTATTACCGTCGTACTGATGACAAGGAAAAATCAGCATGGCCTCGGCCCTAGTTCACCCTCTTCCCTGTTCCCCACCCCCCCCAGGATTTCCTGAAGGACCTGGGCATCGCGGAGGTGGATCGATTCGGTGAGAAGGAGTCCCTGATCTTCAGAGAGAACACGCTGGTCACCAAGGCCATCGACGAGTACATGAAGCTGGTGGGGCAGAAGTACCTGATCGACACGCTCGGTAAACACGCTGTCCGGGTACAACACCAAAGGACTGGTTTTCTGAAGAGTATACCTAAAGGCAACATAGCTTTGTTAATTGAGAATACATTTCTAAACCTGCTTTCTTAAACATTTGAAAACGGTTCAGTGAACTCCAAACTTTTTTTTAAATTTCATGAATCAAAATGGGCTTTAAAGAAATAACTATGCTTAGAGTTTTAAAAATTGGGCCCTGATTCTATGTCTGGGATTGTTTCAAAGTCTGTTTGTTTGGTGTGAGTGCATGAAGGTGTCTGTCAGCATCTCTGCCTGTCTGTCTTTGTGTGTGTGTGTGTGTGTGTGTGTGTGTGGCTGGTTCTGCTTGTCTGTATTTGTATGTCTGTATGAATTTTGCGTGCGTGTTTGTCTGTCAGCCTCTCTGCCTGTCTGTATGTGTGTGTGTGTCTGCTTTTGGTTCTGTCTTGGTGTGTGTGTGTGAGTCTCTGCCTGTCTTGGTGTGTGTGTGTGAGTCTCTGCCTGTCTTGGTGTGTGTGTGTGAGTCTCTGCCTGTCTTGGTGTGTGTGTGTGAGTCTCTGCCTGTCTTGGTGTGTGTGTGTGTGAGTCTCAGTCTGTCTTGATGTGTCTGTGTGTGTGTGTTTCTGGTCTTGTCCTGTGTGTGTTTACGCGGGTGTCTGTCAGCCTCTGTTCCTGTCTCAGTGTGTGCATGTGAAGGGGTGTGGATGTGTAATGAAGTACCAGACTGTACCATCTCCTCTCCCTGCACAGGGGACTTCATTACCGGGCTGTACCAGTCGTCGGTGAGCTGTGAGGTGGACCCACAGAAGTGCTCCCCCAGCGAGCTGCAGGAACAGCAGCAGCACCTGCGTAGCGGCTGTGAGGAGGCTTTCCAGAGGATTACAGAGGCCTACAGGTGAGGACAGACCGAGGGGCTGTAAGCTGTATGAGTCAACCCTGTAGTGCCCATTTCTGTATCACATCTGATACAATGCTTAGCCACCCATCTATATTATTATTTTTTATATCCAGCCTCACAAGCCCAAATTTTTCATATGCAGAACATTTTGTGTTGCCGGGCAGATGAAAAAAAAATGTTTTGAACAAGAAACGGAATCTAATTACATAAATAAAGTCGCTGTTGTCATTTAAAAAATGTGTGGGCATTACAGGGTTAAGGTTAACATGGAATTAACTACTTTGTTACGCTATAAGGGTGAGACCATGTTTCAAATTTGAACAATGTTTACCATTTATTATCCAGATACCCACATTACATTCTGCATTGAATGTTATTGTTTAGATGCAATATGTGCCACTAGTAATAACAGGGATAGACAATTGATGGGATTACCTCTCCCCTGGAGAGAGCCCTTAGACTGATTCACCGATGGTCCACGATGATCCTGGAGGTATTAGAGGTTTCTCTGTCTGTGTCGCCTCCATGCCTGCTATTTATACTATAGTAGGCTCAGAACATACATGACTACAGTCTGTTTTTGTCATCTTATCAATTATCAATAGTATTTCGCCCCTTAGCTGTTGCTCCATTCAAGTGCAACCAACCCCTAACTACTCTCTTTTACAAGGTCACTGTGGATAATTGTTTACCATATGTTCCTTCCCCATACATTTCTGCACATGCTTTATCGCTCCAATCATTTGAAGCCTAAGTTACCTTAGCAACTCTCCTTGTGCCAGTCACCTCCAGCAAACTAGTTTAGCATTACCAACACATTTCACTCTCATATGCTACAGGCCAGAGGGCGTGGGGGGGTGGGAGGATTTGGTGTCAGGGTAGCGTAACTGAAATCTGAAATCTGCTGTTTCAATTGAGAGCGGTTTCATGATCCGTAGCTCTCTCTGTCTCTCTCTCTCTCTCTCTCTCTCTCTCACTCGCTCTCACTCTCTCTCTGTGTCTCTCTCTCTCTCTCTCTCTCTCTCTCTCTCTGTCTGTCTGTCTCTCTCTCACTCTCTCTCACTCTCTCTCACTCTCTCTCTCTCTCTCTCCCCCCACCCCCCCAGCTCATTCCCAGGGGAGCTGAACGAGATCTTCTCATGCTGGCAGGAGGAATGCTCAATCCGGGAGAAACGGGACATCGGCACGCGGCTCATCTGCGCCTCGCTCTTCCTGCGCTTCCTGTGTCCCGCCATCATGAGCCCCAGCCTCTTCGGCCTGACGCAGCAGTACCCCCCCGACGGGACGGCCCGGACCCTCACCCTCACCGCCAAGGTCATCCAGAACCTGGCCAACTTCACCCCGTGAGTCACCCTGCAACCACCCCATTGAAACGTGTAGCAGCAAATACACCTAGAATCAGAGTGCAAATCTGCACCAAGAACGGCAACGACAAGGCATTCAAAACCTTTCAACCACTGCATGCATAAACTATATAAACTGAGTTAATAGTTTTAATGGCTTATAATATGTTTCTAAGTGTTTGGTGGCTCCCTCTAATCAAGTCGAGAGCGTGCTTTCATAGAGGATACAGCATAAGAACATAAGAAGCACTTTCCTGGTCATTGCACTTCAAATTCTGAAGCACGTGCCCAAGCAGGGATGCAGAATAGCTGCACACGCTCACAATATGCACCGAAGGATTTGATCGGGATCTAAAGAGTTTCTTCCTGCTGTAATTTTTGGGAGCTGCCGGGAACGTTCTCATGTCAGCATCAGCTGCCTTCGGAAACCCTCTTCTTCGCTATTTTTTGCACAGCTAAGCGAATCTCTTATCAGATTCAAAGTGAAACAGAACTCCAACATCTAGCCTATAGCTTTTGGCTTTTGTTAATTATAAATGAGCACTTGCTTGGTTGTGGATGGTCTGCAACGTCACACCTGTTTGTCTGTCTGTCTGTCTCTCCCTCCAGCTTCGGGGATAAGGAGGAGTACATGCTGTTCATGAACGAGTTCCTGGAGCAGCACTGGGATCGGATGCGCGCTTTCCTGCAGGATGTCTCGAACCCGGACAGCGAGGTCCACATGTCTCGCTTCGACGGCTACGTGGACCTGCCACTTCAACTGTCCATTCTGCACGAGCTGCTGTGCGCCATCATAGCACCTATAGACCAGGTCAGTATGCAGAGAGACAGCAGAGTCTCTCACAGCAATATGCATAGTGTCTATAGACCAGGTCAGTATGCAGAGAGACAGCAGAGTCTCTCACAGCAATATGCATAGTGTCTATAGACCAGGTCAGTGTGCAGAGAGACAGCAGAGTGTCACACAGCAATATGCATAGTGTCTATAGACCAGGTCAGTGTGCAGAGACAGCAGAGTCTCTCACAGCAATATGCATAGTGTCTATAGACCAGGTCAGTGCACAGAGAGACAGCAGAGTCTCACACAGCAATATGCATAGTGTCTATAGACCAGGTCAGTGTGCAGAGAGACAGCAGAGTCTCTCACAGCAATATGCATAGTGTCTATAGACCAGGTCAGTGTGCAGAGAGACAGCAGAGTCTCTCACAGCAATATGCATAGTGTCTATAGACCAGGTCAGTGTGCAGAGAGACAGCAGAGTGTCACACAGCAATATGCATAGTGTCTATAGACCAGGTCAGTGCGCAGAGAGACAGCAGAGTCTCACACAGAAATATGCATAGTGTCTATAGACCAGGTCAGTGTGCAGAGAGACAGCAGAGTCTCTCACAGCAATATGCATAGTGTCTATAGACCAGGTCAGTGTGCAGAGAGACAGCAGAGTCTCTCACAGCAATATGCATAGTGTCTATAGACCAGGTCAGTGTGCAGAGAGACAGCAGAGTCTCTCACAGCAATATGCATAGTGTCTATAGACCAGGTCAGTGTGCAGAGAGAC
The DNA here is from genome assembly GCF_902713425.1 of Acipenser ruthenus. Taxonomy (NCBI): domain Eukaryota; kingdom Metazoa; phylum Chordata; class Actinopteri; order Acipenseriformes; family Acipenseridae; genus Acipenser; species Acipenser ruthenus. The sequence goes on from NC_081222.1 coordinate 3,521,607, forward strand.
AGCAGAGTCTCTCACAGCAATATGCATAGTGTCTATAGACCAGGTCAGTGTGCAGAGAGACAGCAGAGTCTTTCACAGCAATATGCATAGTGTCTATAGACCAGGTCAGTGTGCAGAGAGACAGCAGAGTCTCTCACAGCAATATGCATAGTGTCTATAGACCAGGTCAGTGTGCAGAGAGACAGCAGAGTCTTTCACAGCAATATGCATAGTGTCTATAGACCAGGTCAGTGTGCAGAGAGACAGCAGAGTCTCTCACAGCAATATGCATAGTGTCTATAGACCAGGTCAGTGTGCAGAGAGACAGCAGAGTCTCTCACAGCAATATGCATAGTGTCTATAGACCAGGTCAGTGTGCAGAGAGACAGCAGAGTCTCTCACAGCAATATGCATAGTGTCTATTGACCAGGTCACTTTGGTGGTCTGCGTTTAAAGTTCGTGGTTCGTAAATGGAATTTGAATACTGGGTTCATTTGCTTTCATTTTATTTTTAAACTTGAGGTACAAAGGGTGCAGTTTGTAATCGCTATAGTCCCTAAATAGCTAGTCATTGAATTTCATCCATATTATGTATTTATCATACTTATTGTTGACCATGCTTTAGCAGGATGTCACCATACAACCTCAGCTACACTTTGCAATTACCCTAGCACACCACATTGCAATTTTATAAATGCCTCTCCCTCTCTGTTCTTTAAGTCAACTCATGAAACAAAATTCCCTGTGAGCAATTGCAGTCCCCAATGGCATATGCACAGCTAATAAGCATGTTGCTATGGTGCACAGGTAAAGAAGGGTGCTGCATCCACAGAGAATCAATAAGGTGTTAATCACGTCTCTTCTTACTCGTGTGTTGTTGATTCTGCAGCCCGCCATCGACAAGCTGCACCCGCTCCCTTCCGTCCTGAACAGGATCACAGACTCGCTGGGCAGCAGCGCTCCGAGAATAAGCATCGGCAGGTACCGTCCCATGGGGGGAATGAGGGGGGACCCTTTGAAACGTTGCTGTATTTTTGCAGTTTTCCCATGCATTTATACTAAGCATGTACCGTAGTTTACCCTGGTTTGCCACGTTTATTAATATGCTTTACCATGCTATTCTTTACAATGCTTTCTTATGATTCCTCATGCATTCACTATGCTTCATTACACTTTGCTATTATTTTACTGTGGGAAACTTATTTTTATCTTACCAACAGGCAATAATAGAATTGCATGCTCAGATTTATGTATCTCTGGTTAAACTACACTTTTCTAAGAAGGGGTGGAAAATGAGACTCCGATAGCTGAGCAGTTTGAATGCAGTCCAGGTTTTACATTTTGTGAGCTGAACTGGACACAGCTGAGTGTAATCCCGCAAAAGCTCAGACGAGCCCCATCAAGCTTGCAGTCAGATGGGAACGTTTCTCTCTCTCTCTCTCTCTCTCTCTCTCTCTCTCTATATATATATATATATATATATATATATATATATATATATATTTTTTTTTTTTGGCTCAAAAAAGCCAACTTCCCAATGTTCCGGTATGTTTAACATGCCTGTGCCAAGGGAAAGTGTGTTTGAAAACAAACAGTGGAGGTACTTGCAGGCTTTTGATGCCATGGTAACTACACACACTTATTTCTATTTAAATCTATGAATGTGCTTGTGATGTAATTTACTACATAGTAAATGTAGTAAATTACATTTCTTTCTATTTAAACCTTCAGGCATCGTGATTTTGAGTCTATCCATTTATTTTCCTATATTCTTCTGTATTCTACATTATCTAATTTCATTTTGTCTATATATATATATATATATATATATATATATATATATATATATATATATATATATATATATATATATACAATCAAACACTGCAAGAAAGGAATACAAGGGAGCAACAATCAATAACAGACAGCCCATTCAGAATTCACAAAACAACACCACTAGACTGGAAACGTTTCCCACCAAATATACAATTCTTTCCCATCCGCTCTCTTTTCTGTCTTTCCTATACCTTCTTCTCTTCTGCTCGAATCATTGCTCTAAATCAGAAAACAGGTTCTTTATTTTACCAACACCAATAATGGCAAGAATAAAATCATCAGGAGGTCAGAACGCTAAACTCAGTATCTTTGAAAGCAGAGGCATGTGATTCTTGTTATTTCATCCATAACGGCTAAACGTTCAATGACAATGAGAGTTCAATGAGAAACGTTTCAACTAGAAGTGTTTCAATGAAGACATAAAGGGCTACATTCTCAAAGCTGCTTCCTCCAAATCGTCAACACCAGATTAAACATCTAAAACGAATAGGAAGCCCCTGAACTCAAAGTCTGAGCTGTTTATTTCTGGTGTGGTTACTTTATTGGGTACATTTGTGGTTTTAGAGCTTAGCCCAAAGTTTATTTTCATGTTTCTAGATTCCTGTCCCATAAAGCTTTTACACCTGCCCTCCCCTGACAGCATGATTGTTGAGCAGAGCAAACCGGTGTACGTGCCTCCCAAAGACCTAGTGAAGTACAGCCCGGTGAACAACTCCATGCAGCAGATCTACTGCGAGGACAAGTACCGAGCTCTGGGCAAGGAGCGCAGGGCAGTGCAGCGCACCCAGAGCGTGCCAGCCAGGAACAAGACTCACAAGGGCCTCCCTGCCCGCCAGGCCAGCACGGAGGAGCTACCCCCCTATCCGGAGACCCCCCAGCTAGACATCTCCTACCCAGCCAGCAGGCAGGACCGCCAGACTCAGGTACACGTTGTCTTGTTTACATTACAATGCTATGCGCAGTGTGGAGTAGTGGTTAGGGCTCTGGACTCTTGACCGGAGGGTCGTGGGTTCAATCCCAGGTGGGGGACACTGCTGCTGTACCCTTGAGCAAGGTACTTTACCTAGATTGCTCCAGTAAAAACCCAACTGTATAAATGGGTAATTGTATGTAAAAAATAATAATAATGTGGAGAAGGCAAAATTACTGTACCACCAAATGTATACAGACAGAGGTGAGGCAGATTTCAAACCAAGTATGCATTGTGTTTAAAACAAGCACTGCATTAACCCAGGCATTCCTGGATGTTTAAATCTGTGTTTTTGTAGCAGTTTCAGTGGTAACTTCAGTTTAGCCTTTCTCCATGTATAATACTGTTTTAAAGACTTTAGAACCATAAGAATGTGACTATTGCATTAATGTGCCGTATCCTTGTATTATTCTTCAGGGTGTAGATAGCAGGCGTACACATTTCTTAAAACCATTGAAAACTCATATTCAGAGTTACGGGCATTTCAGACTTACGAACAAGCTCCATTCTCAAGGGGTTTGTAACCCTGAGCTTATACTCTATATATGACTTGCTTTTCGTGATCGTGCGCACGGCCAAGAATCAACACTGACCTTACATTGAATCTCACATGACTGTCGCGGATCTGTGGGTTTTAATGTCAATTTGCGGGTCTGACCCCTGAAATGAGGGTCACTTGAGTGGTCTGTATACACAGCCAAGCTCAGGTACACCCCAAGTACACCTAGTCCGATGTGAACAAATATTGGTTCCCCCGAATTTCTGTTCACCCAGAAAGAGTGCAAAGAAGAGCAACCAGAATTATTCCTGGTTTCAAAGGCACGTCATATGCAGACAGGCTAAAATAATTGAATCTATTCAGTCTTGAACAAAGACTATGCAGCGATCTGATTCAAGCATTCAAAATTATAAAAGGTATCGACAATGTCGACCCAGGGGACTTTTTCAACCTGAAAAAAGAAACAAGGACCAGGAGTCACAAATGGAGATTACATAAAGGGGCATTCAGAACAGAAAATAGGAGGCACTTTTTTGCACAGAGAATTGTGAGGGTCTGGAAGCAACTCCCCGGTAATGTTGTCGAAAAGCTGACACCCTGGGATCCTTCAAGAAGCTGCTTGATGAGATTCTGGGATCAATAAGCTACTAACAACCAAACGAGCAAGTCGGGCCGAATGGCCTCCTCTCGTTTGTAACCTTTCTTATGTTCTTATGATATAGTACTCAAAGAAAGATGACTTTGTACAAAAATGAGGGGGTACAAATATTTGGAAGGGGAACATATATTCTCTGACAGTGGCAATAGGAATTGCTGTTACAGATACTGTATCTCCATTGGTTTCTCTGGTCATGCAGACAGGCTGCCTACATCTATTCTTGTATTCATTTTTTAAATGTAGGTGCTTGTGTAACGGTGTGTTCTCATGGCCAAAAGTCACCGTGCTCAGACTTCTTTGAAGTCACATTCAAAGAGCCTGATTGGTCAACAGGCTTCTAAAGGGAAAGGGAGGAAATTGAGAGTCTAGGGAGTCAGCCCGTTTCCTGTCTGCGCCACCTAACTCCTCTACCTGTCTACAGTTTCAGAAACATACTTCAAAAGTAGTTTTACTGCGTCAGATCTAACTTGATCATAAAGGAATGATTAACTAAGAGTGCAAATAAAAGTAATTGGTGAATGAGTCTGCAAGGTGCTGCCTGGGTGAGATGATAAGCATGTCTTGTCTTTTGTTTGGTTTATTTTTCTAAAGGACCAGGCTGGGATGAAACAGCTATCCAAGACCGTTCCCTGGATTAACCCACCTCCCGAATCCTTGGTAGACAAGAAAGAGAATGAGGGATTACACCCACTGGAAAAGGTGAGCGCCACACTGAACTAGAGACTCATACTCGTAATTACCTTTGAGAAGTATTCATCGGCATGTATGCAGTATATCCATGCATTAATGTGTTGATTTTAATGAAGCTGTCCTTCCCTCACCTTTACAACAGAGTGGAAGTGAATTTTCCTCTTATTTAGGACGCTCAATTGCCATTGATTGGTACTCAGTTGTAAAGGTGAGGGAAGGACAGCTTTTAAAGGCAATTACGAGTACCAGCATACCCTAATGTCAATGTCACTATAAGAAGCTAACTGACCTGACCCTTCTCCCTACAGCACGATCAGGAGCTGTCAGAACTGCGCAGAGATCTGGACTCAGCGGCAGACAGAGAAATGGAGCTGGCAAAAAGGCTGGAGGACTTCATCGCTCAGAGCCAGGACCAGAATGCACTGCTGCACAGCCAGGTGCAGGAGCTGAGAGGCCAGCTGGATGCCAGGGATGAGCAGCTCGCCAGCACCACCTTCAGGTGAGAGGGGGGTCATTACAACCTAGTGTGCACATGGGGATTGGAAAGCAGTGGAGATTGGAGCAGCCGGTGGGGTGGAGAACACAGACTCAATGTTTTATTTTAAAAGCATCAATTTATCAAAACTATTTGATTATTGAAGATATATATTTGTACGGACGCTACTATTTTGCCATACATTGTTTTGAGAAACAACTTGTCGTCTTTGAAATTAGGCAACAAGATCATTGGTTAAGAGAACAATGGGGATCACAGACAATGCAGTAATATTTTGTGTCAGTTACTACAGGGGGATTTGTGTTCCACTGGGGCTGGGAGTAAAGGAAGCATGGCTTATCGTGATACTATTGATAATAACGTTAGTCTTTATTGTTTATTTTACTGAACATTATTATCATATTGTCAGCGTTGACTGTTTCTGCAGACAATGGATTTGTCCATAAAGAGTTGGGGGGGGAGGGGGTTGTAAAGAGACATTTAATTAAACCTGGAATCGGAATATAACTTGAGTTCAGTCCCCCTCTACTGTGAGTAAAATCAGTGGTCCGACTTTATTTTAAAAAGCTAACGAACGTAAATCAGACCGAGAGACAGAAAGAACTTGAGAATTAGGGAAGTCACAATTGCTACAGGGAGTTAAGCCCGATTGAAGATGATTGTGATTCTCGTAATAGTTGTTAAATCGCTAAGTGATATTTTCACTGTCGTCCTCACCCTTGTTGTGTTGCAGGCTGGGGGTGATTGAAGAGGAGCGGGGAGAGGATCTGGACAAGCTGAGCGCTGCCTCGGCTGCTCTGGAGAGAATGAACATGCTGGTGAGTCCAGACAGACTCTGCTACGGTTACATCGAATAACACACACGCCCAGTCAGGAAACTCATGCCGTAGAATAAGTATTACAGCTTAGACTCCATTATAAGTGTTTTACAGTCCCTAGGAGCTGGTTGATCTCTAAGCTTTGTAGGAGGTAACACTCCAGCTGTGTTTACTCCTAAAAAAACTCAGGTCATCATAAAAATAGACAGACCTGTAAATTCTGATATAAACTCCAACGTCCTTTTTTCCTCTTTTTTTCAGGAACAACAATACGCCGATTTGGTTAACGTCATTAACCAGCTGAAGGAGGCTCAAGCGTCGAATCAGACCAGCAACCACGTCGCTCCTTCAAACCCCGAGAAGGAACCACTAGAGAACAGGGATGATGAGACCAAGGGACCTTAGCTCTTTCTACAAGCATTCTCCAGGGGCACCTCACAGATGGACCCAAAACATTCTGGCATTCTACCCGGGCGCCTAAAGCCCTCCACATCATTCTGAAATGCCGCGATTGAATTTATTTAGGGTGTACAATTTCAAACTTAATCTGCAGCAGATTAGAATTGTTACATTTGTCCTTTGCTGTGTAAGCATGAAGGAATCCCTGATGTAGTTTAATTCCTCGAAGGAGCATCAAACTGCATACAAAACCAAAGCACAAGCATCTATGAAGTTAGGCAGAGGCATAGGCTGGGATAGGATGGTGTTTGAATTCTTTATCACTGTTATTTATTATGAATATAAGCCTTGTGCTGAATCTGTATCGTCCGTCATCTTGAAGTGCATTAGTGACGTCGACCAATACGTTGGACCACACACACAATATTTACTATTAAGCACGGCCCTATAAACACACAGCTTCACACTGTAGACTATAGAAGCACCCATCACTGCAGTGTATCTGCATTTGGTAGCATGTGGATGCGTTTTAGCCAGGATCGGTTCATTTCAGCGTGATACAGCTTTGCAGATCAGCTCTCCCTTATTGTTTTGTTGGGATTCGCTGATTCACAAACCTGGTTCATTCCCAGTTAAGCCATGTTGATTGTAGATTGCCACACACTTGACTGCACCATAATATTGCATGCAAATGTCTCTTCGATAATTCCCTGCTATTGATATTTGCATGATTTTTTTTTACATGCAAGTCAGATTGCGGGACTGTTCTGGATGTTGTCTTGGGTAGTAGGAGTTTGAATTTATATAGAAACAGAGTCCTCAAAGGCTGGTCCAGCGATGGGAAGAGTAACACAGCCAGCCAGTGGGGTAGAGAGAGGGGAGCAATCAGCATTGTGAAGTCAATTTACAACTCCACCAAGGAAATCCCAGCCCCTTCAGCGTTGCAACCAGAGATTTTTTTTACAAATGCATCTAATTTTGCCACCATGTAATGTATTGAAGATTTTCTTTTTCTTGAATAATGAACCTTGATCAAAGTTTCCCAATAACGATTCTATTTCGAGTACCGTAAAAATCTGTGTATAAGTCGCACCAGTGTATAAGTCGCGCCTGCCCCTTTTTGAGACAACAATTTCAGGAAGAAGCCTATAGGGCACACCAGTGTATAAGTTGCTTCCCCCCTTTTAGGACCCCCTAAAAACACCTAGAAAATAGACTTATACAAAGGTTTTTACAGTATGTGAGTATTCGAGGACTCGCTATAACTCTACTGGTACAGCTGTATTATTGTCACGGTTATGATGGATTTCTGTTAAATGTATCCAGTGCTGTGCAATATGTAGTTACCTGTGAAAATTCCTATTTCTGAAATAAGTGTAACTATGCCTATTTTTTATTAAAATAAATACAGAAAATGTTTGCCTTATTGACGCACTACCTGTTTATGTTAAAGTGCATCAGGAACCTGGCAGCCGGTTTAGTTTGCTTCCAGTTAATGCTTGGGCACACTGCAGAGAGCTGCACGATTTCTTTGAAATGTCTTCAACGAAAAAGACACCAGCTGCATCAAAGATCGGAAATATTTCTACTGAAGATCACTCTGTCATTGTATTATTATTATTTTTTTACATGTATTTATGTTTTTATTTTGGTTACTAATTCACTGATGGTGAAAATAGAATGTTTAAAAAGCAGACGTAAAAAACAAAATATTCCAAAATTCTGCATTTACTGTTCAGGAAAGCATTTAAACATTTAGAAACATTTGTTGTACAATAACTCTGGAGAAAATGGTCAATTTGACAATGTGACAAAGCTATCTATTTTTCTGCTTTAATAAATATTATGTTATTATTCATGAAATATGTTAAAATACCTATTCTAAAGAATGCCGTTTTCTGTCATGAAAGAAATGCAGCCCTACCTATTGGGCAGCAGGTTGATGGCTTGGAGGACTGCATTAGCGAGCGACTCTGCTGTGAGATGAATAGATGGATCAATAAATAGCAACTAGGGCATTGTTCATTGAGGTGCAGCACTGCATGGAATGAAGCAGATTCATGGTTGTGGGTTGCAATATGTGAAGATGCAGTTGTGTAATATGGGGATTCATTTCAGGACTTTAGGTTGGAAACATGGACAGTGATTCCATTACAGAACCCATAATGAGCTAAGAAGGTTTTCTGGGATGAACTGCAATGCTGAAGTGGTCATGTCTTTCTGATCTTGATTGCATTTCCCTGCTTCTCATGCCATGATGCCTGCAGCTGGTTCGTTGTTTGTTATCATTTAATCACTTTTATTATACATGTCTTCAAACTCGTCTGTATAACAACATGAATGATGCTTTCAGGGGCTGGGAAAGGAAGGGAAAAAAAAAAACCTTGTAGATTAAATTGTGTTTTTTATCAACAGCATGTTCCATTTTCTTATTTTTTCCATTCTGCCCCAGCTTCAAATAACATTTTCACATTATATTTAGAACCAACAAACGGTTCAAAGATACCAAACTTAGGATTTACAGTAAAAAAAACAAATCTCAATGTTTTTTTTAAACAAACTTCAGTCTGTGGAAATGATACAGTCTACACTGGCAGTCACACCAGCACACACCAGCGTGCACATGTATTACAGCACCCCATTGCTTCTGTAGTTCAGCAGTGTGCACATGTATTACAGCACCCCATTGCTTCTGTAGTTCAGCAGTGTGCACATGTATTAGAACACCCCATTGCTTCTGTAGTTCAGCAGTGTGCACATGTATTAGAACACCCCATTGCTTCTGTAGTTCAGCAGTGTGCACACGTATTAGAGCACCCCATTGCTTCTGTAGTTCAGCAGTGTGCACATGTATTACAGCACCCCATTGCTTCTGTAGTTCAGCAGTGAGCACATGTATTACAGCACCCCATTCCTTCTGTAGTTCAGCAGTGTGCACATGTATTACAGCACCCCATTGCTTCTGTAGTTCAGCAGTGTGCACATGTATTAGAACACCCCATTGCTTCTGTAGTTCAGCAGTGTGCACATGTATTACAGCACCCCATTGCTTCTGTAGTTCAGCAGTGTGCACATGTATTAGAGCACCCCATTGCTTCTGTAGTTCAGCAGTGTGCACATGTATTAGAACACCCCATTGCTTCTGTAGTTCAGCAGTGTGCACATGTATTACAGCACCCCATTGCTTCTGTAGTTCAGCAGTGTGCACATGTATTACAGCACCCCATTGCTTCTGTAGTTCAGCAGTGTGCACATGTATTACAGCACCCCATTGCTTCTGTAGTTCAGCAGTGTGCACATGTATTAGAGCACCCCATTGCTTCTGTAGTTCAGCAGTGTGCACATGTATTACAGCACCCCATTGCTTCTGTAGTTCAGCAGTGTGCACATGTATTAGAACACCCCATTGCTTCTGTAGTTCAGCAGTGTGCACATGTATTACAGCACCCCATTGCTTCTGTAGTTCAGCAGTGTGCACATGTATTACAGCACCCCATTGCTTCTGTAGTTCAGCAGTGTGCACATGTATTAGAGCACCCCATTGCTTCTGTAGTTCAGCAGTGTGCACATGTATTAGAGCACCCCATTGCTTCTGTAGTTCAGCAGTGTGCACATGTATTACAGCACCCCATTGCTTCTGTAGTTCAGCAGTGTGCACATGTATTACAGCACCCCATTGCTTCTGTAGTTCAGCAGTGTGCACATGTATTACAGCTCCCCATTGCTTCTGTGGTTCAGCAGCATGCACATGTATTAGAACACCCCATTGCTTCTGTAGTTCAGCAGTGTGCACATGTATTACAGCACCCCATTGCTTCTGTAGTTCAGCAGTGTGCACATGTATTACAGCTCCCCATTGCTTCTGTAGTTCAGCAGTGTGCTCATGTATTACAGCACCCCATTGCTTCTGTAGTTCAGCAGTGTGCACATGTATTACAGCTCCCCATTGCTTCTGTAGTTCAGCAGTGTGCACATGTATTAGAGCACCCCATTGCTTCTGTAGTTCAGCAGTGTGCACATGTATTAGAGCACCCCATTGCTTCTGTAGTTCAGCAGTGTGCACATGTATTAGAACACCCCATTGCTTCTGTAGTTCAGCAGTGTGCACATGTATTACAGCACCCCATTGCTTCTGTAGTTCAGCAGTGTGCACATGTATTAGAACACCCCATTGCTTCTGTAGTTCAGCAGTGTGCACATGTATTACAGCTCCCCATTGCTTCTGTAGTTCAGCAGTGTGCTCATGTATTACAGCACCCCATTGCTTCTGTAGTTCAGCAGTGTGCTCATGTATTACAGCACCCCATTGCTTCTGTAGTTCAGCAGTGTGCACATGTATTAGAGCACCCCATTGCTTCTGTAGTTCAGCAGTGTGCTCATGTATTACAGCACCCCATTGCTTCTGTAGTTCAGCAGTGTGCACATGTATTAGAGCACCCCATTGCTTCTGTAGTTTTGTTGTGCGTATGAAATCAAACCACTGGAAATGAAAATCTTGGAAGTATCAAAATAGGCAAATTAGTGATTGTCCAATTTAATTGATGACTTTAATAGGCCACACATGCAATTAATTTAAAATAGTAAGAGAAAAGGAACAGTGTCACAAAATACTAAAATGCAGGAGACTTTTCAGAAGTTGTTTAAGATGCCTAATTAAAGCACAAAGTGGTCTAACATTTTCACCCACGAGTGCCTATTGTTTCTATATCGCTGATTACCGAGTGGAAATTGAAATTCACACACCCAGAGGTTTTCATGCAGGCAGGTATATAAATGACATAAGTGACATATCTTGGTGTTCTAATAAATCGGTACACTAGAACTGTATTTCCATTTTTCTAATTCTAGGTTAATTAGGAAGAAGCGAGACTTGACAAAATAATCTTTCATATAAATCTTTTAATCAACATTTCTGTTTACATTTTAAACTTCTGCAAGAAAGCCCGGGTCTCATCCAGGCTACAAAACTTTACATTCAACAAACAGCTCAATCCCTCAAATCACCAGCCTTTTATACAAACACACAGAACCCGCACCCTCCCCTCTTCCAAACTCCATCAAGAAAAAAAAGAAAAAAAGAAACTGAACTATGAATTACCCAGAACTTACAAATAATTATAACAGATATACAGGGCTACCAAAAAGAAATGTATTAGTTGATTTGATCACAACCCTGCTGGGTTTAAGGATCTTTTTAAAAGTACTTGGAAATCACTCTGGATCGACATCAACCAACTGTCCAGTTATCCTGGGAGTACCACTAAAAAATACATGGCTGATGCAATTCAGGGCGACTCCTGATGCTGTAAAATTCTCTAAAACTCAGCTGTGGACTGTCAGGTACAGGCTGATCAAATCAAGCCCTTAGTTGTAAAATTAGACAACCATTTCAGCGTGGAACATCTGATCTTTCTAATCAATACTATCGTTTTTAGTACTAGTGAATTCTGAACTAGTAACGCTGACCCTGGCTTCGACTGGAGGGAAGAGAAACACAAATAAGGTATTGTTCATTCACATCTTTCACGTCACAGCGTGTTAGCATTAGCACCGGCTGAAAAGAAAACATTTCAAGGTTTTGAATCTATTTGGGATTGCACACCGTGTAGGTTACAACCCTTTTGTTTCGTTGCAAATGCTTTTTAAAAAGGTCAGAGAAGGGATCAAATTGCATCATTTTCAAACCTACATTGAAATCAAGGCTGTTTTGTGACTTCACATCTTCGGTCAGTTCTGTGTAGGTATATATAGAGGATGAGACGAATACTGCGGTTCCTAATAATTTTCCTTTAAGGTCTCACTGAACCGACACATTTCAATTGAAAGCTGGTTAAACTTTTAATTCACACAATTAGGTTGTGCTGTAGTGTGTAACGTCTTCATGTAGGGTTCTGCATAGTGCTTTCGATTCAAAGGGAATTGCCAGATTTTAACTGGCCAATTATCATCATGTATGTTTTGCCTCATCTCAATTTAAAACTTTTAAACCTCAACATCAATAGATCGAAGAATTGTAACATGAGGGATCTTTTAAAACCCTACCTGAAGACGTTGCACACTGTTGTTATGCTTATGTGTTTATAATGTGGATCTGCATCGGCCACACGAAACTCACCTGTCTACACATTAAAAGGCAACAATTTGTTTTTAATTGAAAGCACTTTGGCGATTGTAAACACAGCACAACCTAACTGTGTGAATTAAAAGTTTAACCAGCTTTCAATTGAAATGTGTCGATTCAGTGAGACCTTAAAAGAAAATTATTCGGAACCGCTGTATTCGTCCCATCCCAAATTATATATATATATATATATATATATATATATATATATATATATATATATATATATATACACAAACACATGCTTTTTAATGTTACTTTACAAACTTAATTACTTTTAATGAAGCTTTGCAATAGTTTGACTCCCGTGGCCCGAACATTGAGTTTTAACATCTTTCCTATAGCTGTCTATCGTCCACGTTCTGCTAAATTCAGTGCTGCTGTGGAATGCTACCTTCCCTATTTCATTTGTGCAGTGCAAACTGCCAGCTGCCCTGTGTTTTACATTTCAACTACGTTGGCTTCACCTGACCAATACTGCGGAGTGACTTCAAAGATAACAAGCACGAGACGACTAGTAAAACTGGAGAACTGCTCCGATGGATTACAAACTCCAGAGCCAGACAGGGTCAATCACAGAAATCAAAGGCTTTTAAAACTTGTTAGAGGTCACGAGGGGTCACGAAGGCTCAGGAGCTTCATAGAAAAATCAAGGCTTCATTATCTGGGTTATGACAGCTCTCGTAGTTAAAATCAAATTCTACTCAACAGTGGACAAATTACTGGTAGGGCTGCACCCTAGAAACTACTGCAAACCCGTTCCACCACCTTAAAAGTTTAAAGCTTAAAGGTGTTAAAATACACCTTGGAAGTCCTTGATTTTGTTTCTAAAGCAAATAACACTTTTTACAGGAGCTCCTACCTACTCCCGTCATGTATTCTGTACAGGGATGCAAAGAAGACTCCCACTGGATAGCTGTTTGATCCACTCCTGGTTTTACAATGAGTTGAACAAGACACACCCAAGCTTGTTATCTATACACACTGGGGCTAATCAAGCACATATTAAAACCTGGAACGGGTGAAACTGCTATGCAATAGGAGTCTTATTTACATCCCTGCTTTACCAAGAGCAAGAGAAGTGTAACTACCTTGTAAATGCCTCCACCCTCCTGCAACACAGGTTAACAATATGCTCCTTTTAAATGGATTTCACTGCTATTAGATCATTTAAATGTAAACAAAATCCAGTTTCTAAGTAGCATGTCAAAAAACAGCCATTTCTTTTAGACACATTTATTTTTTCTTATCCCTCGATGTGCAAAAACAAACATTAAGAAGCTTTAAGAAGCTTGAACATTAGGGAGAGAAAGAAATGATGGAAGGAGGGAGGGGCAGGAGAAGAGGAGTGGGGAATGTTTATATATATATATATATATATACACACACACACACACATTTTTTTATTATTTAACTTGCAATCAAAAACCTTAAAACAGTAACATTTTTGTAATATTGCTGATTGTTTGTGAACACAAAAAAGCAGAACCTACCGAAACACACAAGGCTGAATTAAAAAAAAACAACAAACAAAACTGAAATACAATCTCCCGTAATAAAATAACGCCTTCTCTACTTTGTCTTAATTATTAACATATTCTTTTTTTTTTAAAGAAAACAAATTAACTAGAGCGGTTATGTTTCTGTTTGATGCACGTTCACCTCCTGCCGGGGTGTCCAAAGCTGTCTCTTCCACTCCTGGTCTTTGTTCCAGCCCTGTTCCTGAACCAATGAAACCTCCGTCCAGACCCTGAAGCAGGTAATCCTATCATCTTACCTGTTAAACCTAGAGTGAAATATGATTGGACACCCCAGACCTTCAGGGTTGTTATAACAAGGATTAATTAAAAGATTTGTTTTTGCGACACGCAGCATCTCAGATCTCACGCCATGGGGTTCTCTTCCTCCAAATCCTCTTCGTCTTCCTCCTCCTCTCCATCAGGACCAGCCTGCTCCTCCTCCTCCTCCTCCTCCTCCATCATCACATCTCTCCCTTCATCCCCTCCCTCCTTCCCCTGTGTCCCTTCCCTCTCTCCCTCGTCCGTCGCGGTTGTCTCTTCTCTGGCAGCCGTGGCGTCAGCGCCGGCCTCTGCCCCCGGCTGTCTCTCCTCTTCATTCCTCTCCCCGGCTGCGCTCGTCTCCCCCACAGCGCCCCCTGCAGGAGCCCCCTCGACGCTCTCGTCCAGCTCCACGTCATGGTCGACGTTCTCATCGGTGAACGGATCCTCGCCCTGCCATGAGAAACAACAGCAACGCAGGAGCGGCTTAGTGGCTCAACCAGCGCAGAACCCCAGCCACGTTACACAAAAGGTGGACAACTACACTTTGTGTAGGGCAGGGCTTCCCGAAACCCAGTCCTCGGGACCCCTGTGTCTTCTGGTTTCATTCCAACTGAGCTCTCAATCACTTAACCCTTAACTGAACTAATAATTTGCCTAATTTTACCTTTTTGATTGTTTTCAGCTCCTAAAAAGTTGCAGATAACAATTAAAAAGGTAAAATTGAGCACGTTATTAGTTCAATTAAGGGTTTAGTTAAGTAATTGAGAGCTCAGTTGGAATGAAACCAGAAGACACAGGGGTCCCGAGCCCTGCCATAGGGGGAGTTATCTCTTGAATAAGCTATGCTGTCAATGACACAATTTCCACGTAAATTACATTTGGGGTCTAATCGGTTATAAACGGATACATTGTTACTGCGTTTGTAGTTTGATACAACCACCAAAAATCTCTGTCACTAAAATACAGCAGCTTACCATTTGGTTTAACAGCTGTCTGAATGTCTTGCTCTGTGTGAAAGAGACTCTCATATAATCAATCCCCTTGGTAACCTGTCCTGGAGTGTGCTGTGCTCTTCTGCACTGCTGTCACAGAACAAGCTCAACCTGCTTGCAGTCTCTGGTATTCACAGTACAGTGCGGTAATGTTATACATGCAGATGAATTATATCTGTATTTCGTGATGGGGAAAGTCATTCCCGAAACGATCGGAAAATGGAAACGAGGAATACAGCCCTACCTTTAAATACTTCTCCAGCATTGTGACAATGTGCTTGTTATTCAGCACACTCTTGGCTACATGAAGGCTGGACTTCTTGAACTGTTCTGCAATTCCCTGGAAGACAGGAGGGGGGGGGAGGATATTAGGGATGTAGATTCTGTTTCATTTCCTAAAACGTTTCAACTTTAACACATTGGGAATGTTTGTAACCAATCAGAATTGTGAGAAGCCCTCCATCAGAGAGCTGTTATTTTTCAATGATGTTAGCATTAGTGTGGACGAGACTCCCTGTGCGCACTATCTATGTGTGCATGGAAAAGACTTTGAATAAATACAGGAATGAAAATAAGACTCTCATTGCACAGCAGTTTCATGCATTCCTGGCTTTACAACGAGTTTAATAAGACCTCAGCTTGGTACCTGCACAGTGGCTAATCAAGCTCGTAGTAAAACCTGGAATGGGGGAATCTGCTATGCAGCAGGAGCCTTATTTCCATCCCTGAAATAGCTTGGCCCTGCACACATCCTACTGCATAAACACTGCAGCTCACCTCTATCTGACAGTGGTTAAAAGTTAATGAAAAATGAAAAACGTTTAACATCTGCAAAACGTTTAAGCTCCAAACTATCAGAAAGTGTTGCGTGCCTGCCCCGCCCCGCCCCGCCCCATGCCCCATGCCCCACCCCCTGCTCCACCCTCACCCCGCCCCCTGCTCCACCCCCACCTTGCGGTTCCGGTTGTGTTCAGGAGAATGCAGGTGTCTCTGGAGCAGATGATACTGTGCAGGGATTATCATGTCACAAGCCATGCAGTGAGCCGCCTCGATCCTCTTAAAGAACTGCTCCTGGGCAATACCTGCGTAGAGATGAGCAGACAAGGGTCAGACATGCTGTGCACAGCCTTCTGAACACCTCTTCAGAGTGACAACACAGCAGAACCTCTGAAAGTTACGAAAGGCAACACCTCGGGAACTGCCTAGTCAAACACATACGCTTGAGACTGGATCTGGAGCTACTGGAAACAACAACAACAACGATCAGAGAATGAGGACCTCTTAAACCAGTCTTGATTTAATGTGCAAGTCCCTTTTGAAGCCAGTCATTAAACCATTGGTAATAACACAAGTTCAGATTTACGATCGCCCTCCGTTTCCCCCGTGTGCTCCCGGACTTTCGAGGTTCCGCTGGCAAAACCAAACTACCGTACCTAACGAGAATGGACATGCAAGAAATGAAATGTTTAATTAAAACCCTGGAGGAAAACTGACGCAGAGCGGCAAGCCCGCAGCAAGGTTCGTTTGCTTGTCCAGGCTGCTTGGATGTACAGCGCCAGAGACGGTGCAACACACAGAACTGACAGACCTACCCTTGAAAGGGTCTTGCTTCTGTATGGGCCCCTCTTTATCAATGAGCTCCTGACGGCGCTTTTGAATTTTCTTATTCCTATTCACTATGTACTCCTGGCAAAGCGAGGGGAGACAGGAGAGGAAAAACATGTATAGTTTCATCTCTCAATGTGTGAAAGATTCTGACACTGGCACTGAAAGTATTCATTCACATGCCCCTCTTTCCCCCTCCTCATTTGTGTTTTATACACAGTTTCAAACCAGCAATCATAAGATAAAAAAAAAAGAAAAAATTGTACGATTTGTATGTTGCAAAGCAAGAAAGAAAGATTTCAAATATTGTTGCGTATGTCTCTAACAAGGATCATTACTCTTATCATCATATTATTAGTATTACTTACTGACTTGGTGCCTCATACATATTCCTTCCTACCTGTAGAAATTCGACAGTCTTGTCTGGCAGCTTGGTGTTGATGAATTTGAAAATCTCTTTGTGGAACTTGCTTTCCAAATGTGCTTGCACTTCTTCCTCCTCCACGGTACGGAATTTACACAGGGAGCAGGCGAACTGCATTCTGCAGACCGCACAAAACAGAAAAACAAGAAAACGTATGAAACTGGAAAGGCGGGATGGGTAAAATATATATTCTTTTTTAATTTAGGGTACTCAATTATCCCCCGCCCCCCATTGTCTCCCCAATTTAGAATGTCCAATAATTTTCCCCTCACCGCAGCATCTCCCCACACAGCTCAGGAGAACTGAGGGTTCAGCAGGCGTCCTCCGATCCCACGACCGAGCCAGCTTCCTCTTCTACACCCAGTAACTCCAGAGCAGATGTCAGCGCGCTACTGACCTCTGGAGGACAAAGGCCTGCCCTGCAGGTGTCCGGCAGATCTCACTAGGTGCCTGGCCAGCAGGGTTCGCTGTAGCGCGATGAGGAGAAACAAACACTGCTGGTTTTGCCTCCCTAACCCACGGGAGCGCCAGAGCCAATGCGATACTCCTTTCAGAATCTCCAGCGAGGACCCACCACTCCACACAGCCAGGACGTGATCCTGCACTCCCGACTGTATGACTCGCCCTGCACACCACGCAGCCAGGATGTGAACCTGCGCTCCCCTGACTGTATGACTCGCCCTGCACACCACGCAGCCAGGATGTGAACCTGCACTCCCCTGACTGTATGACTCGCCCTGCACACCACGCAGCCAGGATGTGAACCTGCGCTCCCCTGACTGTATGACTCGCCCTGCACACCACACATCCAGGATGTGAACCTGCGCTCCCCTGACTGTATGACTCGCCCTGCACACCACGCAGCCAGGATGTGAACCTGCACTCCCCTGACTGTATGACTCGCCCTGCACACCACGCAGCCAGGATGTGAACCTGCGCTCCCCTGACTGTATGACTCGCCCTGCACACCACGCAGCCAGGATGTGAACCTGCGCTCCCCTGACTGTATGACTTGCCCTGCACACCACGCAGCCAGGATGTGAACCTGCGCTCCCCTGACTGTATGACTCGCCCTGTACACCACACAGCCGTGCTTTTACCAGGAGAGCCACTCAGGGACCCCATGGGTCAAATATTCTAATATTTCAAAAACGATCACTGGTAAAAATGTACTAATGCCTTAGAAAGTTGACATTAATATTAACCAGAGCCCACAAACTGTGTAAGAAATCGCACAGCATGTGAACAATTAAAAATATCTGAATTAAACTGAGAGTTTATCAGATCACAGCCAAATGCAATCTGAAACGTGTACAGAAGGCCAGGAGTGTGCGACAAAATTGTGGGCGAAAATCAAGCCAGTTATCGTACTAACCATAATCACCCTCATGTTTTATAAAAACTGGATTAATTGACTTCTGAAATAAAACGCATTTAACCCTACTGGACAGTAGGGTGACCACCCGTCCCTAATTGGGCAGGACGGTCCCGAAATGTAAAGATCAGGTCCCGGTCCTAGGCTTAATGCCTCTGGGACGGCATTTGTCCCGAATTCGTAGACACAGTGCAATCTTACAGTTTAGCGCCAGAGTCAAACCATAGCATATCTGTTTATAGCGCATCATAACACCGCTCCTGCTGTATTATTTTGCAATGCCTTACACTCGCCAGTTAAAACAATAAAATAAAAAACGTATGGATATATCCAGACGCGCCCCCAGAAACCTTTCACATGGTCCGCACACCTGAACCACACGGACATCTCATCTCATGCCAGTAACGACTCTGCATGGTCCGTACAACTGAACCACACGGACATCTCATCTCATGCCAGTAACGACTCTGCATGGTCCGCACAACTGAACCACACGGACATCTCATCTCATGCCAGTAACGACTCTGCATGGTCCGCACACCTGAACCACACGGACATCTCATCTCATGCCAGTAACGACTCTGCATCAGCACGCTGTAAAGTGTTTCAGTCAGAGTGCTGCATTTCTGTTCTTTCCTGAGTTTCCCATTTTAACCACTTCAATACCATGACGTACGCACGTACGTCAAATGAAAGTCCACTTTACTGTACCATGGCCGTAGCTGCGTACGTCAAGTTTCCCATTCTATTCTATGATCGGTTTCTCAGTCTAGCGTTTCAGGTTTCATTCTCTAAGGCAGTGCTAGTACTGTGGAATGTGCAATGAAAGTCGGGGGAGGGTCAGGTGACATTTGTATCCAATTGCGTGTCATGTAGCGATTCCAATCTACCTGTGGGCGTTTAGAAGACTGAGATATATTTAGGGAAGCCATTCAGCTTTCACAAGTATATATATAGTGTTTTAAATAATTATTTTTTGTTTTATTATTAGTTTTACTTGTTTAGTTTAGTTTTTAGTGAAAGCTAAACATGCCAACGTACGTGGTCTTTCTATAATGAGCAACGGGAGTGAAGTTGGTTCGGAGGACTTCGATACCAGCGACAGTGATGCTGACTTATCACTCAGCGATGATGATGAAGAGGATGTGGAGCCAAGAACAATACAAACAGAAGAGCATGCAGCTACTTTACAGGTAAGCCAGCTGCAAACGGGAAGCTATTTGGTTTGAAATGGCATTGCTGTGACGAAAATACTATCAAAACACAGCACTGGGTACAGGCAATGCGGCAGCCAGATCCATCACAATGCCTGTGCAAAGTAGCTGTGTACACGCATTTGTGACTATCCGTCCAACACAAGCGAAGCAGACACTGTAAAAAAAAGGTACAGGGTCTGCTACGAAAATTAAAACAAACGACAAAAGAAAAATGTGCAGTGGTTGCGAAGGCAACCCCGGGTTCTGTTGTATTGAACGTTTCAATAAATGGCACAGAGCAAGTCGATAATGGCACACGTTTTGATGTTGTTTGATTTTTATTTGATAATTACTGTTTACTGATTATTATTATTATTGTTAATTTGAAGCGTTTTTGTTCTCATTGTTCAAAAAAAAAAAAAAAGTTTCTCTATATTGAATATGGGTATGTAGTACACAGGAGCATAAAGGGTTAATGAAAAACACAGTTTAGTTAATTTATTTGTGTTTTATTCATCATATGTTAACATTTTATAGCAATTACAGGTTTGAAAACATTATTATTATTATTTTCAAAATCTGGTACCTGGGAAGGGGTTTCATTTTTACATCTGGAGTTGAAGTGGTTAAAAATTAATAAAGACAGAACAGAAACTACAGTGATAGCCAAATAGTCCACAACAACAATAAAAGCTACAAATAAACCTGTTTGAAATAGAGTTAAAGGAAAAACTAGCTCACAAATCTGTTATGCTGGTTCCATTTCTAATCATTTTACACTCACAATCACTATATCTAATCATTATGTGCAATTAGCTTAATGCAGAAGCGTCCAATCGTGGACCTGAAGGGCCATTCCACTCCAGCTTTAACGCGGAAAATGAAACACTTGAGGGTCAGGGTGGAGGTTTAATGGGTTCAATGTATTGATCCCTGACGGAGGCTCCTGCTAGGCTAAGTATTCATCTACCTGTCTCAGTTTGCACTTCACAGCCAGCCTGTACAGGAAAGGGAAGCTCACCGTTTATGCTCTTTGATATCCTGGTAGCGGTCTTTCTGCCGTTGGTTCTGCCTCTCCAGCTTTCTCTTCTCTCTTTTTTTCTTCTTTGCTTCTTCGTCCTCTTCCTCTCCCTCAGCAGCTGTGAGAGACAGGGGGGGGAAGCAGTTCAGAGGAGGAGTCTGATCGGTGTTGCTGATCAATCAGACACCTCCTCAAATATCACAGCGCCCATTGGTTCAAAGAGCTTGAAACAAGGCTTTCAAACCAGTCTTCCTCTTGCCTCTTACTGGCTGAAGCACAAGAACATTTACAAACGAGAGGAGGCCATTCGGCCCATCAGTGTTAATCCGGGTGGGTTTTTAGTAGCTGATTGATTTCAGAACTTTGTCAAGCTGGGTCTTA
Source organism: Acipenser ruthenus (assembly GCF_902713425.1). Lineage (NCBI taxonomy): Eukaryota > Metazoa > Chordata > Actinopteri > Acipenseriformes > Acipenseridae > Acipenser > Acipenser ruthenus. The sequence continues at coordinate 3,542,848 of NC_081222.1, forward strand.
AAGGACAAACGTGATTCTGCCTCAACAACATGACTGGGTAACTATAAGTTTAACATGACACACCTGAGCTTGTTACCTATACACTGTGGCTAATCAAGCTTGTAGCAAAACCTGTAATGGGTGACACTGCTATGCAATAGGAGTCTTATTTCCATCCCTGATTAAGTTAACAGGACTATCCGATTGTCTTATTCTATGCTTTTGAGAGTACACTGAACAACTGATGGATAAGAAACAGTGGCACAGGCTTCAGCATTTCATTTATCTAACAGCAGAAAGGTTGAAAATGCTCTGCTGGAGGATGGTCTTGCTGTGTGGAATGTGTCTGGGTTTTAAACAGCACTCACTCTTCTTTTTCTTTTCTCCATCTTCACCGACAACCTCTTCGGTTTCCTGCAACAAACAGAAGAGATCTATTCAATTTTCACAAGTCCCGTCGCGGACAGACAGAAGCGGACCGAGTCGCCTCCACTGTGGCAGCAGCGGTACTTCAGCGTCAGAGTAAAACACTCACTTCTTTATCTTCGTTGTCATCGTCTTCTGAAAGAGAACGAAAAGAAAGTCTTATCAGCAAACACCGTCCATCTTTAACCTCCCATATTCACAGGCTATCATACAGTAAAAGACATTGAGAAACATTTCCTGACAAAACTTTGAGCAAAGTTTCTCTTTTTGTGTTCTATTTAGTTCTACGAGCTTCTGTGAAGTTTTATGTTAAGGTTATTTGGAAATGGCTAATATCAGCATCAGACCTAAAAACGATTTCTTAAAAAACCACAGCTTCTGTTAACTGCTGTGACAACCTTTTGCAGTTCTCCTTTGTAGCTGCCTGACTTACACACGGGTTATAATACCATAAAGAAATATCATGGATTGGCTAGAAACTAAGACTAGCCCTGAAGCACCCAGTCCTGGGTTTCAGGACTCCCCCCTCAGTGAAGTCTATTATTATAACTGAAATGATCAGGAGCCAGGAGTTTGAGCAGGGTTAGAAACTCACACTAGCCCTGCTGCACCCAGTTCTGGGGTTCAGAACTACCCCTCAATGAAGTCTATTACTGAAATGATAAGGAGGCAGGAGTTTGATGCTACTCCCTAATAGTTGTATGAACAACTCCCATCAGTAAGCCTGCAGACTCGGGTGCAACTTCTTCATGCTGTGATGAGAAGTGCGATCAGCTCAGAGCAGATTTAGCAGGGCCCGATAGTTCAGACTCCTGGCACCTGGCCATTTCAATAACATACCTAAGCAAGGTATATAAAAGGTATATAGGTTTCTTGATTGGGGAAAGTCATATTAACAATTTCACTTTTACTAGTTTCAGAACAAGTTCAGAGTATACTTTACTCTACAGTATTACTGGCTTAACTGGAAAACTACAGAATTCGGGGTGCCCTAGAAAAGTGTTTCTCAACCCTGGTCCTGGGGACCCCGTGTCTGCTGATTTTCATTCCAACCGAGCTCTCAATTACCTAACGAGATCTTTAATTGAACTGATAATTTGCTTAATTAGACCTTTTTAATTGTTTTCAGCTCTTAAACAGCTGCAGATTTGACAAGTTAGCTATAACATTTCATAATTAACTTGAAGGCTACAACTGTTTAACAGCAATTTTAAAAGGTCTAATTAAGCAAATCAGTTTAATTAAGGATCTAGTTAAGTAATGGAGAGCTTGGTTGGAATGAAAACCAGCAGATACAGGGGGTCCCCAGGACCAGGGTTGAGAAACATTGCCCTAGAGCAAATATTAACAGGGATGGAAATAAGACTCCCATTGCATATTAGTATGATCCATTCCTGGTTTCCGTAGCTTAATAAGACATACCCTGAGCTTGTTACCAATACACTGCAGCTAATCAAGCATGTAGTAAAACTTGGAATGGATGAAACAGATATGCAATGGGAGTCTTATTTCCATATCTGAGTAGTTCCTGTGTCAGAAAGGTCAGAATGTCACAGTTTGACCCAATCCTGGTTTTACTATGAGTTTAATGTGGCTAATCAAGCTCGTTTTATAAACCTGGATGAAACTGCAATGCAATGGGAGTCTTATTTCCATCCCTGGTTAAGGTGATCAATGGAAGGGTGGATTCTCTCACCACAGTCCTCCTCCTCCTCCTCGGAGTCAGTCCTGCGGTATTTACTGTCGAGCTCGTCTGAGGTCTGGGACTGCCTCCTTTTCCGCCCATCGAAGTTTCGGAACATGGGGCCCCCTCGCAGTCTCGGCTGGGGACAGAGGGCCACAAAACATCATCGTGCTGCTTCAACTCTGTTTAAAAACCATCATCGTGCTGCTTCAACTCTGTTTAAAAACCATCATCGTGCTGCTTCAACTCTCTTTAAAAACCATCATCGTGCTGCTTCATCTCTCTTTAAAAACCATCATCGTGCTGCTTCAACTCTGTTTAAAAACCATCATCGTGCTGCTTCAACTCTGTTTAAAAACCATCATCGTGCTGCTTCAACTCTGTTTAAAAACCATCATCGTGCTGCTTCAACTCTGTTTAAAAACCATCATCGTGCTGCTTCAACTCTGTTTAAAAACCATCATCGTGCTGCTTCAACTCTGTTTAAAAACCATCATCGTGCTGCTTCAACTCTGTTTAAAAACCATCATCGTGCTGCTTCAACTCTCTTTAAAAACCATCATCGTGCTGCTTCAACTCTCTTTAAAAACCATCATCGTGCTGCTTCAACTCTGTTTAAAAACCATTCCCGTTCCGGGATGGATGCAAGACTCCTACTGCACAGCAGTTCACCCATTTCAGGTTTTAATACGAGCTTGATTAGCCCGTGTATAGGTAACAAGCTCAGGTGAATCTTATTAAATTCCTAGTAAAACCAGGAGTGGATCAAACTGCTATGCAATGGGAGTCTTAGTCTAGAAGTTTGAAAAACTAAGAACTAAGTTTCAGCAAACACGTATTTTCCAATTAACATATCTGGCAAACTGAGAGCTTTCATTGACATAGCGCAGCCATGTTCAAAAATGAAAATAAATGTGTTTCTTAAAAAAAAAAAAAAAGGAGACCTATAACGTAATTGAAAGCAGACTTTAAGAGGAGCGGGCATTAAGCTAAGAAATACAAAAAAGGTCCTTCCCTTTAATATGAATTAGAAGTCACTTCCCCATTGGAACTTATTAGCTGCAACTACACTTATAATTTTGCTGAATGTAGATCTTGCACTCAGACTGTCAACGACAAAGCATTCTGAACGGTTAAACCACAGCAGAATCGACATGAACACATTAAACACATTCGTGTCACAGGGTTCTCCCCAGGAATACTGTACAGCCAGGGGGCAGGACATTACAGCCGGGAGCACTTAACGGAAAAATAAACTTGCCTTACCTTCAATATATAATACGACAAATAATTTGAATAAAGTGTTGTCTTTCGTTGATTATATCTGCCTGCTGTTTTTTATATTATACATTTTGTTTCTCATTTCTGTTTTTTATTATGGTAAATTACTGTGCTTATTTAGGCACTCTACGAATTGACTGGGGAAAGATAACGTAGGGTTATTGGAGTTCACAAAAAAAAAAGGTAACCTTTTCACTGTTCATTTTAACCATTTTTTTTTAACACAACAGTACTCACACATGTTTGGTCACCATCATAACTGTCGCATGAAACCGGACTGTAATAATCCAGCACCTCTGCACTTGTATGTCAGTTTACCAGTGTTCAGCTGACATCCCATCATGCCTTTCTTCGTAAAGGCGTACAGCCTCTATAAATGAACTCCCAATACCTCTCACAAGCACCTGGGTGCATATTGTTACGATATCACAACAAAAGGAATAAGCTTCTTTTTTTGTATAGCTATTATGTACTGTATATCACCTTACAGTACAATAATACGACAAAAAATGGACTGAATGATAATACCCGAAAATAATCTTAATATGTTTTTAATAAAGTAGCCGACGCAAATATAGTATTAGTGCTTAACACAGAAAACCCGCCCCTTCAGCTCTCTGATTGGTTAAATGTTGTGTCACGACGTAACACAGCTGTCATTTGGTTCCAAGATTTTCTTTCACCCAGCAGCGCGCAACTGCCTAGTCTGCTAGAAGCGCAATCAATCCTTATTGGTAAAGGCACAGCAGCATTTGCAAGACGGGCGGATCAGGTTTTTTCAGACGGGCGGCGACAGGGAGAATGGCCTGGGGAGAAGCCTGGTATCAGCTTGTCATCTGTTTTTTTATTTAGATTTAACCCATTAAAAGGTACAAGGGACATACGTGTCCCACAAATACAATGATGCAAACGTTCTTATTTTTGCAGCGAGGAGCAGCATCCAAACAGTCAGCTTCCTCCTCGTGATGCTTGAGTCGCTCTCAAACGCACTGTAAGAAGAAACCGTTTGAACAACAAGAGCTCAATTCCTCGCGCACCTGAAGGGGTTAATGGCTTACAATCTGTTTGTAAGTGTTCCGTGGCTGCCTCTAATCAAGTTCAGAGTGTCCCTTCTCTTGCACTCTTTGTATAACCGACAAAGCAAAGAGTGTGAAATACACACTCCGCCCGATTAGAGGCAGCCACCGAACACATAAAATACATGCACAGAGCTTGTGGGGGTCCAGGCGTACTCACTCGGTTGTCTCCTTCGTTTCGCATGCGGTTTCTCCCGTTGCGTTGACGGCCTCCTCCGTAGTGGTTGCCCATGGGGAACCTTCCTCCCATTCCTCCTCCTCCTCCCATCCCCATCCCCATTCCCATCCCCATCCCCATCCCTGGCATGGGTGGCCCGCTGCCATGCATGCCGGGATAGTCAGGAACCAGGGCTTGGGAGAAGAGAGAGGGGAGCCTGTTGCCCATGCCCATGTTGCACCCTCCTCCTCCTCCTCCTCCACCTCCCATCCCCATCCCTCGGGGTCCCATGTAGTTGAGCTCATTCCATCGTGCAGACAGCCTCTCGGAGCTCGACGGAGGCATGTTGTAGCGACCAGGCGGCGGTGGCTGTTGGTGGTGGTGCTGTTGCTGGTGATGGGGCAGGTGGTGGGGAGGGTTGAAGTAGTTGCCCCGACCGCGGTTGGGGGGGCGCTGGTGGTGATGGTTTTGCCCCCTTCCTCCTCCTCGGTTGCTGGGAGGGCCCCCATAGCCTTCACGGCCCCCTCTGTCGCGACCCCCTCTGTCGCGGCCCCTTCTGCGGCTCCCCGAAGAGGCTGAGGAAGAGGAGGAGGAGGGGTTGTCGAAGCGACTGCCGAAGGTGGACTCAGCGTCGGGCTGCGCTGCTGGAGCTGGGAGTCCCCCTGTACTGCCCCCCTCTCCGTAATCATAGCCGGATCGGTAGAGGTCCCGGTCGGGCAGCGGCGCTCTGGAGTCGTGGGACTCGAACGACTCGAACCTGAAAGAGCTGCACAGCAAGAAGCCGGATCAGTACCGGGTACAACAAACACACGTACAAGAAACGGAATCTAGTTGCATAAACAAAGTAGCTTTTCTTATTTCAAAAATGATTTCTTACTTCAAGGCATTACAAGGTTTTCCTTTCCTTAGAGATTTGTTACTAAAAAACGGAGTGAGACAAACATTACATGGGGAATTTATCAATATCTGAAACAGATCATGCAAAAGAAATCCGTGAAATAGCATCTAAGAAACAACTGACAATGTACTGCCCGGATGGGAATAAGACTCCTATTGCACAGGAGTTCATCCATTCCACGTTTTACTACAAGCTTGATAAGCCACAGTGTATCGGTAACAAGCTCAGGTGTGTCTTATTAAACTCTTAGTAACACCAGGTATGGATGAAACTGCTATGCAATGGGAGCCTTTATTCCCAGAAATCGGTCATTTGATGGGACACCAGATTTATCTTACTCCAGAGATTCATGTTACTAAAATTTGGTATTACATTTCAGTTTTCCAGGTATTTCAAAGCGAAAGAGTATTTCGGGTTAATTTCAGTGTAGAATATCTGAACATGAAAAGCCCCTGCGTGTCCCAGTGCCCCAGCGATCGCAGTCACCTCTCCTGGCTGTCCGGCACTCCGCTTTCCTTGGACAGCAGGTCCAGTCTCTGGTTGATCTTGGCGATGAGGGAGTCGGACACCTCACTGCTGGTCTTGGCCGCGCTGCCCATCGACCCGGCCGTGTTCATGCTGGTGTCCCCGCTCGTCGAGCTGGGGTCTGTCTTGGGAGCCTCCCAGGTGCCTGCTGTGCCGTAGTTATAGGTGGCTGCTGTAGAGGCGGTGCCTGTCTGTGTGTTGTAATAGTCATAGCCCTCGTATCCTGAAACAGATCAATCGATTACTGAGTGCTGTGGCTTTTCAACATTCATTAAATTCGATGAATCGCTCTGGTGGAGTATTTGGAACCTCATGTAGCTAGCTTACAGAAACACATGCTTTCCTTACTACTGTTTGTGTTTGTTTCGTCACTGTCACCTACCAGACAGCAGAGCCATCACAGAGAGGCCCTATCATTTAAATAGTACCAATAGCTCTGCTAAGCTCTATTCACGTTAGCAGCACATACATAGTTCATAGGGTTTAATGACACCATTTTTGTTTGATTTTTTAAATTGGTTTTTTTGTGTGAATTTCTTTGATTTTTGTTTTTTCCAGGGCAGCGTGTGTAACATTTGAAAAAGCTGTGTTAACTTGGCTTATCACTGCCTGAATGCATGTACTTTCTGCTGTCATTCAAACCACAACCCACTGAACCAGACTGAGAAGTAAATTAAAACATAACAGTCACTTGCCTTGCCAGCCTGTGGTATTTGCAGAAGAACCTGAAAGAAAAATATTATTATAAGAAATGAAAGCTGCAAGGATTGGTAATCATGTACTACTACTTTTTACAGAGTTGCTTCTAGCTGGGCTTTTAAATCTTCTTAAAATGTTTGACACATAATGTAAAACCATATGCATTGTAGGTTTAGAATATTCATCTATCATCATAGAGTTACCGATAGCTAGAAGCAGTCCAAATCTGCAGGAACATATGCAAGGCATTTGTATTAACCCTTTGCAGTCCTATGATGGACCATGTCCGGCATTACAATTTTTCCTTTCCGGTCCGATGTCGACCCTGTCCGACATCATCAAAAAGATGTCAAGCACAGGTCCCTAGTCGTTTTTTCTCCAGGAAAAAAACGAGAAAAGCTTTCAATGGCCGAAAAAAAAAAAAAAAAAAGATCTCAGCAATACACAGTCCCTTCACCACAGACATAACACAGACATAAACAAACAAGAGAGCTGCTTCTGCATCCAGCGCTCAAAGAATATCACAGACATGTGCAGAGCTTTTTGACATGTTATAGTAATAAAATAATGACTTGGATCTCATTATTGAGGAGTTTGGTTGTAAAACGAGTGATCAGGAGATGATTTATCGGTATGCACCACTATCAAGAGGTATGTGAAAAATACAGCAAACGAGGGGTGGGGCGGGGCTGGAGATGCAGTACTGAGTGTCCTGTTGATATGCAGTGCCTTTTAAACCTGTTTTACTATGAAAAAAAATACTTTTAACCCTTAGCGGTCCATTTATTCAGCGCCTGTCAGGCACGTCAGGTCCAGTTTATTTTCACACGTGCTGTTTAAAAGTAACTTTTAAACAGTGCGTGTAAAATAAACAGCTAAGGGTTAATAATGGCTTGTAAAAATGTAAATGAAGTCAACATAATCATATCAAACAGTTTAGGGGTTAAGTGCTTCCAATTTAATATAGCAAGCACATTTTCAAAGCCTTAACTCCAGTCTTAAAAATGAACTCCGACAGCGGTTTTATCACCTGCAGTAAACAGACGTGCTCGAAAAACATGGATAACTGAAGGTCGTTCTTTTATAAACCGACAACGCCCCAGTCATACTGACTTGACTTGTGAAGTTCGTGGAAAGACCGCACAGCGAATGGACAGGCTGTGGAGGGTCTGTGGCCTCGAGGCTCACACTGAGATGTACATACCTGGAGTCCCTGTGGTGGTGGAGGCTGTCGCTGCTGCTGATGCTGTAGCTGCAGGATTGGCAGCTGTTTCAGCACTGCCCCAAGATCCAAAATCTGAAAACATACAGGCAACAGGTCATTCGCTGCAACAAATGAATCATATCACAGGGCTTGAATTTCACAGCGGGATTGCGGGAATCGCGCATTTTCCAAGTTGCTCCTGCATATCTGCAACTTTCAGTGCGGGAAAATCCCGCAGAGATATTTTAAGACACCCAAGCTACTGTATTTTTCACCCAATTTAGAATGCCTGAAACGCTACAACAATCTATAAGGAAGAGGTGTCAGTGATGAAAGCACTATGAGCCGCATTCTGAGTAGTTCTGGTTAAAATATATAAATAAATAAATAAATAAATAAATAAATAAATAAAAGTGCTGGATATTTTAAGTGCTGCGAGACTTTATTCTCTCGTATGTGATTCTCGGCCGCTATCTTTAAGGATTATAGAAACTCAGTACACTGCAGTAAGTAAACAGTTTTGAAGTCTATCTAGGTGTCGTTTTGCAAGCGGTGACTTTCGCGTTAACTCTTAAAACTCAGCCCCACTCATTTTGGGGTGCAAGCGCACCAAAGGTTACGCACATATTACTCAGGCACTGTAAAAGCCACCTACCTGGCTTGTTTAAAAGTACAGACTCGGGGGCTTTCCAAAGACGTATTCAGTGTGTGTATGCAGTACTCCTAGCCGGAACTACGATCGCCTGAAGTTAAGCCTGTCATCATGTGACAGAGTTCACAGCTTAGGTTTCGTTTTGAGTCTATTGCTGCTTCATTGTAGCAGCTCATATTGAGGTTCAATGCTGCAGGTTTATTTATTTTTTTAGCCATCTATGATTACAATATATATAATCAGTGACCAAACATGATTTTTTTTGGAAAAGCGTTCCCCCCCCCCCTCCATATATTCTCATCTCTACCACATATGCCTGATCCTGTTGCAACTTACATAATATGAAAGGCCATTTTGTGGCCTTTTAATTTGATATGTTACATGCATGCATTCAACAAACCCAGCTAGACTGTGCACACGGTCTTATAAAACATTTTAACAGTACATATTTGCTGGACAGCTGCAAATCCCTCAAGCTGTCAGACTTAGCAGCCTGCTCGCCAAAGGAGACGAGAACGGTCCCCTCGTATATTCACACAAAGCACACCCTTTGAACTCCTGTAAAGCAAATCCATCAGCAGCTCACTGCCGACAAGTGAACATTGCATAGCAGTTTGATCCATTCCTGGTTTTACTACAAGTTTAATAAGACTCACCTGAGCTTGTTACCTGTGCACTGTGGCTAATCAAGCTCATAGTAAAACCTAGCATGGGTGAAACAGCTATGCAATAGCAGCCTCATTTCCATGCCTGAGAATACCTGACCAGGTACTACAATCCAACTCTTTCCAGAGACGCTGTAGAAACGTGTGGGGACTTGCTGGAGTTTTAGAAGGTCAAAGCTATTGTCATTTATATTAAATCTTTTACAGACCTACTTCATTTATCTGGCTACAATTCAAACTGGCAAGCTTCCACGACAAAGACAACGCAATAGCTACAGCACAGGAAGCTACATGAACGAGACACACTGTTTTATTAAAAAATATATCCCCAACACAGAATTGTAAACTGTGATCCATACAGTTTTTAAATATTGCAGTTATATTTTGCTGTAAAACGGTATATGATTACATATAAAAGTCAAACACAGAACTAGGACATTTGAAAAGCTAAATGCAGCATGCAGAACATGACGGATGAAAAGCCTGAAACCGGACAGACTTCTCATGATAGCGGAGCTCGATTCTGACATCGTCAACGAGTTTATACAGGCATTCGATATGCAACTCCCTCTTCAACTTCTCAGAGCAAAGTTCATGTAAAACCACGCCCTCCCCCACACAGGAACCAGCATTAAGTAACTTTGCAGAAGGACTGCCCCATTTACTGATTAGGGTGACCATGTGCATCCATGTTCACAGTTTGGGTCAGTTCAGGGTTTTAACTCATATCCCAATGCATTCTGGAAAGTGTAGTCCTGCTTCTCATAAAGAAAAGAAACAAGTGAAAAGTACCTGAGACAGGTAAAAAGTACCAGAATGCACTGCGATGGGAGCTGAAAAGCCTGAGCTGACCCAAACTGTCCGGGTGAACATGGAACCATATGGTCATCCTAGTAAAAATGAAATATGCATCTGGAACTGTGAAAACATTTCGAGACACAGAATTTCCCTCACCTGTGTTCTGCTGGTCTGCAATGTTTGCTGAACAGCTGAGTATATGCATGAGCTGCAACTCTTAAAATAATAACAATACAAAACAGCACTATTAAAAATACTACCACTGTAATAATATATATACATATATTCTGCATGCTTTTTCTTTAAAACTATTTACAGGGTTGAATGTCTACTCTGGTAGCCAACTTCCACACAGTATTATTATTATTATTATTATTAGTTTATTTAGCAGACTCCTTTATCCAAGGCGACTTACAGGAGACTAGGGTGTGTGAACTATGCACCAGCTGCAGAGTCATTTACAACTACGTCTCACCTGAAAGACGGAGCACAAGGAGGTTAAGTGACTTGCTTAGGATCACTCAATGAGTCAGTGGCTGAGGTGGGATTTGAACCGGGGTCCTCCTGCTTACAAGCCCGTTTCTTTAACCACTGGACCACACAGCCTCCTATACACAGTAAGAAGAATTCATATTCTCCACTTAAATGCCAATAGTTCTGGGTTCCAATACAGCAACAACTGCCAGCTTCCTTTGCATGTGATGTGTTGCATGAGTAAGAGCTCGTGGAACATGCTGTGCATTAGTCGCTGCAGATCCGTGGCACAGCACAAGTTCAAAGGGAGAACACAACTACTGCACTAGGCAGGCAGCACTCGCTCAAGGGTTACTGAAACAAAAAATGCTTCTTGATATTAAAATAAGAAAGGGAAAGGCGGGTTTCCTACTTGACTGTATACAGCTGTTAACTGCGGTCAAATGAACCCACAAGGGAATATGATATAGCTAATGGAACGGATTTAAACGCCACACCGCTACTGAACTTTCGTTTTTGGCAAAGCGGGGTCATTTTTCTCGTGGGATTTACTCACGGCTCCACACACGTGCTGTTGCACACACAACACTGTGCACTCACCACCAACACAACCCATGCATGCAACCCTCCTTTATGAAATACTGCAGCTATCCTGTGAACGGACGTTTTATATCACAGAATGTGCTTTCAGCTAATCTTATTTGAACCAGAATAGCAAGATGCAATTGGACCAATACCCGTTTACTAAGACACAAATTCAGTTGGGAGGGAAGCATGGTCACATCTTACAGTATAACCATTTTAAACCCCCCGCACATACGCAGCTGTGTTGGCAATAATTCCTAAAAATTGTCTGCACAGTATTGGGAGCTGAAGCAGCAGCGGCCATTTTGTGATGTGCAGAATAAAGAAATAAACCACAGCTCCATTTTATTACACAGAGACATTTTGATTTATTTATTAATTTATTTTTTTAAAATAACGAATACAAAATGTAATCAAAAGATAGACGGACTGCCAAATACACAGCGGTGTCTACGCTACAGACTGTACTAGGAGCGGATTACACAACCGTAAATAATGTTAAATATTACAAGCAGACGGTGCATATTAATTATTACATACAATAATGGTGGCACTAATTGAAATATGCATTACACAGACCGCAAGCAGAGTGTTTTGATTACAATGCACGATGTTCAACTGCAATACGTTAACTGTTAGTATCAATATGATATTTCAACGTTTACAAAAATAAAAAATCAAATAACGTAAAGTGTCGTATCTTTGTGTACGGTAAATAAAAACGATATGTTCTAAAATGTCGTCCGTTTCGTTTGGTGCTGACGTGCATGGGGATATATGGCTTGTTTCACTTGATATTTTTTTTTCTGTGTGCGTAATAATATTTATAACAACACGGTTTGCAATGGAATGAGATCGCTGGATTTTAAACATAAACACGGCTGCGTGAAAAGATCTGGCTGTTGAAATAATAATAATAATAAAAAAATGATCATCATAAAAACTGAAAACTGGAGGGGGGGGGGTGTGAAATATGTTTTGGGACTGACCTGCGTAACTGCTGTTGTTATCCATTTTTGCAGCCCCTCTTGGTTAGCAACAACTCGGTGCGTCTGAAGTGTACACCCGCAAAGAACCCCGGTCCGTCGCGGCGAGGCGAGCTTCGACTTCACCGATAGGATACCTCTACCGCCAATCAAAAAGGAACTAATACCATTGGTTTAGGGGTTTGGCTCTCATTGGTGGGTTGAGGTGTCATTTGGGTTTACGGCGGGGGAGGAACTTCGGATTCACGGAGTAGCGTTCTTGTAAGAAAAGGGAGCTGTCCAATCAGACTTAGGTTTAAGAAGGAACGGGTTTTTGATTGGTTACTTTTCTTACCAGTCTCACATGGACCTGTCATTAAGCAGTGACGTCCAGTTGAGGTCAGCGTAGAGATTAAAATAGCACATGGTCTATAATGAGTATTTATTTAGTTAGTTAGTTAGTAATATAGACTTGTGTATCAGTCCTTATCTGACCTTTACAATTTGAATATGTTTTTACAGAAAGAATAAATGTATTTCAATAAATACATTGGACCCTGTTGACAAAACTTTAAGGAATTTTTAAAGGATTTGTTTTTATTTAAGGAACGGTTTTTAAATCATTCTTTTAGGTTAAACATTTAGTTTGTAAACCAAGAATAAACTTCTGCAACCACAAACTTGATTTAATTAATCAAAATAGGCTTAAAAAACAGTCCTAATGAAACATTCCTTAAAACCGTTCTTAATTGTTACTTAAAAAGGAAAGAATCATCATTATTATTATTATTATTATTATTATTATTATTATTATTATTATTATTATTTTGATAACAGATTATGAATTACTGAGATTAATTGATCAATTGAATTATTTAAGTATTGCTTTTTAACTTCTACCTTTTTGCATATGATGTTATAAGATGCATGTGATGTTATAGTATTTAAGTGGTACCATTCTTGTATAGTCCTCGTAATAAACAACACTGCTCAGGTATCAATCACACTGTAGTGAGTGGCCCAGTTTAGCCACACTCAACATGGAGGCGGAATCCTCCTCTCCCTTGTGACGTCATCGCCGAGGGTTGAGGGGGGAATCATGGCGTCCTGCAAACTGGCTTTGGGAAGCGCTGAGGAGGGATTTAAAGGGACAATGCACCCAGTGACAGCAAAATAACAGCTACAAAAGCATGCAACTCTGCGTTTAAGCTATCAGGAGCGACTCCGAAGCTGACAAGCCACCTGCTGTAAGTCGATTATGTCAGAATAAGAGGCAGTTCACATCATAAACACACACTCACCGCAAGCAGCATCGGGGTCCGTTCATACCACTAACGTTGGCTGACCCTTTCCACCGATATTTTGCACTGTGCCACAGACAAAGCAAATCAGGGCTCGACAATTTCGTGCAAAATTCGCACTGTTTGGCATATTCAGATTAGGTTGTGATGTGTATTTTTTCAACTAAGGTGCGCGGCGCCAGAGGTCCGCGGTCATTTGAAATGTTGTTTTTTTTTATCCTGGGATGGAAACCAACTCGTGGAATGGTCATGGGCAGGCCCACAGCGCATTGGACTGCGAGTATGGTTCGGTGTCAGGCGAGACACCGTGGCGGTGGTACCCGGAGCTTGCATACCCTTTTACGGGCAGCCAGGTTCTGGTCTGTGTGATGTCTGATTAGATTAGCCATAAAGTAAACAGACTTGTCACCCACCAAAACAAATATATACAAAAAGCCTGACTGGTGCCAAGGCATACACGCGCGATCACAGCTGCGGCGTGGGGGTGATACTATTCCACTTTTTTGGTTAGCCACGCGTGAAGTTTTGGTGGAGTCGCGCCCCCCACTTCAGAGTTCTGAAGTCAGCCGCAAAGAAGTACACGCCCCAAAAACGTGCACGGGTTTATTACTGTCTCCTTGTCAACAATAAACCCCTCAGTGCAGTGCGGAGGGTAATTTGCACGCACGTGTTTATTTTGTACTTGCTTTATCAAAAGGTTTTAAAAATCCTGGTTCATAGGTAACGGTGTTGCCTCCGCGTACTGTCTATGGTCGTGTTTCTTTATCTAAGGAGCCACTGACCTGAATTGACATGTATTACCGTAGTAAATAAACCGCATAACACTGTGCTGCGAGTAATGACTTGTGTGGGTGTACAGTGCGTGTGTTATTCAAAATCTCACCACGCTGGTTATATACGAAATAGTAATACCAAAAAATGTAGGGAAAAAATCATATTGAATTACATAACGCGTTGTAGTTTTTGAGTTTAGTTTTTGATCACATGATGTCCCTTTAAACTTATTTTGAGCCGATTCGGTTTCCTAATTAAACTCAGAAAAAGTTGTTAATTACAAAACAATCTCACTTGTTTTTAGGTTTATATCTTGACGGAGCCTGATTTCGCTTAATATTTATTTCAAACAGACGTGACAAATTACATGAATTGCTCATCGCTGCTCCTAATTGGATTTCATTCTTGCAGTGTGCTTGTGTTATTTTCATTGGATTAACTGAGTTGTCCTGACAGATTTTCTTTTCAGCCTGAAATGCCCAATACAGAGTGTCCACTGATAGCAAGTCCATCATTTAACATTGCCTTGATTTGTAACAAACAACAAAATGATCTTAAACCCAGTCTTTAATTAGCAGCGTTCTCTTGATTAGGACGAAGAGGAATCTTAACAACGACTAATTAACATTTAAAGGGAGGTAAAGATTTGGAAAATAAAAACTGACAAGCCCTACATATATTTAATGAAAAACCGACAAAAACAGAAAAATGTGACAAAATCTAACATGGAGTACTGTACTTCTATTATGGCTTCCGGTAGACTTTTTGCGATATCATTTTGTAGTTTCTTTGATTACATGGTGTTAAATAAAAGATCTAAATTATGTACATATAGTTTTTTTTTTCAATCCAAAAATTCTAGTTGCTGCTAAACTTTTGGCCGAGCTGTAGATACTAGTGAAAACAAAACAGAAATTCTGTGCAGGATGACAGCCCTGAGGGAGGACCCCTGCCAAGTGAGTCTGCGTTGTCAAATCCTGTTCACCTGCATCGCCTCTTTTTAATTGACAGTGACTATTATAAACGTGTAATAACGTTGACACTGGTGTGAAATAAAAAATACAGTAACCAAAAACACAACGGTAGTGTTTATAGGTGTCAGGATACCTTTTAAAGAAGATTAGAATTTACATCTCCATTGGAACCTACAGCAGCAGCTACACCTGTAACAGCACTGACAGCGTGGATCACACACTCACAATGTCAATGACAGAACCTACAGCAGCAGCTACACCTGTAACAGCACTGACAGCGTGGATCTCACACTCACAATGACAGAACCTACAGCAGCAGCTGCACTTGTAACAGCACTGACAGCGTGGATCTCACACTCACAATGTCAATGACAGAACCTACAGCAGCAGCTACACTTGTAACAGCACTGACAGCGTGGATCACACACTCACAATGTCAATGACAGAACCTACAGCAGCAGCTACACCTGTAACAGCACTGACAGCGTGGATCTCACACTCACAATGACAGAACCTACAGCAGCAGCTGCACTTGTAACAGCACTGACAGCGTGGATCTCACACTCACAATGTCAATGACAGAACCTACAGCAGCAGCTACACTTGTAACAGCACTGACAGCGTGGATCACACACTCACAATGTCAATGACAGAACCTACAGCAGCAGCTACACCTGTAACAGCACTGACAGCGTGGATCTCACACTCACAACGTCAATGACAGAACCTACAGCAGCAGCTACACCTGTAACAGCACTGACAGCGTGGATCTCACACTCACAATGTCAATGACAGAACCTACAGCAGCAGCTACACCTGTAACAGCACTGACAGCGTGGATCTCACACTCACAATGACAGAACCTACAGCAGCAGCTGCACTTGTAACAGCACTGACAGCGTGGATCTCACACTCACAATGTCAATGACAGAACCTACAGCAGCAGCTACACTTGTAACAGCACTGACAGCGTGGATCACACACTCACAATGTCAATGACAGAACCTACAGCAGCAGCTACACCTGTAACAGCACTGACAGCGTGGATCTCACACTCACAACGTCAATGACAGAACCTACAGCAGCAGCTACACCTGTAACAGCACTGACAGCGTGGATCTCACACTCACAATGTCAATGACAGAACCTACAGCAGCAGCTACACTTGTAACAGCACTGACAGCGTGGATCTCACACTCACAATGTCAATGACAGAACCTACAGCAGCAGCTACACCTGTAACAGCACTGACAGCGTGGATCTCACACTCACAATGTCAATGACAGAACCTACAGCAGCAGCTACACTTGTAACAGCACTGACAGCGTGGATCTCACACTCACAATGACAGAACCTACAGCAGCAGCTACAATTGTAACAGCACTGACAGCGTGGATCTCACACTCACAATGTCAATGACAGAACCTACAGCAGCAGCTACACTTGTAACAGCACTGACAGCGTGGATCTCACACTCACAATGACAGAACCTACAGCAGCAGCTACACTTGTAACAGCACTGACAGCGTGGATCTCACACTCACAATGTCAATGACAGAACCTACAGCAGCAGCTGCACTTGTAACAGCACTGACAGCGTGGATCTCACACTCACAATGTCAATGACAGAACCTACAGCAGCAGCTACACCTGTAACAGCACTGACAGCGTGGATCTCACACTCACAATGACAGAACCTACAGCAGCAGCTACACTTGTAACAGCACTGACAGCGTGGATCTCTCTTGCAGGCCTGACAGCAAAGAGTGAGCGAGAAATACACTCTGAGCTTGATTAGAGGTAGCCACCCAACACCTGGAAGCATATGCATCTGTATGTAGTGGGGCACCAGTTTGAGAAGCGCTGAGTTAGATCACTAAACGTGCCCCCATCTTCATCGCTCTTCTTGGAAGGACTTGTGTGTGCAGTATTAGCCTGTGCATGCATGCTCTGTTAATATATCACACAAAGACAACAGTGCAGAACTCCAGTCTAAAACTTTGTCTGTGCTTTTCTTTCTGTAATATTATCCCCTTCACTGTCTGCATACACTGTGCACTGTGCATGTATAATTGGGCCATGTTAAGTGTTCTATCCATGCTATACTTTATAATGCAAGCATGATTTTTTTATGTCTTGTCAGAACAACTCCTCCTCCCCATAGAGTTCACACAAACAGTAAAAAAAAAAAAATTATAATAATAATAATCCGATTAGCGTTATATTGTATCGACAATTTGTTTAGTCTTGATTTATTTATTTATTATAATGTCTCAATTTAATAATGTCCAATTATTTTTAGGCTCAGCCCACCGCTACCTCCCCCGCGCTGACTTGGGAGGGGCGAAGACGAACACACGCTGTCCTCCGAAGCGTGTGCCGTCAGCCGCCCGTTTCTTTACACTCTGCAGACTCACATGCAGACACCTCAGAGCTACAGCGTTGGAGGACAACACAGCTCTCGGGCAGTTTACAGGCAAGCCCGCAGGAGCCCGGTCAGACCACAGGGGACGCTGGCGTGCAGTGAGCTGAGGACACCCTGGCTGACCTAGCCCTCCTCCCCCCGGGCGACGCTCGGCCAATTGAGCGCGGCCCCCTGGGAGCTCCCGTCCTCGGTCGGTAAAGGAATAGCCTGGACTCGAACCGGCGACGTCCAGACTATAGGGCGCATCCTGCACTCCATGTGGAGAGCCTTTACTGGATGCGCCACTCGGGAGCCCCTTTGATTTATTTATTTAATTGAATTATTGTTATTATTATTAATAACCGTGTTTCTGACAGCGATCTGATGCTCAAAAGGATCAACATGACTGCTACAGAGACTTTTCTGTATTTAAAAGTAACAGGACCTATGGGTTTTAAAGTACTGGATACATACAGTATCGAACTAATAGCTTCTAACGTCTTTCCTCTCTTTTGCAGCACCGATCTCAGCCCAGACTATGTAGACGAGGGTCTGGGTTCGAGGACAGCGAAGATCACGGAGCTATGGAGAAGGGAGTCCCTGAGCCAGGCCCCGCAGCACAGAGGGGAGGTCCTCCCACTACAGGGGGGGCCAGCCACCACTCCCCGGGAGAGGACGGGCCAGGGGGGAAGGCCGGGCCCTTCAGCAGCACCCCAGCCAGAAGAGACGCCAACTGGCAGGGGCCACAGGAGGCCGAGGACAGACCAGGTAGCGGCACAGCTGGGGAGCCCAGAGCGGAGCTGGGTCCTCAGAGGAGAACTCAGCCCTCTGCCTTCCCCTCAGCACAGGCGTGGGACTCCGACTCGGAGAAGGAGACTTTAGAGGGTGCGTTGGCTTGAAAGGGCAGTTCTGTATTGTTATTATTTTCTTTTATGTTGAACTTCATTTCAGAGATAAAATGCCATCGCTGTGGCGAGTTACAAGGTAATAATGACAGCAGTAATGGAACTCCCAAGTGATTACTGGAACGAGGGAGTTTCATTATTAGAGGAACAGGCCACAGCAATGCCAGTATCACTGTTATACTAGAGAGTGTTCAAGTGGTTTAGTTATTTACCTCTGTGTGAAATCTACTGCAAGAGTTCTCGTTTGGGGAGCAAAGCTTGAGCACCCACGTGAAGCGTTTCATCGATACAGGTGTCGTTTAATTAGTGTCATTTCCATAGAAAGAGGAGAGCATTGTCCGGTTGCTGTATTAATGAACAACGTGTCAATTTGAATAACTCTGGAGTAACTTTTTGTCCTCCTTTTAGTTTTTTTGTTTTGTTTTTCTTTTTCAGAGGAAGAACTGCAGCACTTTTCGAACCCGCACGGGCTTGCTTCCCACAGTCCAGAACCGCACCACAAGGTTCTAGATGTCTGGCAGAAGCCAATCAGGTAAAGAGAAGGGCAGATGCTATATTTTGGTACTGGCGCAGTGTAACGGATCCTGGCAGTTGTTAACACTGACATCGACACATAAACACGCACTTGCCTCTCGACTACAGAGCTTGCTCTTCGGTTGAATAGTTTAATTCAATGGGCTGAGATGCCCAGTGAGCTAGGCTCCTGACCCCTGTGGTTGAAATAGGGGGCGTGTGGTCGCGGTGATGATCCAATTGCTGAAACATACACCAAGCTAATAGCTCAAACAAGTTCTAATAAGTGTAGCAGGCGGTGTTGTGTGATGCAGTCCTGTTACGGATTCTGACCCCCTCTATAATGCCACTCTTTTGCATAGTGGTTATCTTGTGCATCATAGCCAGCCACAAACTGTAAAGCCCAGATCATGTAGCTAATATCGCACACTGACTATTTTGTAATTATTTCCATTACTGGGTGCTACCTCCGGGATCAGTTTCCCAAATATCCCACTCTCCTGTTTTCATCAATAGAAAATCACTCAACAGAAAATCAATGTGGATTTGCCTCTTGCTTTTTCTCTTGCAGGCCCGACAGCGAGGGCAGCACAGCACCTGAGCACGAGCACTTGCTTACCACTTTATCAAACAGCCCCGGCACTAAAGGGCTCCGCGGGGGCTCGGAGCAGCACCCCCGATCAAACAGCACTTCACCCTCCCCGTCTGGTGAACAGGAGGAGGAGGGCTCGAGCAGAACCACACCAGTCACGTCTAAGCACTTAAGCAGCGGCACACTACGCTCCGCCACGAGACTCGAGGAACCCGATCCGGAATCAGAAACATCGCGAGATGTGAAGGCGGCCGCTACCGATGACCCAAAGAGCACAAAAATAAACGACGCAACGTCTTCCCAGGGCCGCACGAATGAAGAAGGAGAAGGAGAACCAGAAGAGGAAGTCTGGGCCAGTCCAGTTAAAATGGTCTTCCCAGAAACAGCTAAACCAAAGGATGAGAAAGAGCACTTGGGAAAGGAGAGGTGGGGCAGGGCGTCTCCCTGCAGTGGCTCCTCAGAGGCGACATCGGAGCCCTGGTTGGAGACTGGGGAAGAAGAAGAAGACGTTTACTCTTTTCCCCGGTCGGACCGAGGAAGCCCTCCTTCGCTCTCCTGGCCACCCAGCACCTTTCCTGAAACACGAAAGCAGGTCCCCAGCATGCGAGCTGGCACTGCTGGAGGAACTGAAAGAGAAGAAGAAGAAGAAGATGAGGAAGAGGAGGAGCAGGAGGAAGAAGAATTAGGAGCGATTGTCACAAACAAGCCATCTCGTCCCTCTCCGGAGAAGAGCTCCCTCAAGGGGGAAAGCAGGACCCCAAACTGGGACTCCAGGGATCCGATCAGCAAGGGGACGGCATCTGCTGCCTCCCGTTCCGCGGGGTCCGGCTTCGAGGTGGGAGGGGGGCGCTACGGCTACAGCATCTCTGCGGAGGAGCTGAGAGGCAGAGAGGAGGATGAAGACGATGACGAAGACGGCGGTGAAGAAATCGAAGAGGAAGCACTTTCGGATGAGGCTGAGCAGTCGGTCTTCACTTGCGTGGAATGTAGCATCTATTTCAAAAAGCAGGTGCACTTGCAGGAGCACATGCTCCAGCACTGCAGAGCACAGCAAGGGAGGGAGGGGGGAGCGGCAAAGGAGGGGGCTGGTAGTGAAGGAGGAGGGGCAGGAGCAGGGGCAGGGGAGTTCTGTTGCCCCGAATGCGGGTGGGAGTTTGAGGATCGCGGCTCGCTGGGGCAGCACCGCCGTCGACATCAGGAATCCCGGGAAAAGATTATGGAGGAGATCCAGAAGTTGAACGAATTCCCGGACGAGGGGAGCGAGCCCAGGCTGCACTGCCCGAAGTGCCGTTTCGGGACCAACTCCTCTAAAGTGTTCGTGGAGCACGCCAAGATGCACATCAAGGAGAGAAACGAGCAGGCGAGGGACAGGGGCTACCAGCCATCACCCCTGGGCTTGTACCGGCCAGTCAACCCCTCCTCCGCCATCCCTCACCTCCCTTTGAAAGAGCGCTACGCCTGCCAAATCTGCAGCTTCCCGGCCCCCAACGAGAGCATCCTGAGAGAGCACATGAAGTACACCCACTCCCATCGGCTCCCCTGGGGAATGGACCAGCCGGACGAGAGTGAGGAGAGTCTGCCGGGGACCAGCAAGGACTCCTACAGCTTGGCCAAACCTTACCCCTCACCCACCAAGACCCCTTCCATCCCTTCGTTCGATGGTGTCCGATTCGGGCCGTCCTCGGGACTGAAAACCAGGGCAGTAGTTGTGCGAGATTCCCCCTTCCGTACCCAGACTCCGATCCTTGGTGGCCCATTTGGCCAGAGGAGTTTGGGGGTCCCCACAGCTCTCAAAGGTGGCCCGTACCGCCCCAGTGTCCAGCAAGGCCCAGATTCCCACCAGCCTCTACCCAAGAGGAAAGAGGTTGCCTTCAAAAGCATCGGGAACCGCAGGAGCCATGCCATGCCGGCCCACCCAGGGATGGGAAGCCCAAGCGGCCTCAGCTGGCCTGACAGTGGCCTGGAGAACCGGGAGACCCAGGAGATGGGGGGTGACGAGGCCTCCTCCGGCTCCGAGTTTGAGGACCATGTGGATATCTGGTTCCCAGAGCAGCTGGAGGTGCCTCAGAGAGCTCTGGAGCTCAAGTGGGAGTTCAGGGAGGAGCTGCGAAGCGCCGGGGAGAGCCTGGGCCAGCAGGACCAGCTGAGGAGGATGGTACCCATGGTCGTACTGGAAACTCTCAACCTCTTGCCCAGGATCCCCCAGCCGTTCCCCCTCCGCAAGCCTGGGCCAAAGAGTGTGATGGAGGCCCGGCGGCTAGAGTGGGAGAGAGCGGTGAGGAGTAGGATGCACTCCTCCTCCTCCTCCCCCCCGCTCCTGGAGCACCTCCTCTCCTGCCACCCCGGTGACGACTGCTTCCTGGACGATTTCCAGGAGGAGGGAGCTGGCTCGGAGCCGGGGGCGCTGAGGAGCGTGGAGAGGAAGTGCCCCTACTGCCCTGACCGCTTCCACAACGGCATCGGGCTGGCGAACCACGTCAGGGGCCACCTCAACAGGGTGGGGGTCAGCTACAACGTGCGCCACTTCATCTCCCCCGAGGAGGTCAACGCCATCGAGCAGAAGTTCTCCTACCAGAAGAAGAAGAAAAAAGGTGAGCCAGCACCGCTGCGGTGCTGCCTCTCGGCTGCGCTGTCTGATGGAGCTGCACGAACCAATTATCTGATTACTCGACCTTTCCGCAGAAATCAGGTGCTGACAATCAGAGGAGGATGGCTAGTGTTGATCAGGTTAATAATTTACCACTGCAGGCGAAACAGCTGGAGAAACAGCTGCTTGGATATGCATGGATCGCTGTTCTCTGCAGAGTCGATGAAAAGCAGCAACCATTGCAAATCCAAGCAGCTGTTTCACTTTGAATGGGAAATTAGCTCAATGACCCTCACTGTCCGCACCTTATTTCTGTGGAGAGCTCAGTCCGAATCATCTAATAATCGGGTCACGCAGCACTACTATCTGACTTGCATCTGACTTACATATAAAGAAATCTGAAGTATTGCAAACTGAATTAGTGAAGGGCCCTCATACAGGGTAAAAATAAAGACTTCTGCAATTTACTGTCAAGGTTGCCTCACAGTGAAATAACCCAACCTGTGAGCTATCTAATGGAGAAATATTAAGGGAGTGCTGTATAAGAAGCTATAGGACCTTCCTGGGTGTTACACATTAGATGAATTGCTAGCTTGTAGAAGCGTGTCATTTGCTGAATTTAATTCAAAAGGAAATAGTTATTTAAATTTACTCATGTACTGAGTTTAACAAGTCTAATCAAGCTCGTAGTAAAATCTGGAATAAGGGAAACTGCTATGCATTAGGACTCTTATTTCCATCTCTGCAATATGTCATGTGTAGTGTGTATATCAGGAATCCTTATAATAATAAGAGACAGTCTGCACACATGATCTATACTTCGTGAAATAACGTCCATATTTAAGTAAATATCTAATTCAGTCACTTGTAGGCAAAATCTGCATCTTCCTGGTCCTTTTTTTTTATTTTTGTCTCTGCAGTTGCGAACTTTGACCCGGACACGTTCAGCCTGATGCGCTGTGAGTTCTGCAGCGCTGGCTTTGACACGCGGGCCGGCCTCTCCAGCCACGCACGGGCGCACCTGCGAGACTTCGGGATCACCAACTGGGAGGTGACGGTGTCTCCCATCAACATCCTGCGCAACCTGTTCTCCAGCCGCCCCGACCTGGCCTTCCCCCGGGACGCAGCCCCTCCCCATTCTCCCCAAGAGCAGGAGCCAGCAGAGGAGGGGCCGGGGTCGGGGGGCAGCCCCCCTCGCTCCCCCTTCACCTCCCCGTGGAGAGAGGAGCCTGGATCACTCTTCAGTGAGGGTAGGCACAAGCTTCTCTTATAACTTCTGGTTTTATCAGTTAATATGTTGTGTCTCACTGTTATAAGCAGGGGTGAATTTGTGAACAAAAAGGTGTAGGATTCTTACAGAGGGACAGCATTTTTGTTTCCAGACCTAATGTGCTGACCTTGATTTATAGCAGCTCCCGTATATGCTTCAAGCTCTCCTCTGCTTGTTGGTTTCGTGTCTTATTGTTGGTGTCGGTAGCTGCATGCTGACCTTCCCCTCGCCGTGTTTAAACATAATCTCCAGGTCTGAACAACACCATTGGTGGGGCGACTGATCTGATGAACAGGAGTGACGACACTGCTGTTACTCCTAGACATTGCATCCTAAAATGTAATGTTACAGTTACACTTGATTGAGAGGGAAGTGAAGCAGGGCTGGCTACTCAAGCTGGGTTGTTATTTCTGTCCTGATAAGAGGCCCCCTACACACGAAGCATTAGATTATTATAATTCCCCAAAACAAAGATTGTCCTCGGGAACTGCTGTTAGACAGGGCTGTGCTGTGACTTGTACTCGCTGTTTCGGCAGGTATTCAATAAACCCATTCATCAACGAGTCGATTTCAAAACAAGCTGTCCTTCCCCCAGTTTACAGTTGAGTACAAGGCAACTAACACTGAGTGTTTTAACCCCTTCAGGCCCACAAGGAACTGAGCGCTTGTTGTTCAAACGGTTTCTTCTTAAAATACATTTGAGAGCGACTCGGGTATCACAAGGAGGAAACTGACCATTGGATGACCGGATCCAACCTGTCAGTACATTTGTTTTGTGCACCTCATTGCAAAGATGAGAAAGTTTGCATCATTTTTATTTGTGGGACGCATATGTCCTTTGTACCGTATAGGGTTAAAAGCCCACTGGATGTTTATTTTGCTCTGATCCGGGGCACTGACATTTTCACTGGTGTCCCAAGCCCCTGTAACGGAGTCACTGATAACAGTGATTGTTGGTTTTCTCGTATAACATTTATAATCGGTTTTAACACACGACATAGAATATTGTTTGGGATGCTGTACAATACAAGCTGATAACCGTCCCATGAGTGGGCTTACTGACCTTGAGTGGGTGAAAATCTGCTTGTATCTTATGCCTTGTTTGCACTGCCTGTCCCCAGGTATAGCTGAGCTGGCCAGTCTGGGAGAGGGATAGTTAAAGATCCAGTGGAATTGTCAGGTAGAGCTGACCCAGGAAGCAGTGGTGCTGCAGTAAAAGGTCATAGTGTTATTATCTTTAATCTTGTATTCATTTTTACATTTTTTTTTTAAATCTCAACATTGAATAGCAGTGCAATCGATCCTTTGCTGCCGCAGAGTTCCAGTGATTTTGTCAAACCCTTTCAGATTTCTAACTGTCAGCTGCTCTTCAATGTGATTTTGTCAAACCCTTTCAGATTTCTAACTGTCAGCTGCTCTTCAATGTGATTTTGTCAAACCCTTTCAGATTTCTAACTGTGCTTGACAGCTGCTCTTCAATGTGATTTTGTCAAACCCTTTCAGATTTCTAACTGTGCCTGACAGCTGCTCTTCAATGTGATTTTGTCAAACCCTTTCAGATTTCTAACTGTCAGCTGCTCTTCAATGTGATTTTGTCAAACCCTTTCAGATTTCTAACTGTGCTTGACAGCTGCTCTTCAATGTGATTTTGTCAAACCCTTTCAGATTTCTAACTGTGCTTGACAGCTGCTCTTCAATGTGATTTTGTCAAACCCTTTCAGATTTCTAACTGTGCTTGACAGCTGCTCTTCAATGTGATTTTGTCAAACCCTTTCAGATTTCTAACTGTCAGCTGCTCTTCAATGTGGTTTTGTCAAACCCTTTCAGATTTCTAACTGTGCCTGACAGCTCCTCTTCAATGTGGTTTTCCACCCACATGTTGAGGAGAAGCTGGAATTTCTTCTGCGTCCCACGAAGCAATAACTTTGTCGGGTTTGTGTTCAGCACAGCCTTCGCTGACAGCCTCCATTATTCAAAACCGTTTGCCTCTTTAGCACGCGCCTTTCGATGACGTGCTTCCGCACAGCACAGTTTGACGCTGTTGGGTATGAGATACGAAGCTGTGCTGTCTGAGGTGTAGCTGAGCATCAGTGGAAACAGCCTCCAGCTACACCTCTCCCAGACTGGCCAGCTCAGCTGTACCTGACTGGCAGTGGAAACGAGGCATTACAGCACCCTGCCCTATATGTACACAGTCAGCTCTCACTAATACAAATTTCAAAGGACCAGCAAAAGAAATGGTTTTATCAGTAATTCTTATTATGAGGAGTCCAAGCCAAATGCATTCTGTCAACTTTTATTAAAGTTACAATACAAGTACAATGTAAAGTATTATACGTTTAAAAGTAGTGAGCATTTTATTGAAAATACGTCTGTAATCAAACTTTACATATAGATTTGGAATTGTAAATGGAGTTTGTTTTCCTTTTTTCTAGGTAATTCACCCATAACTTCAAGCCCTCACGTGATAGATGAATTAGCCTAAATGTGTGTGTGAGTTTCTCACCTGACAGAAGGGCTCCAACTGCTCTGCAGTGGGAGTCTTATTTCCAGCCCTCAAATGTAACATTGTATTTTAATGACAGCACAAGTGTCTGGCCAAATTTATTTGATCTGTGCTTTTGAGGGGGAAAAAACAAAAACAAAAAAAACAATGTTACACCAAGCACAGCACAGTGGCTTTTACTGTGTAGAAAAGTCACTTAGTTTCTAAACACCACCGTTGTAAGAGGCGTTCAGTATTTAAATAGATTTAGTGAGATTATGAAAATGGAGCTTTATCATCACTGTGGGCAGGACAACACCAATAAATTGATCATTTTAGGCTTCTGTCTCTAACTTTATATTGAGGCGTCATACAAGCATCCGAAAGGCTGTATTTGCAGAATTACTTTTCGACTTAACTTTTGCAGTTAACAAAAATCAGAGTAAGTTATCATAACAATATAGTTAAAGAGAAAATTAAAATAACAGGTAAAAATGCTCCAAAACATTTTACTAAGTAGCCTGAGGACAATGGCGTTGTAGTTTGAATTTTGGGTTATTATTATTATTATTATTATTATTATTATTATTATTATTATTATTATTCGTTTAGTTATTGATAAATGTAGTTATTTATATATTGCAATACATAAATGTACACGTATCCTGCACTGTAGTTAAAATTAGCTTAAAACAAGCCGAGCGCTAAATTCATATTGATATTCATATTGAGAAAGCGAGTGAGCATATCTCCTTCATAGAATTTGACATTAGATTTGTGACCCCCCTCCCAAAAAAAAGAGAAATTCTCCGTTAAAAAAAAAGAAAAATAAAGAAAATCTGAGTTATTCCTTAATTCAAATAAAATGCTAAAATTGCATGTGTTGAAGATTAATATAAGTGTATTGGTTATAAACAACCAAAAAAAAAAACCCTTGCATGTTTTTTGCAAATGTAAAACTAAAAATCCTCCGACTGCAGCAAACGGATTCCTAGGATCCCTGCTCGTTAGACGGCATGCCTTCTTATTGGAATAATTGTATCCGATTGGAATCTGTACATCCCTCCGTCTCTCTCTGCGCTCTGCGCTCTGCTGTTCGGTCTGGGATCGCGGTTTCCATGTCGCGCTCGTTCGATTGGTCATGCCTGGTCACCCCAATGCATGTGGATGGAGCAAAATGGCCGCCTCCAGCTCCCCGCAGACTGTAACAAAAGCAGGGAGCGACTCTCTGATTTTTACAGCGAAGGAGATCTCTCAGTCTGCTTACGGTGAGGAAGCGGGGGTCGGGGATAAAATCTCGAGCAGGGGGGGGGGGAAGCAAACAAAGGGGAGCAGCTGTCTGGGTGATGAGCTTTATTTAATATTATTTATTAAATTAATTTTTAGATTTTTTTTTTTGATTCGTGCTCTGGGAACTGTTCCGTCTGCGGTGACCTGTTGTTGTGGTGCTAGTTACACTTTCTTACTTGAGATCTGTACTGGTTTAGCAACTTCGATCGTGGGGAAAATAAATAAAACACTAATTGTGCTACAAATTTAAACGCGACGGGGATCCGACCTCTCTGCTCGGCTTTTTGAACCGAAGATGAATCGGTGTTTATTTACACTTGTGCTTTCGTGACGGGCCCAACGCGCAGGGCACGAATCTCTTGCATTATTAATCTAACAACAATTACAATGGATCACAAACGTTATTAACAGTTTATTACTTGTCTTTAATGGAATGATAAAAGCAGACGATTTTCTATTTTTTTTTTTTTTTGGTATATAATAAACAGTTGAAGAAATCGTGAGTTTTTTTTTTAATGAAAGTTGAAACCCTAGCTAGTACGAGGCGCCGCCGTCACATTTTAATTTTATTAAATATTATGAGACTGGTTATTGTTGGAGAGTTTATTTTCAGCGTGCGTGCTGGTGAATGGGTCGTTTTTGCTGTGCGGCGGTCCATTCTCAGTTAGTCCTTATCATGATTAAATCAGTTGAGAAGTTTTCCAAACCGCTGAAAAGTTTCCCTGATGCTCCGTGCCAGTGTCCAGATGGTTCACGGGAAGCTGCCAGATGTTTAGCAATGCCGGGGTACATTTTTAAAATGTTTTGCTCGGTCGGAATGCTGTGTTGTGTTTTTCTAGCTGGAGAGAGGGTATGTGTGGAATGTATGATAACAGCTTGACTATATTGTTTGTGTTATTAGGTTTTAAACTGCCAGTTTTTTTTGACAGCCGCGTTGAATCTGGTTTGTGTTGAAATCAGTTTCGTTTTTAGATTGTCGTGACTCAAACCATTTTACTGAATGGCACAAACGTGCAAAAATGAGCGGACAACAAAAAACCTTCTTTTATTTTTCAATTGCAGTTCAACATTTACATCTGGATTGCCGTTAGTCTTTTTTTCAAGGCTGCAGCAGGGAGATTAAAATTTTTCGGTGCTTTGACGTTTTAAGTAGGTGCGCCTATTAGATGATGGTTAATGGTCTTGTTGTCATTTAACTTAAGGCTCTATTTTAAAGATCTAAACAAAATCCTGCGTTATCTGTATGTTGATCCTGCTAGTGTCTCCACCAAACTTGGAAAAGTTATTGACATAACCAACAGGGATGGCAAGAAGACTCCTAATGCATAGCAGCTTCATGCATTCCTTGTTTTAATACCAACTTGATTAGCCCCACTGTGTGTGAGTCTACCAAGCTCAGGTGTGTCTTATTAAACTCAAAGTGAAACCAGGAATGGATCACACTGCTATGCAGTGGCAGGGCATGAAGTCGAGGTCATGAAGGGCAAGGCAGTGTTGCCTTCGTTGGGCTTGGAGACTCAGGGGCACCAAGGCAGTTCTAGGGGGCAGAAAGGCAAAACAAATCCAACCCAAGGGCACCAAGGCGATTTCATACTCATTCATAAAACAACAACAAATAAATACAGACAGCCTGTTATAGTGATGAAATTAATTCAAACAAACACAAATCAATGCTTTTTAAGTGATTCGCACGTTACTAATTGTTATAAAAATAAAATATAGGTCACTTTTCCATTATAAAAATGAAATGGTATAAAAAATCCAATTTAAAAACAACAAACTTTTATAATGAAAAAGTACAAAGGGTAATTTGGCAGAAAATAAATATTCAGGGTATTTCTTTTTACTAAACTCAGTCACACACCACTGACTAATACATAGATTAGATTAGAGGCTTAGATACAGCCTTAGTGAACAACAGCACAAATAAGCGATGTCAGTGAAGGGAAAGTTAAAGATAGATTTTCAGGCAAACGGGTTGCAGATTTAATCATGGCTGGAGTTTGAGTTTGTGTTTTTTATTTATTTATTGGTGTAAGAATTTGAGCAAAACTAATAATTTTCTACCTGTTGTGTGTTCATTTTTAGCGTTGGTGTTTTAGGGGGGGTAACACAATTACAAAAGAGCAACAGTCATTGAAATGTCTCTATAAATTAGCAATATATATAAACTGAAGACATGGAAGGAGTCAGAATGGGTATTGCACCGTTGCATTTTAAGTATTGCAATTTTAAGCCCGTCTCACAATTCAATTTAACTGTCTAATCTCGTCCTTTCTGCAGTACTTGACAACTGTAAGTTCATATTCTTATTATTGTGGGAGATGAATTGTTGTGCAGCCATTGCTTACCTGAACGTTAGGTAAATCCTAGAACACTTCACTGCCCAGTTACAGCTCTTCCTTCTTAAACGTTTACAGCTCTTCTTTTTAAACGTTTTTGAGTTAACGTGGTGCTCACAGACGGAAAAGCCACAGTGACCCTGCCAGTGCACACGTGTGATTGAAAATTCCTGGAAGCGCGGTCATATTGAGCTCAGTCTAACAGCATCCCTCCCTCTGTTTGCCCGTCATTAACCAGTGATACAGTACGTCTTTCTCATGGCTTAGTGCTGGGAGCTGCACTGTAAAATGAATGGCAACAATAATACATTCTGATAAGGAGTCATTTTCTCGCAGGACAAGATTAGACAACATGAAATTAAACTGTGCCAGAACAGGCCAGCTAACGCTGAGCCAGTTTGTGAAAACAATACAGTTAGGAGTCAGAATTTGGATCAGCTACTTTTTAAACAGTTAGTAACGATGTAATTTAACCTGTGCATTGTGAAGCTCTCTATTACACAGTGTTGTGTTGTTTATTAATATCTTTAGCAGCAGTCCCCTAGTGGGATTTTTTTGTGTTAACCTTTGTACCCCCTGCAGGGAACCATTTAGAGGTACTGAGGCACATTTGTTAAAGAAAAGAGCTGAAGCACAGTGATCTGATCAATTCACTCCTGCTTGCCGGATCATTTCTCCGCATTTCAAGGGTTTAATTAAGAGGCTTCCACCCACTCTCAATTAAAACTGCTGCAGCTTTGAAGTGCATGTAAAGGATAGCCTCCTCTAATTGCAGGTGAATACTGGGCACCCGTTAAAGCCAGGTCCATACAATCTGCACCGGATTTGGAAGTGAATCTTGATGCAAGAAATTCCTGGGATGGGAAATAAGACCCGTTACGTAGCGGTTGGAGACATTCCTGGTTTTACTTCGTGTTCAATAATACCTTGTTTCCATGAGTCCGAGCTGATCCGGGTTCTCCTGCTTTCCTCCTGCCCCCCCCAGTGAAAAGACTCTGTTTCCATGCAGTGCGAGTTTGAGACGGATGTTGGCGGTTCTTTCCCAGCAAGCCTTGCAGCAAAGGTCACATTCATTTGTTTCGAAACCCGAAAAGGGCAGATGCTGTTGCTTTGCTATCGACAATCCTCACAATTCTTTGTAGCTTTTTGTTACAGACAAAATCTTTATTAAAGCACAGAGAAGCCTGCTCACCCCGGCAATGTTTACGCCCACATGTCACTTGATTGGGCAGTGCTGCGAAGTACTTCGGCCCGTTCTGCATTGACCCGCTTTGGGAAAGGGTCAGAAAAAAAATCCGGTCGGATTGGCTAAATGAACATGGAAACGCAGTATCAGGGCCAGCAGGGTTGAGTGGTGTGTGGAAACGAGGTACAGTAGAGTATCCGACTGCGCTGGGACCAGAGTAAGGGCGGATATGTAAAAAAGGTAGATGAATGAATCCTGTTTTAAATACCATTATACACAGCTGTAACAATTACTATAGTCACACAATTATTATTTTGAGATTCAGCTTTTATTAGAGAGCTCCCCTAAATCCCTTGTTTAGAAAGATACAGGGTATTAATGCTTGTGACAGAGTAGCCGTCTGCAGTGTGGGTGCGTGCATTCGCTGCGGTGGGATCTACAATCTCTGAACAAATCTCTGTTCAATAATAAACGAGTGTTGCTGAAGAGCTTGATCATGGCAGATGGATTACTGTATAAGGGAGAAGGAAGGACTCACCACCACGGTCATCTTGCCCAGAATCCTCTCTGGAATGGGGCCCTGGATTCGTTTCTTCAGCTTCTCCGCACACGTGCCCATGAGCTCCATGGCTATGAACACGTCCAAATACAAAGAATAAGACACACGGGCTTCTTACTGACACACTGTGGCTAATCAAGCTCTTAGTAAAACCTGGAATGGGTGAAACTGCTATGCAACAGGAGTCTTATTTCCATCCCTGAAATAAATATGGACTAGGGCAGTAGCTCTCGGCAATAAATACAGGTAGAATTGTTAATATTTCACGTGTGAAATAAGCAAAGAGGAATGAAATGAGATTGCTGTGGTTGCAGGTGGTCACCTGGGTGTGGCTGCCCAGTCTAACAGAGAACACCTAATCGGCTTGTGATACTGCTGTGGATACCTGATTCATGGAACACCTTGTGTAATGTTTCTCATGTAATACAGTACTTGTTTTAGTGCACTTGTGAGCAGCGTTGGAGTTGACTATGGATAGCAATTGAATATGAAGAAAAACGACTTCCCTTTTATTATCAGCCCTGCAGGCTCCATGTTCTCTCCTGTCTAAGCTGACCTGTGTCTTGTCTGTGTCTCTGCCCAGGTGGGGAGGAAGACGACATGTCTGCTGTGGAGGTTCCATCCCCGGAGACAGGTGTGCGCAGCGAGACCGTCTCCCAGGGGGAACCCAGCGGCAGTGCAGCCAGAGTGGGCCCCAAGCCCCCCGCAGAGGCCCCGGGGGGCCGAGAAGATCCACAGGATATCAAACGTGAGAATGTAAAGTTGTAAGAACTCGAAGAGGCTGTTCAGCCCTTCGTGTAGATAGATTTGATATCAGTCCGCAACTATGTTGTTATGATAACTTACTCTAATTTTGCAAACCGCAGAACTTGAAATGTAATGCATCAAATCACAGAAATACAGCTTGTGTTCTGATTTTTTTTTTTCAAAGAAAAATGTATTTGGTGCTTCGTGGGTTGAGTTTCTTTTTGTATTTATCAAGTCTTCGATTAGTAATGGAGGAGTTTTTAAATCAAATCAAGAACACCACACGTTTTCTCCCCCCTCAGCCTCCAACCTCCTGACCTGTGCGGTGTGCAGCGTCCCCTTCGAGACCCGCAAGGGGCTGTCGAGCCACGCCCGCTCACACCTGCGCCACCTGGGTGTGGCTGAATCCGAGAGCAGCGGGGCTCCCATAGACCTGCTCTACGAGCTCATGAAGCAGAGAGGCAAGCTGGAGCCCCTGCCACCCCCACAGAGCAGCGCAGCCAAGAAACAAGCAACCTCAGCAGGGGCCACGGGGGCCACAGCGACCAAGGGTGCGCAGGAGCCCAAGCTAGCCAAATTGGGATCCCCAGCAGCCTTCTCTCCCAAGGCGATGGCCCCCTCGCCCTCCCCTGTGCTGAAGAAGGCTCCCGTGTCGTCCCTCCTGCCCAGCGCCTCGCCTCTCGGGGGCGGGGAGCAGGAGAAGGGGGTCAAACCGGCAGCAGCAGGGACCCCCGGAGCCACGACACCCAAACCGTTCTGGGCACCCCAGGAGGACGACGCCCCTCTCAACCTCAGTAAGTTGTGTCTGTCCGTGTGTCTCTGTAACTGTATGTCTCTGCTGTGTCTCTCCGCCTCTCTGTGTTGTTTCTCTGTCTGTGCTGCTGTGTGAGAGGATTATTGAATTTTGTACACCCTTTAAATTCTACTTTTCTAATAAGTGCTGCCTGTGTTTTTTCTCCCTCTGCAGCTGTGGATTTGGATGCAAACAAAGACATCGTGTGCCAGCTGTGCGGCGCCTGGTTCGAGACCCGCAAGGGGCTGTCCAGCCACGCCCGCGCACACCTGCGGCACTTCGGAGTGGTGGACGCCGAGACCAAAGGCTCCCCCATCGACTACCTGCACGAGCTCATCAAGAGGGACGACTTCAAGAAGCGCCTGTCCTCCCTGCAGCCCCTCGACGCCTCCCCCCCGCCGGCCCTCAAGCGCCCCGGCCCCCCCCGGGGCTCCACCCTGCCTCCCCCGGCCAAGAAGCCAAAGAGGGCCCTGCAGATGTTCCGGCTGCCGTCTGGACAGCTGAGCCCCATTGCACACAGTAGGCCTCTTTCTTTTAACCCTTTGCAGTCCATTTATTAAGTGCGCGTCAGGTCCAATTTATTTTCACACGCGCAGTTAATTTTAGACGCGCTGTTTAAAAGTATTTTTTTTCCACAGTCAAACAGGTTTAAAAGGCCCTGCATATCAACAAAGCACTCACTAGGCATCTCCAGCCCCGCCCCACCCTATAGCTTTCACATATGCTAAGAAATAAATAATAATAATAATACTAGTCGTACATACCGATCAATCATCTCCTGATCACTCGTTTTATCACCAAACGCCTCAATAATGCGATCCAAGTCATTATTTTATTACTATAACATCTCAAAAAAGTTCTGCAAATGTCCGTGATATTCTCTGTGCACTGATTCAGTAACAGCCAGCTTGTTTCCTTATGGCCGCCCCTATCTGATGTCAGGGGCAAGTATGACTATTCATGAGATACGCCCTTTTGTTTTTTTTTCGGCTTGTCTCGGCTCCTGTCGCTCCCACTCGGCCATTGAATGGTTTTCTCGGCTTTCTCCGGAGAAAAAACGACTAAAAACCCGTTTTTGATGATGTCGGACAGGGTCCGACATTGGACCGGATAGGAATAATTGCAATGTTGGTCCAGGTCCGACATAGGACCGCAAAGGGTTAAACTAAAAATGAATGGAATGAATCCATTTGCAGAAACATTTTTACATCTGTATCCAGACCTGCGGTCCGTTACAATCCCAGCAGCCTTGTTTGCTAAAATTGCAATTACCCCTACAATGCTATGTTGTTCAATTACAATTAGTTACGATTTACGCTGCAGTCAATACAATTATAATTACAAAGATACCAAAAAGTAACATAAACAACTACACACATTAACATGCTTACTCTGTTTATTCTTAGTAGCCAAGCAGTAATCACAGGTCACATAAGAGTTGATCAATCGCATGGTGTCATTACAATTACAACTAGAAGCTGCAACCAACTTTACAGCTTCCAAGGAGTTCTTGTGAAATGTAAGCATTTTGATTGGTTGCCATTCACTCAGTTGTAGACATCACTTTCTGTACATTTGACCTTAAGGAGAGGTCAAAGGTCAAGGCAATTTTTGAATAGGGCATATATGGGTTCCTATCTGTGTTCTGTAGAAACCATGACCCTATCTGAACTCTTGTAAGGAGTTATAAGCTAGTTTTACAACTTGGTCCATCTTTGCTTGTTTGCATATATTCAGTCAATCCCACAATCCAACGTGACCTTTTGCTGCCGCACTGTGACCTTTACTGACGCACTACTACTTCCTGAGTCAGCTATACCTGACAATTCCACTGGAACGCTGACAGCCAGCTTTAACTACACCTCGCCCAGACCGGCCAGCTCAGCTATACCTGGGACAGGCAGTGGTAACAAGGCAGTATCTCTCCTTACTCACGGGTGCTCTGCATTTCAGTCACAAATTCACAGATTTCCTTCTTTGCCCAGTGTAATCACAATTGGCTTGTGCAGGATTTAACAAGAGAGCATCGATTTAAAGCTAAGCCAGTCTGAATTTCCAACAGCAGTACAAAAAGCCTTTCATGGAGTTTCCTTTGCTGTTGCATATCTTATTCTGTGATTCAAAGTGTATTAGTTTCAGATACCAAACCAAAAAAAAGTGTTGTTTGTTTATGCATTCGGCACGGCAACTGATGCAAAAAAGGAACCTGTGTTCTCTTGGTTTTGACTTTAACTTGAGACTGGGGTTCTTGTTGTTTCTCTATCTTCTTTCTCTTGTGTCCCCCTCCCCTCCTGATCAGACACTCTGAAGGAGATCGGCTGTGAGTTCTGTGGCGAGTACTTTGAGAACCGCAAGGGCCTGTCCAGCCACGCCCGCTCCCACCTGCGACAGCTGGGCATCACGGAGTGGACTGTGAACGGCTCCCCCATCGACACCCTCCGCGAGCTCATCAAACGCAAGGGGCTGCCCTCTGCCCTGCCCTCCCCCCAGCCCCCTACCCCTCCGGCCGCGGGGCACAAGCTGCTCCCCAAGCCCCAGCGCCACCTCTCCCACCCTCCCCGGCCTCGCCTGCCCCCACCTCCCAGCACCCCTGCACCCGGCTCTCCTTCCCCTTCACCCAGGTCCCCCACTCACTCCACCCCTCCCTCTTCCTCCCCCTCGCACTCCCCCTCGCCCAGCCTGCTTAGGAAGCTTCCCTTCGGTCTGGGTCAAGCCAGGAAAATGCTGACCAGTCTGAAGCCAGAGCCGGTGTGCCTAGAGCTGGGCAGAGAGCGGGGAGTGGGAGGGTTCCACAATGATTCCCTGCAGGGGCACCGTGGCTGGGCTGGCCCGGACAGCATCCTGCCTCTCAACCTGGGTAAGTGGATCTGCTGAGTAAGCTTTGCTCCTTTTTTTAACGTTTCCTTTTCAGGGGCTGGTAAGATACCGTAGAAAACAGTTTCTCTAAATTCACGATTTTCAGTTAATTATTCCCTTTTGACCAAGTGTGTCTAGGGGCTGAGATACCAAGCTAAGCGAGTTCACAGCAAGTAAAACGCGTGGCATTCATACTATACCAGACACCTTCCTGCTGTTGACTATGGATATCTCCGCCCCACTCAATCGCTGCTTGTCATCGGCTCAGCTGATCAGAAACGACTAAACTGAAAGTGGCGAAACCTGCACCCAGTACGTAAATGTTTAACCCTAAAGTCTAGGTAGTTAAACAGAATCCAGCATTGTTGCTGATATGTCTGTCTGTCTGTCTGTCTGTCTGTCTGTCTGTCTGTCTGTCTGTGTCTCCTTCCGCAGTGGCAGACAGGGAGCCGGTGCGCGACATCCGCTGTGAATTTTGCGGCGAATACTTTGAGAACCGCAAGGGTCTCTCCAGCCACTCCCGCTCCCACCTGCGTCAGATGGGCATCACGGAGTGGACTGTGAACGGCTCCCCCATCGACACGCTCCGGGAGATCATGCACAAGAAAGGGAAGCCCCTCATCATCAAGAAGGAGCCCGGGACCGGGGCTGGCTACAGGGGGCCTCCCTGGGAAGAGCGAGGGGGGTGCCACCAGCAGCACAAACCCTACGGCTCGCCCAGCCCCTCCTCCTCCTCCTCCTCCTCCAACAAGCCCCAGCTCCAGTCCAGCCCTCCCCGGTTGATGAAGCCCGGCCTGGGGAGCACACTGGCGAGCAGGGAGGTGTCCCTCTCCCCCATCAACGGCAGGGCCCAGGGCGGCTTCCTGTCTCCCCTCGCAAAGAGGCCCCTGCAGGACGGCAGGAGCCCCCCGGGGGCCAGTGGGGAGCCCCTGCGCCAGCAGGGAGGAGGCAGCAGCAGCAGTAAGAGCTACGTTCAGACAGAGCTGTCCTTCAAACCCAAAGCCCTGTCCTCTCCAGAGAAGCCAGCCGCGGCACACATGCGTAAGTGTACAGGCAGCTGGAGGAAATGAAACGAAGCAAACTTTGGCCAGCGGAAGAACTTTTTTTTTTTTTGTAAATCTGACCCAGAAGTGCTGCCCCAGCATTTTGATCCACTCCTAGTTTTATTATGAGTTTAGTAAGACCCACCTGAGCTTGTTACCCATACACTGGGGCTAATCAAGCTTGTATTAAAACCTGGAATGGGTGAAACTACTTTGCAATAGGAGTCTTATTACCATTCCTGTGAGGGCTTGTCATGACGGCTGTTTTGATTGGTTACAAAAATTCTCAAGATGGTTAAAACCTGGAAATTGATTTTAACCCCAAACATTTTAGGAAACGAAACAGAATCAGACACCCCTGTAAAGCACGGGAAAGCACAGCGAGGTATGGTAAAGCGTATCAAACAAACCATGGTAAACTATCCCTGATAAGTTTCCCACAGTAAAAGCATAGCAAAGTGTAATAAAGCACGGTAAAGCCCAAAGAGGTATGGAAAGCATACAGAAGTAAACTTTATCAGGGACACCCTGTCGTTGCTGTTTTAACCGCTTGTTGTTCTGTTGTCTGCAGTGCCAGATGCGAGCTGCGAGCTGTGTGGATTCTACTTTGAGAACCGCAAGGCTCTGGCCAGCCACGCCCGCGCGCACCTGCGTCAGTTCGGCGTGACGGAGTGGTGCGTCAACGGCTCCCCCATCGAGACCCTGAGCGCCTGGATGCGCAGCAAACCCCACAAGGTGGCTGAGGTGCACCGGACCTACATGCAGGGGGGTGGGCCCTACCCCAAGAAGGTGAGGATCGAGGAGGGACGCCCCCAGCTTCACACCCAGCATTAGGGTTAGTGCTGCACGAACCGGTTATTCAGATAAGCTCTCCGCAGGTGTTGACTGCACACATTTTCCATGCCAAGTGAAATGAGTGAAGAAACAGCTGCTTGGGTTTGTGCTGATCGCTGCTTTTCTTACTCTGTGGAGAACAGCGATCCACACAAACCCAAGCCACTGCTTCTTCACTCATTTCGCTTGGAATGGCAAATTAGCCCAGTCAATTGACTCTCACCTGTGGGTAGCTTCTCCGAATAATCGGTTTGTGCAGCTCTAGTCAAAATTGCATCTTAGCGCTGAATTTACAAATACTAAAAGACACTATTTAATAAATTCAACAACAAACGCGTGTGTTTTGAAAACATTGAAAAAGACTTCTAGTCGAAACGCTTGTGTCTGGATTTAAATGGTGTATGGGACGGCATCGTTCTAAAGTTAAATACAGTCCTTTTTTAATATTTTTATAGTTCATTAGTAGTCTTGCTTTTTGTGGTTCATGAGAAGTTAACACGTTGCGTGTGTGGGCTGTCTATTACACTAATCATTTTGCACAGTTCAAGCAGTGAGCTGTGTCTTGCTGTCCTCTTGCTCAAACTGCAAGAGACGACATCGCTGATATTCATAAAGCTGAGGGAACATGAAGCCACTTTGTGGCTTGGAACTTGCTTTCAGGAGACAGTGTGCGTACATTTTCATGAACCGACATGATTATTATTGTATGACACCTGAAATGAATAAAAGGCATTGGCTTGTGAAAAGCAGGTGCTAATCGATGGTCTCTCCGCGT
Organism: Acipenser ruthenus; assembly: GCF_902713425.1. NCBI lineage: Eukaryota > Metazoa > Chordata > Actinopteri > Acipenseriformes > Acipenseridae > Acipenser > Acipenser ruthenus. Next base: position 3,581,146 of record NC_081222.1, read on the forward strand.
CTGTTGCAGATGCGGGCAGCCTCTCTCCCCTCGGCAGAGCTGGATTCCTCCCCGTCTGCAGTTCAGCGCTCCCCAGTGGGCAGGCAGACCCCTGGCACCCCCCTGGGGAAGCGAGTGAGCAGAGAGCTGGGGCGAGGGCACTGGGAGATGGGGAGGGGGCCTGAGTGTGGTGGAGTGGGGGTCCCGGGCTCCCCAACATCACCAGTGTTGCACGACCTGACAACCCAACATCAGCTTCTTCATCAGCAGCAGCAGGGAGCTCGGAGCGAACTCAACATCCGCTCACCCAGAGGTAAAGACTGCCAGGGTCACACTTACAATGTCAATTACAATTATAATCAGTGTTAATTACAATTACAATGTCAATTACAATTACAATGTCAATTACAATTACAATCTCAATCACACTGCTATTCTGTTCAAATACAATTACAAGTATGCTGCAGTAATTAGAATGTCAATTATATATATATGTATAAAAAAAAGTAACAAACAACTACTAATGTTAAATACATTTTTAAAAAAGTAAGAGTACATATTTTAAAACTGTTTTAAACAGAGAGGGGAACATTATATATATATATATATGATAACAGATTTAAATGATTCAAAAATAATTTATTTGAGGACGTTTTGGACAAAAGATTTTCAGCTGTGTAGAAAGAAAAGTAAATGGTGTTATGTGGAGTAGTGGTTAGGGCTCTGGACTCTTGACCGGAGGGTTGTGGGTTCAATCCCAGGTGGGGGACACTGCTGCTGTACCCTTGAGCAAGGTACTTTACCAAGATTGCTCCAGTAAAAACCCAACTGTATAAATGGGTAACTGTGTGTAAAAAATAATGTGATATCTTGTAACAATTGTAAGTCGCCCTGGATAAGGGCGTCGGCTAAGAAATAAATAAATAAATATAACTGTGGTTTATCCCAGCAGTTTTAAATGGAATAGCTTAGTTTACTTTACTTTAGAAATACTAAAAAGAACAACAAACGTTGTCGTGAAAGTGTGTCTCTAGGCTCAGTGAATGTGTGAAGTGTCTGAGTGTTTGTGAAGTCAGCTCTAGGGAGTGTTGTGTTTCTGGATGACGGCTGAGTTTACTGCAGTAGGGGAATCTGCACGTTTATCAAAATCAACCTGTCTGCTTGTCTGTTTGTTGCGTGCTCAGGGTTCGAGAGGAGACCCCTCAAGCACCCGGCCCACCTGGAGGGGGACGAAGCCCTGGAGAGGTGCCCCACGGCCCCCCGAGTCCGCACCATCCCCTCCCTCGTGCCAAAGCCCCCCGCCACTCCCCTCGTCAAGATCTTGGGCAATACATACTGCCTGAAGTGCCGGTACGTGCTCTGCCACTCCCTTTAATCCTGCGCAGAGCAGGACGAGACACTGTGTACAGCAACCACACCAGCTGCATGTGTATATAGAAATCTCTATCAGTGCTCTAAAGAGGTTACACTTGAAGAATAAACACGTCTTTAAACCCTGGAGACCTGGTACAGTCCTAGGGCAGGTAGCTCCACTCACGACTGCAGAACATAGTCTTAGTGCAGTGCTCCCTCTTTATAAGGCTGCCCTTTATACAGCAGAGCAGGTTATAAGGCAGCCTGGTTGTGGCTCCCGCTTGCCCCATAATGCCAGTCCAGCAGCACTAGTGTTCTCGTTATAAGGCAGAGCACTACGGCTCCCGACCGCAGCGTTATAAAGGGCTTGCGCTGCATTTTATTTAGCAGTGTTAGTATTTTTGTAGTAGGATTGTAATTAGGATTTCATTTTACTATTTGTGTTTTATTTAGTAGTAGTTATTTTAGTTTTCGTTGCAGGGATGGAAATAAGACTCCTGTTGCATAGCACTTTGCCAGGTTTTACTACGCACATGATTAGCCACAGGGAATAGGTAATAAGCTCAGATGTGTCTTAATAATAGTAAAACCAGGAATGGATCACACTGCTGTGCAATGAGAGCCTTATTTCCATCCCTGCATTAAATAATACTTCATTTACCTGTGTGCCTTTTTAAAATAACTAAAAGTAAAATATCACATCATTACAATACCACCCTCCACCTTACACCACACCAGGCTTGTCAGTAACAGTGTGTCTGTCTCTGTGTGTGTGTCCGTGTTGCAGGTTCTGTGACGTGCAGTTTGTCGGTCCGCTCTCCATGCAGGAGGATTGGATCAGGCACTTGCAGCAGCACATCTTGGAAATGAACTTCCCCAAATCCGTCCCCCCTCTGGAGGAGAGCAGCCCCCCCGCGGAGTCCACGGACACCGCCGCACAGGTCCTGTAGGGGGTGCCACCAGCCAACCATAGTCATTTTATACTTTTAAAAAAAAACTTTATGAACTCCAAAGAACAGGTCTGACTGGTGCCATTGTTTTTGGTTGGAAGTGCCCTGTCTCCCTGCCTTGGGGGGTGGGGGAGGAGGAGAGGGGGGGCTTACTTGTTTTAACTGGGAGCTCTTCTTTTGTCATCGAGGGTCTGACCGTAGAAGAACACACAATAGTGAATACATGTCACTTCACCCTTGAGGAATTGATTCTATTATATAACCGCGACACATACTTTATTAAGTGGCTTAGACTCTTAACTAGTATTACTGCTTCTACTGCTGCGTCAAAATGTCTTACATTTCTGTATGTTTCTTTCTGTTTTTGTTTTAAGAGAAACGTCCTGAGAAGGTTTGAGGGGAAAGGATTATTATTATTATTATTATTATTATTATTATTATTATTATTTTTTATTTTATTTTGCACAATGTTTTAATAAAATAACTTCTTTAAAGAAATGCAAATCTAAGGCAGGGATACAGGGAATGGATTGTGTCAACTCCCAGTAGACCTGCTTTTTTGAGAAGTCTAATCCAGCCTGCAGTGAATCTCGCCATTGATTGTAGATCTTGTAGGAAAATAATTAGGAGGTAACTAATTCCACGTTGCCATCTGCATCATTAAACCAGTGTGTTAAACATCTCGTTTGCAGTATCAAACTGGGGCTGCAGCCACTTCCATCTGCAGTCTACAATCCAATCTGCATCCGGACATTACACTGAAATCAAAGACTGCTCATGCATCATGTGTTTTACTCTTTCTAAATGAAGTTCCCCCCCGACCAGTATAACACATCGATTTAACTTCTGACGATTTTCTGAAATGTGAAAGCACGGTGCATTGTGGGATATCAAGACCTTCCAGGACAATCCCTCACACGAAAACGGGAGTGAAGTACGACTCGAAAGTTCCTCGGTGTGGTAAATCCTGGAGATTATCTGCGGACCCAGTGTTATAAAATGTTCGTATTCCAAGGACCCCTGAGGCTCTGGTGCTATAGATGAATTCTGTATTAATCCCACAGACCTTGTTAAAGACCTCTTCCCAGGCAGTTCCCTCGCAGGTGTGTAGCGCGTCCTTCTTACAGACTTGTGATTGTGAAGTAAAGGGCTTGGGTCTCTCTAGAGGTCCAGATGCTAACATAATAAAACACACTGTTGTTGTTTTTATATTTTTAAAAGTCCAGGTCAAATGGGACTCTAAAAATACAATTTAATTAGAAATATATATAGACACACATACGTTTTATATATCTATATATAATGTATGTACCTCTTCTCTTGGTTTCTGTTGGCAAATGAATGGTATTGCGGAAGCTTATTCCATTTATACAGTAGCATTTCTGTCTCCTGTCTTTTGAAGCACTTTTGATCTGCCAGTTTGGGACATGGCACAGAAAATATACCTTGTGTTCCTCTTAAAACCTGTTCGCTCTGTTCGTTTTTGTCTCTGGTGCTGGTAACACAAACTGAAAAGTATTTGTCTTGATTTTAAGTATTTTTCTTTTTAAATGGTCTTCCTTTTTCCTTCCCTAACAAAATATTTCCGCTGTAAAACATTAAAGGTAAAACAACTCTAAGAAGCAGACAAACGTTTTGGTGACACTGAACAAGGCACTACCCGACACGTTTGTCCACAGCGCTTGCTTTCTTACAGTTTAAGTGTGATTGGGCGTTTTTGAAGTGGTGGAAGCTGTAAACCAATTAATGGTGGGCTCCTATCGTCTACCTGTGCTAGTACAGCACAGTCCTGTGCTTCAGTACTAACTTAGGGACCAAATGCCCCAACTCTCCTTTCCTTGATTCTGAATGACGGAGTATGCCCTGATCGAGGGGGCTCCATTCACACTCGCAGGTGTGCTCTCTGCAATATTGATGTCTCAGGAGGCAATAAAGACATTCAGTCTGGAAGCCATTGTTTCCTGGGTTCAGGCAGGGCTGGAAATAAGACTCCCATTGCATTGCAGTCTGATCCATTCTTGGTTTTACTACAGACCCAAGCTTGTTGCCTATACACTGGTTAATCAAGCTCATAGTGAATCCTGGAATGGGTGAAACAGCTATGCAATAGGAGCTATAGGGATGTAAGGCAATATGTCCAGTTGACCCTGTCTCTTATTGTATAGAAGTGTCCTCTGATGAGTACTGCTTTGGTTTTGGCCCCTTAAAGTGAGAAATGAGAAGACACTGCTGCAGCATAAGAGACAGGGTCAAAGCACGGTTTATTAAAACAATAAAGCACACAGTTAGTGCCGTTATCTGTATTTGCTGGATTTCTGGCAGTATCTGATTGGAAGCAGGAGTCAGTTCCCTTTTTTCAGTTTCAATTTCCTTTTCCCTTTGAGTAAATTCCAATTCCTTCAAAGGATGGAGCGGTACTCGATTGTAAAAGTGATGGAAGGACAGCTTTTCTTGTTTTGAAATGTTCAGATTGGATGTATGTACTACCTGATCAATAAACGGTAACTACTTCTTAAAGGTAGTTACAAACAGAAGTATCGGCACACCCCACCAACATCCGAAATAAATCACACTTGTTTTACCACAACAGAATGGTTTCCATCACTTTGTTTAGACGAGAATTCAAAGGTGTACCAGCTTTATATTCATCCTTTCTTTACTGCAAATTCAAAATGAAAGGAAATGCTGTATTAAAAAGCATAGTCAAGACTGATTATTAAATGTTTGTTTCAGCACTGTTTGTCATTCAAGTTTTCATTAATCTTCCAGTCATGGATGTATTATTATTATTATTATTTTGAATCACCTGAGAAATCACATTGAATTAATAAATGAAGTTAAATAACGATTCCATAACATGAAATGGCATTGTGTTATTTTATTATAAGCTGCACGGTTTTAAGGTTTATTCAGATTTACCAATAAAATACTCAGGTATGCACAGATATAAAGCGACAGGTTATGAAGAAGCGCATAAATAAATGAATTTACATTTTTCAAAGGTAGATATAAAGATGTAAACCTCTGTGTTAATATACATTAATAGAGGAATTCGTATGGGGTTACATATTCACACACTGTATATTTAAGCTTCCAAGCCAAGGGATGGGAAGCCTATTATGTTTATTATTATTATTATTTTTCCACACAAACACCATCGCAGAGTCATGAAAACGCATACGTAAGTAGATGCCTATGGCTGGAAAACCAGACTGGCGTCCCCGAATGAAAAAGTCACATGGTTTGACCGCCATATTGGATCTCGTGGAAATTTTGGGAATTTTTCAAAACTCTTGCCTTTAAAAACAATTTAAGGTAGGGCAGCAGTGTGGAGTAGTGGTTAGGGCTCTGGACTCTTGACCGGAGGGTTGTGGGTTCAATCCCCAGTGGGGGACACTGCTGTTGTACCCTTGAGCAAGGTACTTTACCTAGATTGCTCCAGTAAAAACCCAACTGTGTAAATGGGTAATTGTATGTAAAAATAATGTGATATCTGTATAATGTGAAATAATGTATAATGTGATACCTTGTAACAATTGTAAGTCGCCCTGGATAAGGGCGTCTGCTAAGAAATAAATAAATAAAAAAGGTGGAACTGTGACAATGGCAGCAGATAGTGCAGCAATGGCCTATAAAAAACATACGTTCAACCGAGGTCGATTGAACAATTACTTTGCCCACAACGCTGGATTGGCGCCAAATATTCAACAATCTTCTTAAACCGCAACGTCAATCGACACCTAAATTGGCACGCATGTTCATGACCAGGTCCTTTCTACCGTTTGTAAAATCCAAGCTTTTTTGCTAAAAAAACATGGCCGTGGCCCGCAAATAACCGTTTCACGATGGCTCTATTTTCATACATTCGTGCATAAATCCAAGGTGCAATACACTACAGTCATGAAACTTTATATGACCATAGAGACTCACGTAAAGTACTGGTGATATGAAAATGACACATTTTGGTCACATGGTTTGGCGGCCATATTGATAATTGTAAGAAAACTTTTGCAACCCATAACAAGAACACTGTTGCGCTTATGCTCTTCAGTGTCAACACAATTGCACAGACCGTTGGAAAGTAATAACTGCTGAAGATTGAAACCGATGGCTCACACGGTGTGGCGGCCATATTGGAATTTACGTTGAAATTTTAACTCCTAGGGCGTGCCGACAGGGTCATAGTTATAATGGAACACGTATAGGAAGTCATATGTGCTCTGTGAAAAAATGTCATCGCCCGTGACCTCTGACCTCTCCTTAAGGTCAAACGGTGATGAATGACATCAACATACGCACCTGGCTATAAAACTGCCTATAACCTCTGATTGGCTGCACCAAAATGTACGAAATTTGACATGGATGTAGAGGACTATGGGATGCTGTGCCATGGTCAATATGGCGGCCTTTGGTCACATGGTGTGGCAGCCATCTTAGATTTAATGACAATTTCGGGGAATTTTCAAAAGTATTCTCATATTTGTGCCAAAATTTACATAGTTAGCACAGTTGTGATGATAATGTTTCATCTATAATAACCAATGCGCTTAAATTTCACGATAACGGCTTGGAAGCCTTTATAGTTGCTCGCAACTCTAGTTATTGTTCTGGGAAGTTGGCTGTGTTGAGCAAAACCTTTTTGTGTGAACCTTTTTCAAAACAATTCCTATAAAGGAGTTGAATGGAGGAAAGTAGAGACCAATTCTTTCCACGTTCGCCAGGCAAAAGGATATTTTACTATAATTCATATATTGTTTACAGTTTAGTATGCCCCCTTTTTTAAATTAGCAAACGGATCATTCAGTATCATCAGCCAATCCGCTTCCAGCTCTAACAGGTCTAATACACAGAAGATGCCCGCTGGAACGTCACCGCATCACCTGTGAATCAAATTTAAAATCGATCCGCGCAAGGAAAACGTTTTTTGTTTAAATATATATAAAAGTTAATGTTGTTGAAGCTGACACCCTGGGATACTTCAAGAAGCTGCTTGATGAGATTCTGGGATCAATAAGCTACTAACAACCAAACGAGCAAGATGGGCTGAATGGCCTCCCCTCGTTTGTAAACTTTCTTATGTTCTTATGTTCTAATGAAATCCCTCCCCCCCCCCAAAAAAAAAAAATTGCATTGTTTATTTTACGAATGATGTTATTTAAGGGTTGCAATGTTTTAGTTTGCCATCCGATGGCAGCATAACACACACCACCAACTAATGGTGCGAGGTGACCACTAGGTGGTGACAAAGCTAATTCAGAAATTACTACTGTCGTGTACGTGTCACTATTTAATCATTCTCGTAGCTGATGCACAGGTAAAGCCCCACTGAATCATCTATTAATCAATGCACAGTATCTGCATCAGTGTGTTTGATAGAAACGGAGTGGTCTGCAGTTTATATCAATTAAAGCGACGCATATCTCTTGTTTTAATTCATATTTAGTGGAATAGGGAGAGATTTCAAATGATTAGTTTCTGATTAATTCAGTTCTTAATTGGCCACTTAAATGATTGTGGTCAATTAATTTCAGAAGACAAGCTAAACAAACTAGGTTCACGTTCCTCCCTGCGCACGGTATCCAATTTAGCAAGGTTTGTAATGTACGTTTACGCCGCTGCATGTATCTCTAAATACCTATGCGTGTTTTGTTTTAGCAGTGCCATTTTCACCACACTATTAAAAAACAAACAAAAAAACGATATAGAAGTATTTTAAAATAATTCCGTGTCAGTGGACATTATGAACACGTGTTAATGCTTACACGCTTCAGACTATAGAGGCACATAAACACCACACTAAACATCTGGGCGGGTATGAAGAATGAAACGTGTTTATATCTCGTTGTGTGAGATTGCTGTGTAATTAGCATTATCTTTTTACAAGAGCTGTATTCCTTTCAGGGAATTTGATAGCGAGGGGGGAGTTAAACCGCGAATCAATACTGTACTCCAAACGCGCGGTTAGTATAACAGCAAAGTGAATATTAAATCGGCCGCGTTTCAAGCAAGGTTAAAGATATTTTCTGGAAAGAATGAAACCCTTTAATGGTATAAAACAGAGACGAATACAATACCCGGAGAAATACCGAACTCGTCCGCACCAGCCGTTTAAATATACCTTTCTGAAAATGAGCTTTTAGTAATGTTTAAACTTTACAATGCATTAGTAAGACCTCACCTAGAATATTGTGTTCAGTTCTGGTCACCTCGTTACAAAAAGGATATTGCTGCTCTAGAAAGAGTGCAAAGAAGAGCAACCAGAATTATCCCGGGTTTAAAAGGCATGTCGTATGCAGACAGGCTAAAAGAATTGAATCTATTCAGTCTTGAACAAAGAAGACTATACGGCGATCTGATTCAAACATTCAAAATCCTAAAAGGTATAGACAATGTCGACCCAGGGGACTTTTTTGACCTGAAAAAAGAAAAAAGAAGGACCAGGGATCACAAATGGAGATTAGATAAAGGGGCATTCAGAACAGAAAATAGGAGGCACTTTTTTACACAGAGAATTGTGAGGGTCTGGAACCAACTCCCCAGTAATGTTGTTGAAGCTGACACCCTGGGATCCTTCAAGAAGCTGCTTGATGAGATTCTGGGATCAATAAGCTACTAACAACCAAACGAGCAAGTCGGGCCGAATGGCCTCCTCTCGTTTGGAAACTTTCTTATGTTCTTATGTTCTTATGTTCTTTTTTTTAGTGCTTAACGCGTGTGTTTGGAGAACGGGAGTGCGCGGTCGTGGAAGATGCGTTTAACTGTGTTACACCTAGTCCGCTTACTGAAGTGCCCGCTGTACACAGCAGTGCAGACTCGACTAATAATAACTGCGCTGTATGCATTGTGGATTATATTTATAACAATGCGATGCAATACGGAACGTACTTTACTGCAATAAACACGTTTAATGAAAGCAATTTCAATATCTACCGTCACGATCAATAGCAACTCCGTAGCAATGCATGCACCTATTATTATTATTATTATTATTATTATTATTATTATTATTATTATTATTATTATTATTATTAACAATAACAATAAAAATAATAACAATTTAAAAAGCATAGTTTACTACGTTTCTTTTTTCTAATTTAATTCTAAAGTTTGAAACACCCAAAATCTAAAATTATTAGTATTAGCATCTACAAGTATTAGCAATGTTTAATATTGATGCGTGTCATTTGTATAGGAGGTAAATTATATTATTATTATTATTATTATTATTATTATTATTATTATTATTATTATTAGTAGTAGTAGTAGTAGTAGTAGTAGTAGTAGTAGTAGTAGTAATGTTGCAAATACCTCATTGGATTACAAGATAAAGGATATATTGTATGCTGCCCAGTATCAGTACTACATTGTTAAAATAAATATCTACAAAATAAAAAAAATCTGTAGTGACATCTTTCCGTACAGTATCGCCTCCTTCATAGTTAACATAAAACATAACCCTGTCTTCAATGAAAGCATGTCCAGGTGCGATATTAACACTGCTGTTCAGCTTGCTTCAGGAGGACGTGCGCGTTCATATTATAATTAGACACAGTGCGGAGTCCAGTCCCGTGTACCCGAGTCCGAGCTGCGATCCGCGCTCACACAAACATTGGAGTTCATGCGCACGATCCGCCTAATCGCGGAATGTCTTAATGTGAGTCACACCCGGTAACACAGCATGCATTGCATGTACTGCCCCGTTATTCTATCATTTTAATATATTCCGGCTGTTCCCGTTTTTAAATTCTCCTACAGCACACCCGAAAATAATGTCACGCGTGTGCTGTGTTTTAACTATAAATAGCAAATATTCCGAAATTATTATTATTATTATTATTATTATTATTATTATTATTATTATCACCGGTATTGCAGTAAATTCTACGATTGAAGCGATTTTACATACAGTGAAAAAACTGTTGTATACATGTTTTTAAATATGTTAGTATCTTCAGTGTTTTCCTTGTCGGTGTAACGCGCTATTAAAACACCGCCGGTTATTCGTCTGGTTTATTGTAGAGTATTTTCTATTTTGTATATAATACAGTTAAGCACCGCTGCTGGACCGCGCGCAAAAAATCACTTTACGTGTTAAAATTAAAATCAAAACAAACCCTGGGTTGTTTTCATGATATTAGGTGAGCTGGTTTTAACGGGGCGCGCTGCTTCCGAAACGCTTCGTGCAATGCCGATTAAGAGCTGGTTTTGTTAAGCGAAATGCAAGCAACCATTTTAAAAAAAAGATACAGAAAGTAAACGCGTTCCATGTGCCTGCTTCAATTGGATTTCAGGGTACGTGTTCGAACCATGCTTGTTACATCTAAAATGATTCTGTTTGTTTGTTCTGGAAATGTAAACGCGTCTTGATAAAGAGAGATGGTTAGATAGTAGGTTTACCACACCATATCACTGATGTGGTAAAAGTACTTTCTAATCACCTTGTATACGCTCAATACAAATGTGCAGAATATCAAAGGTATGGTAACACTCAGCAAGCTTCTGAGGAGACTGGATTTTTCAAGAAACAAACAAACCGCAGCATACAAATAATGAATTCCAGCCCATACGATTAAACAAGCTGTTGGGTCCATTCTAACACAGTGCCACGAGTCGGGGGTGTGATGAGTGATCATCGAGATTCCTGTCTTTAGCTTGTATATCGGCTTTATTGGAAGACAAATTCAAACATGATGAAATTCGAGTCAGAATTTGTTTTTTACCGATAAAGTTACAAAGCTCCACGCGTCAGGACTATAGTCCAGTCTGACCGAAAAGCACTATCTATAACAGAGGCTTCTTTAAAAGCCGGTATGCACCGTTTGAAAAATACTATAACATAGTAAAATACTATAACATAATAGAGAGAAATCCTTTTGCTGTTGCACCTTGTTTGCTCTATGGTTTCATGCACGGAAGAAACACACACACACACACAGACACACAGACAGACACACTCACACGCACACACTCACACGCACACATAGACACACACACGCACACACTCACACGCTCACACACTCTCACACACAGAGACAGACACACTCACACACACGCCCGCACTTAAATCTTGCATTCCAGTACCAACATCAAAAATGCAGATTCAGAAAAAAAAGACTGCATGAAAACATTATATTAAAACTTCATACGTTACAGCGAAGAAAGTCCTATGTGTTTCTTTAAAAAAACAAAAAACAAAAAACGCACCGCACTGTCATTGTATTCCGATCCAAAGGCAATGATGGTGTGCTAGAGCCACAGTTTAGCCTGTAGCCCTTCCTGACTGAAGTGAGAACCACAGCACTACTCAATTTCTCCTCAGAACTGGATCGGAGACACGCGCGACGATTCTCCCATTCCCTCCTCCCTCTCCCCCCTCTCTCTCTCTCTCTTGCTCCCTCCCTCTCTCTCATCGTCTCACACTCTCTCTCCTTCTCTCTCTGCATCATATCTCTCCCAACTCACAGGGGCTGCATTTCCTCCTGGAACTATCATCAATAACAGCAGCGAGGAAAATTAAGTTCTCTCCCCGCTTCAGATTGGAGCCACACTTCATTTTGGAATACCGTTACAAGCCAACAGAAACAACTTATTCGTCCTCCCCTCCCCGCTTCCTGGAAGCAAATACAGCATTGCCCGGTTTCCTTGTTTTTCATACCCAGGTAGGTAGTTTTCTGTGCGTGTGAATGTGTACAGTGTTCAGCATTCGCGGTCTGTGTCTCGTAAGAGGTATGCGCTTTCAAATGCGCCAGGATATAATACCGACAGCGCGCACAACTGCAAAGTATTTGTTTTACAATATTGGTGCAACTTTTGTATGTAACGCCTTTGTTTTCACAGCCGTTTCTCTTGTGGAGTGCAGTGCTGTTTGACTTGCATTGCCTTTCTTCGTATATTCTTACTTGTTTAGTTTTGTTTGGCACACGCAGCTACAGACCTTTCCAAACCTTGTACTATTTTTGTAACGTGCCGTCAACACTCCGTGTGTTTTTATGCAACTTCTGTGCCACATCATTCGTAACAAGAACTCCAGTCTGTACTGTAGTCTATCGTGGATTTGTAAGAAAAACGTGTTAATATCTTGAAGTCGCGCATATCTTACAGTCGTCTCAAACCGGTTCACACCGTGTTCATATATCAATACAGCCTAATTCATGTGTTCTACCCATTCTACAAGCAAGGTGTTAGCATATCAGACAACACAGTGACATAACTGGTGTCCTGTCTGTCTGTCCCTACATCCAATAAATTATTATTATTATTATTATTATTATTATTATTATTATTATTATTATTATTATTATTATTATTATTATTATAGTCACAGGCAGTTCCCGTGTAATTATAGCTCCCTGGAATAATTTTAATAATTTGCATATCTGCTAAGTGGTTTACGCTGCCGGTGGTGTTAATCTAACGCAATTAAACCCTGTCCATTATTGCATACAGCGCTCGCGTTAATAACCATGGCATAATCTTACCATTAACTGAGCTCTGTATAACCAAGTGCTGTTTTCCCAAATTGCATTAGCGGTTCCAAATAAGGGTTCGCGTGTGTTTAGTTGAAATACCCACGTGGTTCCAGGTTTACGCTCTAGAACCCTTGTTTTACTAGATTCTATAAAGAACCGTGCTTTTTAATGGACAGCAAGGCGTTGCACACACTGGATTGAAAAGAAAGGTAAATAGCGATGCACAGAACAGGTGTGTCAAATACGGATATATGATTCTATTATAGAATGCGAGCGTTTCCACGGACCCAGTTATATAGAAATCTATTATTATTATTATTATTATTATTATTGTTATTTATTTCTTTATTAAGTATAATACAAATATTTAGCATAAATAACAAAATAGGGATTAAATGGAATTTTACGCATATGCTTTTTTTGTTTTTTAATTTTGGATTACAAAATATAGCCTATAAAAGCCCTGACTGGTATACATGTCTTTTTAAAATATTTTATTACCACTAATCAAGATATTATTAAACCTTTTTAGTAAAAATACCCACGTAATTATTATTTTTTGTAACACATTTTGTAGTAATGTTTTACAGTTCAATACAAACTATACATTTCGAAGCGTGACGCGAATATAGTTCTAAATGACGCACTGACTATAATTCCGTGTCACAATCATGTTGGGCTTGTCTTCCAGTTTATATACAAAATTAAAAAAATAATAGAACTTGTATTTTTAATTATAAGAAATCGGATTCTGTAAACTGGTGAGGATAATAATTGCGTTAGATTAACACCACCGGCAGCGTAAACCCCTTAGCAGATATGCAAATTATTAAAATTATTCCTGGGAGCTATAATTACACGGGAACTGCCTGTGACTATAAATTATAATTATGATTGTTATAATAATAATAATAATAATAATAATAATAATAATAATAATAATAATAATAGCATTTTCTTTTGCCTTAACCGTTTAAAAATATATTGTTAGTGCCGTTAATAATAATAATAATAATAATAATAATAATAATAATAATAATAATAATAATAATAATAGTCTACTGACCAGTTCAAACTGTTTTCCAAACTCAGTTCACATTGTTACTGTAAGTACGCCCATAAATTTACATAATAATAATAATAATAATAATAATAATAATAATAATAATAATAATAATAATAATAATAAGCGCTTGTGTTTAAGTCTACGACATCTCAATCTGTAGTCTGTTGATGATGATGATATATTTTTATTTATATATATGTATATATTGTTATTGTTATTGTAGTTTTTATTATTATTAAAATAGTATTGAGACCGCTTTATTATTATTATTATTATTATTATTATAAAGCGGTCTCACTCAATACTATTTTATAATTTAGACTGCTATAGTAACAAACGAGCAAGATGGGCCGAATGGCCTCCTCTCGTCTGTAAGCTCTCTATATTTAATGTAATGTACAATATATATATATGTTTATATTTTAGTTTTCTACATTTCCCCTTGAATGAATTTCAGTTCTCAAATGTTTTAATTTAATGGAAACATCGTTTAGATCGATTCCATCGTTAAGATAGACTTAAAATAAAGTTATAGTTTTCAAATACTGGCTGCGTTTTCTTTCTTTCTTTCTTTCTTTCTTTCTTTCTTTCTTTCTTTCTTTCTTTCTTTCTTTCTTTCTTTCTTTCTTTCTTAATGGAAGTTTATTCATTTATCAAGCCATGCAAAAACCATTTCGCTTTCCAGCATCAAGTGAAAACATATGTAAGGAAATAATGCTTACTAACATTATTTTAGCGCAATTGTGAACCGTGACCGTTGAAAAATGTATTTGAATGCGGTCTTCTGTAAAATAAATAAAAGAAAATAAATCGTTAAAACAGATCCACCTAATTGATGATTTCGTACATTTTCTTAGGGTTAGCGGTAAGACGCCTTAATTCAAACTGTAATAATAATAATAATAATAATAATAATAATAATAATAATAATAATAATAATAATATCAATAATACTACTACTACTACTACTAATAATAATACTACTAATAATGCTAATAATAATAATAATAATAATAATAATAATAATAATAATAATAATAACAGAAAAAAAACACAAATTGTGACATGTAAACCATGTTACATTTTATTCCACACGAACGTCATGTAATCAAAGAAACTACAACATGATATCGCAAAATAATTTTTCAATTCTTGTCAGTTTTTCGTTGTGTATCTGGAAAGCTACAAAGCGGTGTGTAATTCAATATGTTAACGTAACATTATTCAGCAGGTTTTCATTCCACTTTATGAAGCACAATTAAGTAATTTCTTTCAGCCAAAGCTATATTCACTGTTCGACCGCGCGGTGTACAAATCGCGTCATACAGAGCCTCTCGAACGAATGGGATCATTCGAAAAACTCATTTTAACGAGTGTCACTCCGCGTGAGCGAGATCATATGATGGGTATTTTATTAAGATTAAGTAGCCCTATGCATACGTTTTAAGTCATCAAATTAACAGCCCGTTCTTATCAGTTTGCCAGTAAGCTGATACAAGTCTGCCCTGACAAACGCTGCATTCTGGCTTGCGATTGCCTACGAGAAAACAACCAGCAAAGAAATAGCGGAATGCTTCACGAGTCTCTGTTTCGTTGTCCGTTTAATTGTCGGCTGTGAATAGCAAGCTTGTGCACCGCAGCGTTGATTGAGGCGATTTATAATGAAGACATTGAATTTGACAACTGCATTGTGTGATAAATAGATCATTATATATATATATATATATATATATATATATATATATATATATATATATATATATATATATATATATATAATTATTAGTAAAACGTTGCCATTGTCACATGCAGTCATGCAAACAATGTATGAGATTATTATATTTAGTAGGACAGTAAACTCGTTGACGTTTCGATTCTTGTCGCATAGCTTTTTTTTAATATATATAATGATATTAATAATAACTAGCGAGATTTTGCTCTATTATCTACATTAAATAAGATATTTAAAAATAACTACAACTTCTATTATTATGATGTTATTTAATACTAATAATACATTTTAGTTATAGTTATACATTATCTGATTTGATCTAGAATATGATATCCAAATACCTTATTAATAATAATAATAATAATAATAATAATAATAATAATAATAATAATAATAATTAGCCTTACAATAACACATTATACAATTGTAAACTATATTAACCCATTAAGTGCCATTGTTATTATTTCAGCACAGGACTTTGTAATTTGTACCTGTTTTATTTTCTCTTTAACTATATTTCTAAAGGCCAGAGAACGATTGAGATGTATTATTATTATTATTATTATTATTATTATTATTATTATTATTATTATTATTATTATTAGTAGTAGTAGTAGTAGTAGTAGTAGTAGTAGTATACAGTAATAATTCATGTGTACAGTTAAACTATGTAGTTGAAGGTATACACAATGCGTTATTGAGTGTCGAGGCGTGCAGAAGCGGAACTGTGATTATTCTGAGTGGGGGTCTGAGCTGATAAAGCGCCCCACTCCCGAGTCATTAAACTGCTCGCTAATGCGCTTCAAGGCTGGACTGCAAGCAGTCCATTTATACTGTTATTTTATATCCATTTACCATGGCCTTGCAGGGGACCCCCTGTTATTTCTGTTGATAACACTTCCAGCCTCCAGTGTTTCCATTTCAAACACAACAATATGAACGTATGAAAGCACAATACGAATCATTAGGAGTTATGTGACCATATGCTTAAACTAATGATTACATCATTTCTGTTTCAACAACACGACTATGGGTAGCACATTCCATCCCCTCACTGCTCTCTGTGTGAAGAAGAGTCTCCTTCAACAACATGACTAGGTAACCCATTCCATCCCCTCACCACTCTCTGTGTGAAGAAGAGTCTCCTTCAGCAACATGACTATGTAACCCATTCCATCCCCTCCCCGCTCTCTGTGTGAAGAAGAGTCTCCTTCAGCAACATGACTAGGTAACCCATTCCATCCCCTCACTGCTCTCTGTGTGAAGAAGAGTCTCCTTCAGCAACATGACTAGGTAACCCATTCCATACCCTCACCACTCTCTGTGTGAAGAAGAGTCTCCTTCAGCAACATGACTAGGTAACCCATTCCATCCCCTCACCACTCTCTGTGTGAAGAAGTGTCTCCTTCCCATTGTCCTAAGTCTATTGCCACTTCATTTTTAACTGTGTGTCCTCTGCTCCAGGTTGGGTTGTGCTTAAAGTGTTGGTCTGGGTTAATTATGTCAACTCTCCCCCGATTCTTCTTAGTTCCAGGCTAACTCGATTGAGTTCTTGACTGCTCCAAAGCGAGAGCTTGGTTTTGATCAGTTACCACAACTAGATGATTTGGTTATTTAAGCTTCTAACAACTCCCACAATGCATACAACCGCTATCTTTAATGTTACACACACTGTCCCTCAATCGTGATCAGTTTTATACAGAGATAATACATTGGAGTCTCTACTTTTAACACATTTCTTCCAGAGTTTAGCCTGCTGTGCACTATACTATCAGAAACCAAGCACAGGTTGACATTTTCCACAAGTCGTTTTAGCTGTACAAGTTGTTCTATCCTTATAGAAGTTTACCATTGTAAAATAGTAGCAAACACAGTGAAAGCATGGTAAATCATGGATTTCACTTTTATTAAAAATCTGTGAAATATACATGCTTCAAAATTAGCATGATTACTCTCTTCAATTTATGTACAGTGCATGTACATGTGTAAACGTTTGCTCTGGTAAATATGTTCGTAGTGAGATATCCGTAAAATGAAGTTGCTGCAGATGTTTGAGAGAGAGCTGCTTTAATCACTGATCTTGCTGAGTCTGAGTCTTTAAGTGTCATAACTGCTCTTCATATTCTTCATATAAGAGAGTCTTAAGTCTGCTTTCTGCTCGCTTGTCGCTGGTTTCAGTAACTACAATACAGCACTGTCCGTTGCCTTGCACTAGACTTTACTCAATTTAATTCAATTCAATGATGACCGTCCGCTTCCGCACAGATACTCTGATTTCCACACTAATAAATCTTGTGAATACCCGCTTCTACATAGATCCGATGATTTCTGCACTAATACATTTTGATAATGTACTGTATTAAACCACACAGATTATCAAAACATGAATTATTGAAACACGGATTAACGGGAGTCTGCTGTATAAAGGATATAACTGACAAGTCTTGAGGTGTTCTAATAAATGTGCGCACTGCTGTATATAGAAGAGGGTTTTAATTAGGATATTATAGGGGGTTCCACAACTTGAAGCATCATGAAACGACAGTTCTGTGAGAATGCCCATATGATTCTAAAAAAAAAAAACAATTCCCCATCGTGACGTCACAATCTAGGCTCACATGACCTTAGAGTTCTGAGGTTAGAGCCTTCTACACCGCTTGGACCCCAAGCGTATGTCGTGTTTGTTTTGGGGTGTTTTGGGGTGTGCATTACAGATCTGTACACGCCGGGTGAGGCGCACCTGTCACACCCTCCTTTGACAGTGGCTATCACATGATTCTAGAGAAGTAGCCAGACTACGCCAACTGGGATTTCAACTGAAAATATTTCTGGATTTTACCAGGTGTCTTTCTACAGAAGCAGTCTGGTTCTTTAAACGAGATACAGTCCAGCTATTAACTTCCTGAAGGACACTGAATCCCCAGTATTAGCATGTTGTACAAATTCTGTTATAGAAATTTTTCATTTGGACAAAATTAGCTATGATAATTTAGGAATAAATCGAGCATCTTTTTATTTTAGAGATATGGATTTTGATTAAAATATTATACATGAGCTATCCTAAAGCATACTACTGTTTTTAAGAAAACACTGAAATAGGTATAATTCACATGATACAAACGCAATTAATCATACACAAACTATGCAGGCAACTAAGCATACACTGGAATATAAAACATCACAGTAAAATAATACAGGACATCAAATTCACATCCTGGCACACAGCCTGCGATACAGGGAATGGAACACATGCAGTGACATGGTAAGGTACCCCCAATGCTTCCAGTGCTTACCCATGCTTTACCATGCTGTAAATAGGCTTTATTACATTTTACTATGGGAAACTTTTATAAGGGTTAGTTCACCATGGTTTGTTTTTTAATATGCTTTACCATCCCTAGCTATTTTATTTTACAATGCTTGCCCATGCTTTAACTGTCCTCTATTATACTTTGCTATACTTGTAGTGTGGTAAACTTGAATAAGGGTGAATACAAACAAACACAACGTGGGATAACTCAATAACAAAAGTAAAAACGCAAAGCAGCACACACCAAACTCCTTACACTGCTGGCTTAAGAAAGTGACGTGCAGCCAGAGGTCTCAGGTTAGCGTATCAGCCCAGCATTACCCAGGCTTGTGCAGGGTTGCTCCAGGACGGCTGCCGGTGACACGGCGCTGTTTACTCAAGACGGGACAGGAAATTTCATGGGCTTTATCATTGTTATTCTAAGTTTTATTGTTCCTCTGTAAGCCCAGCGTGCATTCGTAGTTTTTACATTGTGAGCAGCTGCGTGCGTGATTGATCTCTGTGTTTATGACGCAGAATGAAGACAAGAGTCCTGAATACACAGTCCTGGTAAATAGGGCAGTCGTCTCCACTGTATATTGAAAGTATGGCAATAAAGCAATAAACAGCAGCCAGTGATTAAACGTGCGGCTTGGTTTTAAAATGAACACAGATGTGATTAGATAGAGGCTATGGTTTCTATAGCGTGGAACATAAGCAACGTCCCAGTCAGTGTTTCAAATGCATTTTTAAAATTGAACTCAAGTTACGTTTCCACTTGCCATTGGGACTGACTTTGAAATCAGCCTTTCCATCAGGAGCAAGTCGAGATCAAATCCATTTGAATTGGGACTCTGTCAGCCTCAGTTAGGATTGCAGGCTGGCAGAACTTGATCTCCACATTGAGGGTGGAAGTTACCCAATGAGCGTCCAATGAGAAGGACTCTAGAGAGAAGCAGGGTTTAAGTCTCTGACTACAGCAAACAGGCTGAACATCAAGTCTGTGAATATATTATTGGAGGCTGGTGAACTGACTTATAAATAAATAGCAATGACATTAAATACAGGTCAGCTTTGACTTTAGACTAATGTCCGATTGCAGATTGGGGTGTAGAGTGCAAATGGAACCTGCCCCAGTTTGATACTGGGAACGCTGGTTTCACGGAGCTGATGGAGACATGGAATTAGACAAACTGTGTTCTGAGAGGTGGGGATTTTGGGAGATGGGTCTGAGAGATGGGGATTTTGGGAGACGGGTCTGAGAGATAGGGATTTTGGGAGATGGGTCTGAGAGATGGGGATTTTGGGAGACGGGTCTGAGGGATAGGGATTTTGGGAGATGGGTCTGAGAGGTGGGGATTTTGGGAGATGGTTCTGAGAGATGGGGATTTTGGGAGACGGGTCTGAGAGATGGGGATTTTGGGAGATGGGTCTGAGAGATAGGGATTTTGGGAGATGGGTCTGAGAGATGGGGATTTTGGGAGATGGTTCTGAGAGATGGGGATTTTGGGAGACGGGTCTGAGAGATGGGGATTTTGGGAGATGGGTCTGAGAGATAGGGATTTTGGGAGATGGGTCTGAGAGATGGGGATTTTGGGAGACGGGTCTGAGAGATAGGGATTTTGGGAGATGGGTCTGAGAGGTGGGGATTTTGGGAGATGGTTCTGAGAGATGGGGATTTTGGGAGACGGGTCTGAGAGATGGGGATTTTGGGAGATTGGTCTGAGAGATGGGGATTTTGGGAGATGGGTCTGAGAGATAGGGATTTTGGGAGATGGGTCTGAGAGATGGGGATTTTGGGAGATGGGTCTGAGAGATGGGGATTTTGCAATAGCCAGTCACCTTTAATAGAACTGCCACAGGGTACATTTTGCAGAAAGGTACATGTCTATTATTTTCCACGTGTATGGAAGCCTATGCAGCCCCACTTGTACAATTTTGATAATTTTAAGGTCATTCTTCCTACTTTCCATCCTTTTTGTAATGTCTTCAGCCCTTTCCAGTCCTGAATGATTTTTGTCACACTGAAGAATAAACTCCTTTATTGAGTATACATGAGAACAGGACCACATTTTTTTTTCCATATATTTCTACACAACCTCAGACTGGGACCTCGGAGTCCCGTGAGGTTCCAACGTGATTTCCGACGCCATATGTTCACCTGCGGTGCTAAGATAAGGCGGGACGTTGAGGTCACGCCAGGACTGAAAGGGTTAAACAACTTCAGTCTACAGCATGGTGTTTAGCATGCGATAAATATTTAAAGAGGCGCTCACTTAACCAATGGATGCATAGGATTTGAACAGGCAAGAATGTGGCAAAAGACAAGTTCAGTTCATCAAATATATACAATGGGAGTTTCATAAAAAGTGAAACAACCTCCATAGTAAATATTGTATTTATCGTTACTTGTGCAAATTACCATCCTATAGACTGTCCTAAAAACCTTTATTACACTCTTGAACAGATTTCTTTGAAGGGTAGAAATACACAAATCGATATATAATTACAGACCCATATAAACATCAACCTGGAGTTAAAAGAATCCAACCACACAATAATCAATATTCTCTCTATTGCTTCTCCAACACCAGCCAATCAGTTTGATTCAACAAGAGTATTGATTAGGTCATTTAAAAAGGCAATAAAAAAGGCAATAGATTATTTTAGAGATGAGGAGCATTATATAAATTAAACTGGATGCCAGAACATGTGTTTCATGCATCATAGAGACAACTGGTATCATTAGACTGTCGACACCCTCAGGGAAATCCCAGAGCACTGGTGTATTCTTGTCGTACTGGTTCAGGAGCTGGTGAAACTGGTCGACCATAACAAATCCCTACTGTGAAGTTTAAAAGCCAACTATCCACTCCCTAATGAATCTGTTTGCTGTATCCCTTGTTTCCAGAGTGAGAAAATAGGATTTTTCTTTCCAACACATCGAAGCTGTAGCAACTCTGAAGCAGTTAAAATAACAGTATATGATAACACAATCATAATATAAAAGTGAAACATTGGGTGTATTTATTGCAGATCACACACACACATATATATATATCAGTTATAAAAATGGCTGTGTTAAAATGACACAACTGGGACTAACTTAAAAGGCAAACTTGGCTGATGGCCCTCCCAAGATCAAGTTTTTAAACACTAGACAGGATCCAGGAGGTCGAAGAGAATATGAATTATATTAAATAAATAATCCCTAAGATGTATGGCGCTTACACAACCTAACACATGACTCTGCTGTTAACTTGCTGAGCGCACTTATACAGTTCTGTAAAAAAAAAAAAAATGCGAATACAAAATAGCAAAACCGGGATGATTGAACAATTGTACTATTTCTGACGGGACAAAAAATGAAGGCTGAAAACTGGGACAATGCCAGTTTTCCTGGGGTCTTGGGTAACTCTACCCGGGTGCCTAGCCCCATGCCAGTAAATATTTGTCCCACGTCCCAATTAGCTGGACACGACAGCAGTGGCTGGAATTTCCATCATATAATCCAGTAAAATAATATTTATAATTCCTAACGAAGCATGTAATATACACCCTGAGAATTCCCTAACCTTTTATTGACGGAGGAATCAGGGGTTGCTGACATCACAGGCCGGGTGAGGCGGTATTTCTAGCGGTTTAATGAAAGAAGGTCAAAGGCTTAATCTAATTGTCCCCGCGACAAGGCAGAGATCATTAAAGGCCTGAGGCACAGTATGCAGGTCTAAAGGAAGTGGCCCGCTCCCCAGCACACTGACCAACACGAGGAAAAACCAGCAATAATCTTCACAACCCTCCTTAGCAACGGGACTCCTTTGTGTGGGTTATTACCTTGGGCCTCACTCACGACAGAGAGCTTAATTCTAGAGTCAATAATAATTCAGTAATGAGGGGATGTAAGAAAGCACTTTGATATCTAAACTAAATATTTTAATAAACTTAAAACAAAAAAAAAGAAAGACAACGACACTCTTTAGAATGGTTTCATGGAAATGACCTTGTATCTTATTCATTAAATCTTTAAATAACACAATACAAACGTGGGTTAGATTCTCATGTCGTTATGAGCTCCATTTATTTCTGAATGGGGAAAAACAATAATTCTAAAAAGGGTTAAAAAAAAGATTGTTTACAATCCCCAGAAAGTTGTTCCTGTCTCATGAACATTGGTACTAAATGGCTTTATTTACTCCAAACCATCAGCAGCACAATGTGTACCTGAAAGAAAGGAAACAGTATTACAATTCTAAAATGACTAAGAAACAACTTAACCCTACTCTCAAGTTCCTGAGTGAAAAGTCTGAGCTGTTTATATGTGGTTTTGTAACTTTATTGGGTGTATTTCCTTTTCTGAAAAAACCAAACAAACAAAAACATGCTAATGAACTTTAAAACGTAAGCCTCGCTCCCAGACAGACAGTGGACATTAATGTGACCCAGTTGACTAAACAAACACCATGCAATGGTCAATCTCTGCATGAGAGCGGCCCAGGACCAGTGGTTAAAGTGAGGGGGGGTCCGGGTGGGGTCCAGCCCCCCCCCAGCTAAGAAAATCACTCAGGAGAGCCCCTCCAGCTATATGGAACAAGGGGCCATGGGGAGCTGACACAATATTATAGGATAACTGAAAGTCTGTGGAGGAACTACAATGAGGAGCGTACGGTTATAACACAAAAACTGTACAGTTAAATTGTCATTGTGTGGGATAATCTTAACAACTGTTATCTGAATAAAACACACCAACTCTTCCCAAGCAGTGGAATCCAGTACCGCATGTGAAGTCTTGGACAGAAAAAAACACAGGAGCTGATTTTCACCTTAACCACTTCCCAGGACTGAACGGCAGGCAGGCAGGCAGGCAGGCAGTGTTCAGTTCAGGATTGAGATGCTCTGTGAGGGGGAAGCTCTTAGATAGCGATATCATTTTAATGCATGGTTTGTGCATTACACATTCAGGATAAGTTTAATTACCTCCATTAGAGATCTGTTACTTTATGATGCAGCATTAGTGTGGATGAGACTGCATGTGCACAATGTATGTGGACACGGAAAAGACTTCATAATTGAACCTCACAATGCACCCATCCTGCTGTACAAGCAATACAGCTGACCTCTGTATTTAACATGCATATCTTTGACAATAGTAAAGGGATATTATACCCTTGAACACTTGAAAAACAATGAAGCATTTACATATCTATATCCCCAATACAATCATACACAGACCCGTGCAGAATGTGTGTGTGTTTATTTGTATATACTTCAGTAATATTATTACTATTTGGACAGTGGATTCTTCACTGCCTCTTTCCGCTCATCAGGTCAAGCATGTCCAGTATTTCTCCACAGGCCATGCAGTGAGCGGGTCAGACACAGGCTCATATAACTCCTGTGTTGGCCTCACTGCACTGGCTTCCAGTGCGTTTTCAAATTGATTTTAAAATCTTACTGTTAACATATAAATACCAGACATCCTGGGAAAACTGTCATTGTCCCAGTTTGCAGCCTTAATTGTTTGTCCCGGTTTTGCTATTTTGTACAAAACTGTGGCAGTGCGCTCAGCAAGTTGACAGCACAGTAATGTATTATACAAAAATAAAATAAAGTTATAGATTACTAGTTTAATAATTCTGATTATGTTTAATTTTTTAATTTAGAGTGTGTTATTATATACTTATTTTAACTGCTTCAGAGTTGCTACGGCATCAATGAATTGAAGAAAAAAAAATCCTGGGTTTTCACTGTGGAAATATGGTAACCCTACATTTAAAGCGCTAAACAGCTTGGCATCGAATTATCGAAGACAGATTCTGGCTCCATATAAACCTCTGTGCGCTGGTCTGCTAATGCTGGCTCTGTGCCTCCCACAGGTGAAATGTAAAGGAGAGGAGAAAGTGTGTTTAGTTATAAAGCCCCCAGACTCTGGAATTCACTGCCCGTCTCTAGTAGAGACACTGCGTCGGTCAAGATTTTTAAGTCAAGATGAAGAACTTACTTTTATAGTTTAACCTTTCAACCTGACTTACAAACATTATTTGCTTATTTTAGCAATCTTATGTTTTATCATTCTTATTAATTTCTTTATTTAGATTTTGTATTATTATTATTACTTTATAATATTTGCTACTTTCTGTTTTATTATTTATTTATTTCTTAGCAGACGCCCTTATCCAGAGCAACTTACAATTGTTACAAGATATCACATTATTTTTACATACAATTACCCATTTATACAGTTGGGTTTTTACTGGAGCAATCTAGGTAAAGTACCTTGCTCAAGGGTACAGCAGCAGTGTCCCACACCTGGGATTGAACCCACGACCCTCCGGTCAAGAGTCCAGAGCACCTAACCACTACTCCACACTGCTTAACCGACATGTAAAGCGCTCTGAGATACTGTGTTATGAAAGGCGCTGTATAAATACCATACATTGCAGTAGAGTCCTGACGTTCTCTCCCTGCTGGTTCCTGTGCTGAGCTGTAGGTGTTTTTGATTAATAATTATGCAGCACAACGCCCCCCACCCCGGCTCCACTAGCACATGTTAAATTATTCATGTCGGTGAGTGAGATGTAGAGCGTCTCTCTCGGCATAGCGCGACAGATATAATAATAATTATTATTATTATTATTATTATTATTATTATTATTATTATTATTATTATTCTATTATTGTTATCGGGTGGGACACCTTCTGTGGGTAATCTTGCGTTTCAGGGGCTGTGGTGACTAGGGGTCTCAGAGAGGGTCAGGAGAGTCGCAAAACAACAGCATCACAAGCAGACTGACTCTTTATTTCATTTTATAATTTTATACCAGCTCAGTCGATTACACTGGATACTGTGTAGAGTTGTGGTATGCAAGTGTAGATTGAGGAAAAATAATAATAATAATAATAATAATAATAATAATAATAATAATAATAATAATAATAATAATAATAATAATAATTTGCTATGTCTATATCCTGAGATCATTTATCTAGTGACTCAACATAACAATTTTTTTCCCACTACCCTTAATGAGCCAGCATACAACTCTACCTGATTTATGAATAATAAAATAAGTCAAAAACAGTACACATAGAAGTATCTCTCTAATATATTAATAAGACAGTAATTAGGAGGGTCGCGGTAGACCCAGATCACTTCAAATGTTAACTAACGTTTTACCATTCAACTGAAGAGCAAGCTCTGTGGTCGAGTGTCAGTATTATTAACTCATCAGCCGCTGAGAGGAGATTGATAACAAGGTTTCACGCATGCGAGTAATGTTAATATATAAAAGTATTTGTTTTTCCCTCTGTTTAGTCGAGTGCTCGTGGACTCCTGGACGGAATGAAAACGGAGGAGACTCGATCGTGTTTACAACAAGCTCCCTCGGCCCTGGCTTTCGGTAAGGAAATCGCTCCGAGCATTTTTGTAAGAGCTGCAAAGGTTTGAACTGCAGACCCCTGCAGCCTGGCTCAAGAGCCTGTATTTCTGAATAACAATGACCTGTCTTTAGTTTAGAGGACCTATTTAACCGCTGCACAGTTTTATGGCTGGTCTGTAAAGCAAGTCTGCCCAGTCAATGAATGGAGTGAGAAGGAGTTCAACTGCAGCTCTCTAACCCTGGGTTTATTCAACTGTTTTAAACAGTGACGGATCAAAGGAAGAAAGAAAGCGACCTCAGGGGATTAGCATAATCACATGACTCGGAGGAGACACAGCGGTTGCGGCTTGCTTGCCAAGTCTGCTGGGATTATCCTCTTGGCAGCCTTTGGAACTTCCAATCCCTGTGTCTCCTATTAATCACTGCATGCGGTTCTCTTATTGCTTTCAGGATTCGAGCACAGCTTCTTGTATGTCGTGTTTGTATTGCCCGCCCCTGACGGCTGTGTGTTCTCCCCTCTCTCTTTCCCAGAGGGGCGGGAGCTCTGTGCCGGCTGCGACGC
The DNA here is from genome assembly GCF_902713425.1 of Acipenser ruthenus. Taxonomy (NCBI): domain Eukaryota; kingdom Metazoa; phylum Chordata; class Actinopteri; order Acipenseriformes; family Acipenseridae; genus Acipenser; species Acipenser ruthenus. The sequence continues at coordinate 3,607,922 of NC_081222.1, forward strand.
TCCAATCGCGGACCGCTTCCTGCTGCGGGTCAACGAGCGGTCCTGGCACGAGTCCTGCGTGAAGTGCGCCGTGTGTCTGCAGACACTGTCTGGGACGTGCTACTGCCGCAATCGCCAGCTCTACTGCAAACACGACTACGAGAAGTAAGAGAGACCTTCCTTTAACTCTTTAAAGGTACAAGGGACATACGTGTCCCACAAATGAAAACCAAGCTAGCTTTCTTATGTTTGCAATGAGGTGCGTGAAACAGGGCTTCAAATGTACCTGTCTCGATGACCGTGCAGCTGCTTCCAGTCTCTCTTGACGTGCGTTTCCCAAACCCCCACGTCAAAGTGCAGCTTGTGCATGATGTTCACGTGCAGCATTAGGCTTTGAAGAGCTTCTTCAGGGCTTTGTTGGGAAACACATGGAGTAGCCTAGATATTAATGATATTTTTATTGTAAATCAAACGATAAATGCACTGCTTGTTGAAAATGCAAGCTAAAGAAGTGAAAAAACTAAATATATTGACCCAAAATGAGGTAGAAATATTAATCAATGACGTAGAAATAACCAAGGATATATTATTCTTCTGTAAACTGAAAAATAACATAACGAATCAAACAAAAAAGAAGTGGGAAGAAATTGCAATGAAAGTAAAAGCTTCAAACACTGGTCCTCCGCGAGGCAAAGAGGTTTGCAAGAAATGGCAGGATTTCAGTTAAGTGAGCGTTTATTGCAGCGAGCCGACTACGAGGGCGTCTGCAGGGTTGCTGACGATTCAAAGCAACTATCCTCCGAATAGCAGCCCTCGCTAAGTTCTGTCTTTACAATCCCACGATGCATTACAACCTCCACGAACATGTCAAGATCACGCCAGATCACTCAAGTAGTCGTTCAAGAACGACTGGATATCGGATGGTGTTCGGGAAACACTGCAGTTTGCAAACGTTGCTCTTGGGACGGTTTGATGAGGCTGGTTAGGTTAAAGTTGCTTTTTCGCACAGATACAAATTACACCGCGTTGCTTGATCTAAGGAAAGAAATTCTCCGACCTCAGGTGTTTAATTACTACATGCTACATGAACGCTCCTGGAGGGATGTGGTTATTTCACTCAGATGACTGTAAACAATACCTCACAAAATACTGAGAGAATTCGCTCACCTTTTAGAGTAACATATTTACTATTGAGCTGCCCTCAAAACGTCATGAAGCCGTTAATGGTGTTCCGAGTTGCAGGGACTTTGCTACTCAATGCAGGGATTTTCAGTTGCGGCCGGGGAGGAGAGAGATATCCAAGCTAAGGAAAATCACAGCAAAGAAAAGAGTGTTGATCAAACGTGATGCTTTCCTAGTGCTGACTTCAGAGTAACACTTTACATTAAGTTTCTTTGCTTACTATGTATTTATAGTAGCTACTTAGTAAATACATGTGTACTTACACATAATTACAATGCTATTATACATAGTTACAATATACTTGATGTGTCACTTTTTTGCATGATATAACCCTAACCTAACTCTAAACCTAACCTCACTAACCCTAACCCTTTTCTGATACAATTGTGTACCTACATATTTCCACATTAAGTACACTGTAACTATGCATAATAACATTGTAATTATGTGTAAGTACACATGTATTTACTGAGTAACTACTGTGTAAATACACAGTAATTAGAGACACTTAATGTAAAGTGTTACCAACTCTGGATATCTCCGCCCCACTCAATCAGGGCTTGTCGTCAGCTCAGCTGGTCAGAAACGACTCAGAAACTAAAAGTGGCCAAAGCTGTTGTATGATTAGCAGGTTTCACAGTGTTCCATTGAAGAACCGCAGTCAAATAGGAAACAGTGAGGTATTTATTACGGTATTTGGAAACCCCCTGAAAAACAAACGTGGAAAAGGAGGCAGCCTAGTTCTAATATCAAATCATATTGAAACTAAACTAACAACAGAGCAGTGAGAGCCCTGTATCTGCGAGACTGTGTGGGAGAGAGTCCTGGCCTGGGAGAGTGTGTCTCTCACTGTCTCTGTGATCCTGCACCTCTACTGGGTCCTGACAGAGAAGAACACAGCCCCCGTCTCAGCTCTCAATCAACTTCAAACACGCCCAGGACACTCCATCACAACCAGCAGAGCGGACAAGCAAACAGACAGCCAGCAAACTCCCTCCCACAGCCAGGGACGAGAGCAGCCAGGTCCTGAACTACAGGGAGGGAGGAGGCTGGAGGAGCAGGTGCTTTTACACACTAGATACAGTCACATACTGCACATTATTTAAGAACTCTATTCATGCACAGTTCTACAATCTTTTATGTACAGTGCGGTGATTATTGTGGTTAAATTAAAGCACATCCAGACAGATTCTCGCCCCGTGTTGCAGTGAGGTTTAACGCTGCTCTTGATTTTTGTTTTTGGTCAAAATCGACGTTAGTCTGACAAATCTCTCCCTTGCTGACACAAAACCCCGTCACCCTACTCCCACTCACGCAGGCCTCTCTCACACTCTCATACCCGGTATTCCTCAATAACTGCAGTTGTCCGGAGTCTGTAAAAAATCATTTCTGTAAATTCTATTGTTCAGTGATTGAGGAATCGTCTTTTTTCTGGAGCGACGATACAAAGCAGCTCATTAGACACTGAATCTGAACTTGTGCTTCTGAGCTGAAGCTAATTTCAAGAATGCTGTTATGCGTTAAGAGGTGTCAGTATTTGTGAAAATGCCGTCTTGCTCCATTTTGAATGTTTCATCTCGAAGTCTTTGTGAATAATGACTGCACTATTGTAGCAGTTATCCTGCATTTTGTTGTTGTGGTTATTTTTATCTGTAAAGCTCTTTGAGGAGATTATCATGAATGGCACTATATAACAAATAAAGATTGATTGATTGATTGATTGATTGATTGATTGATTGATTGATTGCATCGATCACCCGTCCGGGATTATCCTGAAACACAATTCCCAGATTCCCGGGTACTGTAAACTGCTTAAAACAAATCAGCTGTGGCTTGAGGGTATTAGGCTGCTCTCTTCAAGCCCCTGGGGGTTGGAGATTGAAGGTGAAACTATTAACAAAGTTAAGCAGACAGATGTTTCAGCGTGCGCCTGAGAGAAGATATTGACAGCAGCGAGCGAAACATTTGTCTGCTTGACTTTTTCAATAGTTTTATCTTCAGCTCTAATGGGTGAATGATTGTATTGAAGTTGCAGGAAGGTTGAAAAAGAATTGCAAGGCTTGGAATTCAAGACTCACTCTCTCTCTTTCTCTTCCTCTGTCTCTCTGTCGCTCTCTCTGTGTCTGTCTCTTTCTCTCTCTCTCTCAGCCTTCTTTTTCCTTCATTTTTGATTTGCGCAGCCACCAGAGTGGAATCACAGCAGGGCTGGTCCCACTGCAATAAGCAGGGCCCCGCCTGCCCCAGGGCAAAAGGCCTGGCTCCCGGTGTGAGAATTACTGTAGTCTGGGGCTTCGGGGCCTACCGCGCGCATAACTTAGGCCTCCGTGGCAGCCCAGATTGAAAAGAAACAGCAGGGAGACATTAAAGAAACATTTATTTAAACAGCCAGGCTCGGCGGGAGGGTGACAGAATCGCTGTCAGCGAGGAGCGTGGTGTCTCTGGGCCGCAGACATGAAATGTTTAATATATATACTAACTAATACAAAAGCAGGGCTGGATTTTTTTAATAAAAACAGGTTATTAGGAGCCCGGGAGGGAGAGACGTTCAGTTAGTCAAAACAGAATTTGGTCAGGTGGCGATTGCACGGAATATTTTCTCCAAAGAAGATTTCAGAGCTTGGAAATGCCTGCACTGGTGCATTACCATTGCCTAGGCCTCTGTACAGCAGTTACAGACTTGCATTGAAGATATCTAAGATGTTAGAGATTTTAACAAAAGAAGATAATTCTGACATCTTCTTTGACTCGCTGACAATATAAACAGCTGCAGCGCATTAGGAAGGAAAAGGGACAGCGTTTTTGTTTCTAGACCTGATGTACTGCCCTTGATTTACAGTAGCTTCCATATATGCTTCCTCTGCTTGTGGAATCCCCAATTAAATATAAAAACAATAGTAAAAACAAGTGCGAAGGCTAATAAGAGGCATCAATCTTGTCGTCTCTAACAAGTCGTCTCGTGCTTCTCTTTAGAGTTCAGAAACGCTGTTAATAGCCGCTCGTTCTTCACTGTCTGCTTTGTAATCATATTTCCCTCCAAACCTCGTTTCCACGCAGTGAGATTGATGCCCCAGGTGACGTGAATCCGTTTATCTGTGATTATCCCTCGCCGCTCTTAATCAATTACCCGCCCTGTCGCTTTGTGCCGCGCCACGCGGGGGGCTGTTGCTAGTGGGGTGTGTTTTGTCAGGTGGCTCCGTCCTCTGTGATTTTCTATATTCAATATTAAAGCACTGGTGAAAACTGTGACACTTGGAGCATAATCACTGCTGACTGTTACATAATGCTACACGTTTTATATTTGCAGCAATACGTTGCACCCCTTATAGAAGTTTACCATTGTTTTTGCATGGTGTTTTTGCAGTTTTACCATGTATTTCCCCTGGTTATACTATGCATTTACCATAGTTTACCCTGGTTTGCCATGCTTTTTTACCATACCTGTCTGTGGTTTACAATGCTTACCGATGCTTTACCATGCTTTCACTGTGCTTTATAACTTTAATACAGGATACACTGAGAAATACTAAAGTTGACTTTAAAAAATACTAGACTAAACGTTTGTCATTGAAACCTCTACATTTCGTATTGAATTCAGCAGTACAGTATTGAGTGTTCTGTAGATATAGATTAAATAGTTTACAGAAAGAGCCATGCTTATACACAGTGGACAAATTCACCCGGATTTAGCAAAATGCGTTTTTTTTGTGAAAGTAAAATGAAATAAGGAAGGTAACACTAACACTATTTAATGTTACAAAACAAATATAATCTGTTCTCAAAGTTCCCACAGAACCAAATGGGTGCCTCCTTTGTGTTCCTTGTTTTGTAGCATTGATGCTTGGAAGGGACAGCAAAAGTATGTGCTACATGTAGCAGGTGCTTAGGACGCAGTTGACAGCGGGCACGACTGAGATTTTTAACAGCGCTTTTTTATTATTATAGCTGAATAAAAAGCTGGCGTGTGTGTGCGTGTGTGAGGAGGGGGGGTGTTGAGCTGTCTCTAATTGCTGTGCTAATTATCACAGCCTCAATGGATCCCCTGACATCACAGATAATCAAGAATGAACAACGGGCAAAGCACAAGAGTATTTCTTTCATTTTATTTGTTTCCGAGCTTCTTTCCTGGATTTCATTTGGTTTGGGTAACACTGCGTTACACTGCAGCCGCAGGGCTCCACTTCTGGTCTTTGGATGTGTTTTGGAAGATTAAAATCTTGATCATAAAGTGCGGTTATGATCAGAAGCTGCTGTTTTGTGTAATGAGATGCACACGCTTAGCAAATGATATCTACAAACATACAGTTAAAACTCCGACACATTTCTGCGATTCGTGTCCAGGTAGATTGGTCACTATACATTAACTATAACAGGGCAGTATGAATATGCCACACCTCAGGCTGTAGGTTTACTAAAGGGATATCTAACATCTAACTCCTGAAATACGTTTGGTAATAAAACGAAAAGAGGGAAGGAATTAGTTTCCAAGCTAGCAATGAGGATGCTGGTGTGCTAATGATGGCTCTGAAGCCTTGGTTTAATTACCCCCGTGAGTGTAGAAGCTGTCTGAAGGGGAGGCTGGGGTGTTGTTCTGATCGGGCCTCGGGGGCTTGGTGCTGGGATAGCATGTCTGCTCTATCGTGTGGGAGGATCTGTCTGCACACTGAATCAGGACTCGTCACTTGGAGTGTGGCTGCGATATTTCTGCCCTTTTCGCTAGAGGAGATATTACGCTGAGCCGTTAACTGGCAGGCAAACCAAATCAGCCCACCTCCTCAGCAGCTCCTGACTCTTTCCAACATGCACAGGAACACACTCCCTGCCCACCCCAGCCTGCGTGGCTCTTTACAAGCGGACGCTGCTCTTCCCATTGCTTTCTATGGAGGTCAGCCGTTCCATTATTACTCAATAACCGAATGGAAAATAAAGCAGGGCTGAGAGATGTCACTGATAAGCGCACCTGTCCTAAAGCAAGTTAACTCTTTCAGTGGACTGCTACGATTATTTTCAGACAAACAAACGTAAATAAATCAATCATTTTGAAATGTAATGATAACAGAAAATATAAATCAGATATTCCAGAGACAACGCGATAGAAGTATTATTATTATTATTATTATTATTATTTATTTCTTAGCAGACGCCCTTATCCAGGCCGACTTACAATCGTAAGCAAATACATTTCAAGTGTTACAATACAAGTAATACAATAAGAGCAAGAAATACAATAACTTTTGTTCAAGCAAAGTACAAGTGTGACAAACCACAATTCAATAATACAGCAGATAATAGTGATAGTTACATCAGGATATGATTAAATAGTGATGGTTACATCAGGATATGATTAAATACAAAATACTACAGGTTAAACACTAGGCAGATTACAGTATTCTGAAGTACAGGATTAAATGCAGTAAAATAGGGGGCAGATAAGAGCAAAATAAAGCACATTTAAATGAAGGGTGATAGTGTCCCAGGATACAAACAGAGGAGTTCTACAGGTGCTGTTTGAAGAGGTGAGTCTTAAGGAGGCGCCGGAATGTGGTCAGGGACTGGGCAGTCCTGACATCTGTAGGAAGGTCATTCCACCACTGCGGAGCAAGGGTGGAGAAGGAGCGGGCTCTGGAGGCAGGGGAGCGTAGCGGAGGTAGAGCCAGTCTTCTAGTGCAGGCGGAGCGGAGAGGTCGAGTGGGGGTGTAAGGAGAGATGAGGGTCTGGAGGTAGCTGGGTGCAGTCTGGTCAAGGCATCTGTAGGCTAGTACAAGAGTCTTGAACTGGATGCGAGCGGTGATCGGGAGCCAGTGGAGTGAGCGGAGTAGTGGAGTATCGTGGGCGAAGCGAGGCAGAGAGAACACCAGGCGGGCAGCAGAGTTCTGGATGAGCTGGAGCAGACGGGTGGCGGACGCAGGGAGGCCAGCCAGGAGGGAGTTGCAGTAGTCTAGGCGGGAGAGTACCAGGGCCTGGACCAGGAGGTGGGTAGCGTAGTTAGTGAGGAAGGGTCGGATTCTTCGGATGTTGCTCAGGAAGAATCGGCAAGTGCGTGCCAGAGTGGAGATGTGCTGGGAATAAGAGAGGCAGGGGTCCAGGGTGACTCCGAGGTTCTTAGCAGAGGAAGAGGGAGAGAGTGTGGTAGATTCCAGAGGAACAGATAGAGAGATCAGAGGAGGGGGAGGAGGAGGGAAAGAAAAGGAGGTCAGATTTAGAGAGGTTGAGTTTGAGGTGATGCGAGTGCATCCAGGAGGAAATAGCAGACAGACAGGTAGAGATACGGGAGGAGATGGTGGAGTCAGAGGTGGGGAAGGAGAGGAAAATCTGAGCATCATCAGCATAGAAATGGTATGAGAAACCATAGGATGCGATGAGGGGGCCCAGGGAGCGGGTGTAGAGAGAGAACAGGAGAGGACCCAAGACTGACCCTTGGGGGACTCCAGTTAAGAGAGGGTGAGGTGTGGAGGTTGCTCCACGCCAGGTTACATGTTCTATTGCTTCCTGGAGTAAAGCTATAGACTGTAACACCTTGGCTAAAGTTATCTTGTTTTGTAAGTAAGTGAATTCAACGTCAGGCATAACACTTCATCTCAAAGTAACAATTAAAAACATGTATAAAGCATGTCTTGGGAATGTTTGTTTGAATGCCGCCATAGAAAGGCGCTATATAACGCAAGTGCTGTATTTTGTGATTGATTCCCACCTGTTTTCTATAAACAACTTATGAGAAATCAACCCCAAAGGATTTCTCAACATTCAAAAGGATACCCTGTTCACAGTACTCATGACAGTGCCCATAGTTCCCTATAAGCAGTATTTATCGACAGGTATTCAATAAATGCATTCAATGACATTTTCATTATCCGTTTAAGGCCTCGGTACGGCCGTACGGCAGTAAAAACATCAGCGCCCCGGATGAGAGGACAGTTCACTTGCAATCGGCTTTTAAAACACTCACTGTGTTAGTTAATTGCCGTTGATTGGTACTCAATTGTAAAGGTGAGGGAAGGACAGCTTTTGCTTGAAATCAACACATAAATGATAAATGATAAATATCTCAAAGGTAATTGCGAGTATGAGTATCAGCACACCCCTAGTTCCAGTATACTTTAATTCAATATTTGGTTGTTTATTCCTGTTTGCTCGTTTGTCTTTTGGTTTCTCTGTAGCGATTACTATCGCGTCTGTGTAGATTCAGTTCTCAATCGTTGATCGCCCTCCCCTCCCTGCTCCACCGCCGCAGTTTTTCTTGGAAGAATAGGAGAATATATTTTTTTCCTCCCCGCTTTGCGTAGTTATATTGCTGCTTTGCATAATATCCGATAATCTCCCTCGCCCGGCTCCCTGCATCTCAAACAACAATTTAATTAGAGCCGGCTAATAAATGTTTCATGACTTGCCTCACTGCTAGTCCCGTCTTTATTAAATCTGTAATAATAAAAGAAGAAGAGGAACAAAAAAAAAAAAAAAAAAAAACGCAACACAACAGCCGAGAGATCATCATTACCGCTCCTCGCATCCCCGGTTACCGTGGCAACGGCCGCTCTCCTGCCCCCCTGCACTCACAGGATATGAGAATCTCAGAAACAGGAAATTGCGTTTGGGAGGACTGGAGACCGAGTCGTGTTATCTTTACACAGGCACACAGCTGATAGCTGACTGAGACACACACTGTGCTAGGGATCCTTATACACAGGACGCAGTGGCATATCGGAGACATGTGACATTTTGTGTTGCACAAGCAGTATGTCAATTCATGGGTTACATTTATGAAATAACAGCAGGAACTTTAATACAGCATCACATGTGATCAATGGCCATGCATGTACCTACAGCAGTGTGCACATTTATTCAAACACCTCAAGATGATGTGTCATTTATATCCTTTATATACCTACCTGCACGAAAACCTCTGGGCGTGAGAATTTACATGTACGGTCAGTAATCAGTGACAGAAACAATAGGGACTCATGGGTGAAAATGTTAGACCACTTTGTGCTTTAATTAGGCATCTAAAACAACTTCTAAAAAGTCTCATGCTTTTTATCGTTTGTGGCTGTGTTCCTTTTCTCTTACCATTTTTAATTAATTGCATGTGTGGCTGATTAAAGTCATCAATTAAATTAGACAATCACTAATTTGCCTATTTTTACATTTTTGCAAGATTTTCAGTTCCAGTGGTTTTGCACAACCAATCAAAACTACAGAAGCAATGGGGTGCTCTAATAAATGTGCACACTGCTGTATATAAATGCATGCGTGTGTAATATTAGATTTTACATGTGAGTGTGTTTTCATACATGAATGCACTGTGTTGGGTTTAAAACAGGGCCACCAGGGTTCCATATCTCAGTACCGGGACACATAGATTAAAACTAGTTTTAAAAGCATGCTTATTTGAATGCAGTGCTTTGATCACAATCACCGTTTTCATATTAAACAAACAACAACCTCTGAGTGCTGCACAGCCGCTGCACCTTCCCTTTCCAATTCATGACCTCCTTTAACTACATGTTATAACCATACCATCGGGATTTTTACCATTAACTTCTATCATTTGGCATATTTTTATTTAGTACAGTAACCAATATGGAAAATATTATTCTGGACCCATATTTTAATGTGATTACTGGTTGTTTTACATAAGGGGTGCTGTCTGGCACCTTTTGGGACACCATTTTGGGACTGGTCACAAGGGGACTGTCCCAGTCAAACTGGGACATCTGCTCATCGTAGTTTAAAATTATTCAACCACGATTATCCGAAATGCCACCTTCTATCCATGACTGCACAGTATCTGTTAAGAAAATACCCGTTCACACAACGTGTAGATGTTCATACCCCGGCGTGTATAATTGGACCATGGTAAGTTTCCTATCCATGATATACTGTCCTGTGCATGTCTGTTTTTACAAAGTCCTGGCAGAGCAACTTCTTGCACCCCGCTGAGTTCCCACAAACAGTTTTAAAAGTTTCTGAAATGTGTATTTAAGAACTGGGGCGGCTGTCCTCTTCTGCCCTGTTGCCATAGGAAATGTGCAAAGCAGCCCCCAGTCTCTGTATTATTATTATTATTTATTTATTTATTAGCAGACACCCTTATCCAGGGCAACTTACAATTATTACAATATTATTAGGGCTGTACTGCATGCTATTTATTTAAAGATGAATGTTTTTCAGGAGGTTTCTTGATTTAGGACAGACATACAAAATATATATATTTTTTATGTGACACACACAAGTCACTGGTGAAAGTTACTGACTCACAGAACTGGCACAAAAGGAGAAAAAAAAACGGCAACAGATTTGCCCCCCACCCCCAGAAGAATGTTATAAATGTTGCAATGGCTCGGGATTACCACACTAATTTTGCAAAGTAATTTTCCAATGCGTTCCAGTGTTGTACTATACGTCTCTGGGCTGTACAATGCTTGCCTATGCTTTACAGTGTAATAAAGCATAGGGAAAGCATGATAAAGCAGAGGTAAGCATTGTGAAGAATAGTGAGGCATGGTAAAGCATATTGATAAACATGCAAACCAGGGTAAACTATGGTAAACGCAGAGTATAACTATGGGAAAAGCATGGGAAAACTGCAAAATAAATGTTCAAAAGTACAGTGGTAAACTTTTGTGAGAGAAGACTAGTGTTGTAAACACTGTACCACACACACCTAACAACAACCCTTACAACAGTAACAAAAATAATAATAATAATAATAATAATAATAATAATAATAATAATAATAATAATACTAGGAGCCGCACAGCGCACAGGTCCTGTGCATTTGCTCAGTTGCTCTCCAGCCAATATGCAGCGAGTCAGAGCAAAGGATGCTGGGATATTTTAATAAAGAAGCCAGCGCAGGAAAATGTAATAAAGAGAGTTGATGAGATTATAGAGTTCTGGCTCCCAGCCACCTCACACTGCAATATCCGCTCACAACAACAGGGGAGGGGGGGGGGGCTTAACCCTTCGCTTACCTCAACAAAGCAGCTGTACAGATAACATATGAGCCTGTGTGAATGTCTCTCTTGGAAACAGATTGATGATCTTTGCAAACCGTGATTGAGAAGTGTCTGTTCCCTTTATCTTTAGAAGGGATTTGTGTTTTTATAGCCTGCTTGAATGCAACTTTCTTTCTTTCTTTCTTTCTTTCTTTCTTTCTTTCTTCCTTCTACCAAAGTGTTTGAGACTTGTTTGGGGAGCCCCTTTTAAAAGCAGTTTTAAATAGGGAACCCCAACTGAAAATCCTGTGCCGTGAATAAAAATGTGCAATACTGCCTGCAAGCATCACAACACCTGCCTGCAAGCATCACAACACCTGCCTGCAAGCATCACAACACCTGCCTCTCAACATAATAGCCATAGATCACTTTTCATACAATAAAGTCAAAGAAATACCCAATATTCAAGCAGACGTTTTATATCCAGTATACATATCACCAGACGTACTCTCTCAGCACAGTGAAAGGACAATATGGTCCCGAATCAAAGCTATTTACTCTTAAAATGTCACTAGCGCAATTTTTTTCTTAAAAGAAAAACACACCAATTACAACTCAAAACAAGTAAAAAAAACAAACTTATATACTTGTCTATATATTTGTGGTTTGCTAAATCAGATATGTTATTGCACCATTAAAAATAAACAAATCCGTCCAATTTTGCTTTATTGTCGAGCAGTGCAATCTCCTGCTGCCTGCTGATTAGCGCTGCGCGGCATTGCAGAGCTGAGCAGCACAGGGGAGCGGAGCGGAGCTCTGCAGGGGAGCAAGCAGCTTCACAGCAGCTCTGTGGAGGACCAAGCAGCTTCACAGGAGCTCTGCGGAGCAGCACAGGGGAGCGGAGCGGAGCTCTGTAGGGAGCAAGCAGCTTCACAGGAGCTCTGCGGAGGACCAAGCAGCTTCACAGGTGCTCTGCAGAGCAGCAAGCAGTTTCACAGGAGCTCTGCGGAGGAGCACAGCTTCACAGGAGCTCTGCAGAGCAGCACAGCTTCACAGGAGCTCTGCAGGGGAGCAAGCAGCTTCACAGGAGCTTTGCGGAGTAGCAGCACAGCTTCACATGAGCTCTGTGGAGGAGTAAGCAGCTTCACAGGAGCTCTGCAGGGGAGCAAGCAGCTTCACAGGAGCTCTGCAGGGGAGTAAGCAGCTTCACAGGAGCTCTGCGGAGGACCAAGCAGCTTCACAGGAGCTCTGCAGGGGAGCAAGCAGCTTCACAGGAGCTCTGCAGAACAGCAAGCAGCTTCACAGGAGCTCTGCAGAGGAGCACAGCTTCACAGGAGCTCTGCGGAGCAGCACAGCTTCACAGGAGCTCTGCAGGGGAGCAAGCAGCTTCACAGGAGCTTTGCGGAGTAGCAGCACAGCTTCACATGAGCTCTGTGGAGGAGTAAGCAGCTTCACAGGAGCTCTGCAGGGGAGCAAGCAGCTTCACAGGAGCTCTGCAGAGCAGCAAGCAGCTTCACCGGAGCTCTGCAGAACAGCAAGCAGCTTCACAGGTGCTCTGTGGAGGAGTAAGCAGCTTCACAGGAGCTCTGCAGGGGAGCAAGCAGCTTCACAGCAGCTCTGCAGAGCAGCAAGCAGCTTCACAGGAGCTCTGCAGGGGAGCAAGCAGCTTCACAGCAGCTCTGCAGAACAGCAAGCAGCTTCACAGGAGCTCTGCGGAGGACCAAGCAGCTTCACAGGAGCTCTGCAGGGGAGCAAGCAGCTTCACAGCAGCTCTGCAGAGCAGCAAGCAGCTTCACCGGAGCTCTGCAGAACAGCAAGCAGCTTCACAGGTGCTCTGCGGAGGACCAAGCAGCTTCACAGGAGCTCTGCAGGGGAGCAAGCAGCTTCACAGCAGCTCTGCAGAGCAGCAAGCAGCTTCACCGGAGCTCTGCAGAACAGCAAGCAGCTTCACAGGAGCTCTGCAGAACAGCAAGCAGCTTCACAGGAGCTCTGCGGAGGACCAAGCAGCTTCACAGGAGCTCTGCAGGGGAGCAAGCAGCTTCACAGCAGCTCTGCAGAGCAGCAAGCAGCTTCACCGGAGCTCTGCAGAACAGCAAGCAGCTTCACAGGTGCTCTGCGGAGGACCAAGCAGCTTCACAGGAGCTCTGCAGGGGAGCAAGCTGCTTCACAGCAGCTCTGCAGAGCAGCAAGCAGCTTCACAGGAGCTCTGCGGAGGACCAAGCAGCTTCACAGGAGCTCTGTGGAGGACCAAGCAGCTTCACAGGAGCTCTGCAGGGAAAAAAAGCAGCTTCACAGGAGCTCTGCAGAGGAGCACAGTGTAACTGTCTCACTTTATAATCACATGGCGGGGCGTGGAGAATCCGTTATGGATTATTGAGATAAGGATGTCTGTTTTACTGGTCTGAACTGTGTGGGTCTTATTAACACACCTAGAAAACTGAAAACTACTCTCCCTAATGTTGTGCTGTTTTCTTATGTGTTTAGGGGGTCCATGAATGACCCCAGACTACCCAAGTGACCCCCATTGTGCAGGTCATTATCAACATATGAGTGCATGTCCACTCCATTCATTGATGGGTTCTTAATTTGAGTTGCAAATTATATCATTTTAAAATATCTAATGTTGTGGTTTTCTTTTTCTTATATTGATTCAAATGTAATTGTAGGTCAGATTAATCATTGTCCAACATGTTCTTGAGGAAGGGGGATGCCCCAACCCCAACTCCATATTAAATAAAGCATATTAAAAACATTTCAAACCATGGTAAGCTATGGTAAAGTATTAAATACATTGCATAACCATGGAAAAAGAATTGGAAAACTACAAAAAAACACTGCCGAAAGCTCTAGTAGTATAGGAAAGAGAACTCCACTCAACACTGCAGAGCGCTCTAGTAGTATAGGAAAGAGAACTCCACTCAACACTGCAGAGTGCTCTAGTAGTATAGGAAAGAGAACTCCACTCAACAATGCAGAGTGCTCTAGTAGTATAGGAAAGAGAACTCCACTCAACGCTGCAGAGCGCTCTAGTAGTATAGGAAAGAGAACTCCACTCAACACTGCAGAGCGCTCTAGTAGTATAGGAAAGAGAACTCCACTCAACACTGCAGAGTGCTCTAGTAGTATAGGAAAGAGAACTCCACTCAACACTGCAGAGCGCTCTAGTAGTATAGGAAAGAGAACTCCACTCAACACTGCAGAGCGCTCTAGTAGTATAGGAAAGAGAACTCCACTCAACACTGCAGAGTGCTCTAGTAGTATAGGAAAGAGAACCCCACTCTCAACAACGCAGAGCGCTCTAGTAGTATAGGAAAGAGAACTCCACTCAACACTGCAGAGTGCTCTAGTAGTATAGGAAAGAGAACTCCACTCAACACTGCAGAGCGCTCTAGTAGTATAGGAAAGAGAACTCCACTCAACACTGCAGAGTGCTCTAGTAGTATAGGAAAGAGAACCCCACTCTCAACACCGCAGAGCGCTCTAGTAGTATAGGAAAGAGAACTCCACTCAACACTGCAGAGTGCTCTAGTAGTATAGGAAAGAGAACTCCACTCAACACTGCAGAGCGCTCTAGTAGTATAGGAAAGAGAACTCCACTCTCAACACTGCAGAGTGCTCTAGTAGTATAGGAAAGAGAACTCCACTCAACACAGCAGAGCGCTCTAGTAGTATAGGAAAGAGAACTCCACTCAACACTGCAGAGTGCTCCAGTACAAAATATACAGTGAGACTTCTAGCTTTGATCTGCCGGTGTTACTGAACAAGCAGAGTGGTTCATTGCAACGCCAGTGCCAGTGATGTAGACACCAATATAGCTCTCCTCTCACACAGCTGACACATTCTGCCAGGGCACTTCTCATGCATGTGAGGCTGTCAGGATACCAAGGGTGCCAGGAGATATTTATAGAGAGACTACAAGGCCAGGACCACCAAGACCTACATTTATACAGGCGTGTGCACATTTATTAGAACACCTCCAGATTTGTCATGTCTATCCTTTATATACCTGCTTGCATGAAAACCTCTGGGCGTGAGAATTTCGATTTTCGGTCAGTAATCAGTGATATAGAAACAATAGCCAAATGTTAGACTACTTTGTGCTTTAATTAGGCATCTTAAACAACTTCTGAAAAGTCTCATTTGTGGCTGTGTGTTCCTTTTCTCTTACTATTTTAAACAACACATTTACAACACATTATGTTGATGGAAAAGACAGTAGGAAGAATGGAAAATGAAATTGGGGTACAGGGTAGGGTGGAGAGAAGGGAGAAGGAAGAATGGAGAAAGGAGGAGGGAGAAGAGGTGGGGGAGAGGAGAGGGGAGGAAGGAGGTGTAATTTGACAGCTCAGGCAATTGAGTGGCCCACTTCAGCTTCTTGACAAAAGAAACCAATTACTTACCTCACTGAAGGACATTATTAAGGCCCCTCTGACTTAGTTGCTCCTCGGTAGAAGAGTGAAGGGTTTGGGTTTGGGATTGGGGAGGGGGGTTCGGGGGTGGGGGGGTTAAGAGGCTAATTTGGTTTTCTCAGCTGCTCCCGTCAGATTTTGGGGACTCTTTCCCAGCTCTAGATAAACAGTCTGTTGTGTGAGCCAGGACAGACTCCTCTCGGATTAAACCCTAACCAAACAAGCTGGCTCAGCCCGCAGCTTGCCAAGAGCGCAGAGAGAGAGGGAGAGAACAGGAGAGTGTAATTAACTGCCCCTGCACACGGGCTGTATCGCCATTGTATGTGGGATACCGGATAGGGAAGTCTGGTCAATTATCCTGTGCTTTCACTACTTCGGACTGTGAGTTATTGTTTTCAATGTACAGGCCGTTTTGCTGTCCACTGTTTTCATGTTTCAAAGGTGACTAGCTTGGGGATCCAAGGACGCCCGCTGACCTTCAGTTCTCTGTTAATGTTGTTGTGTTTAAATGTTGCGCTTCTGAAAGATGGAGCAGGACGGTCGACGGACTACAGGCAGGAAGCATTGAAAAGATTGCAGCTCTGAAACCCAGCAAGACCATCTCATCCTGACCTGAACACCACTGGGCCTTTCTCAAGCAAAGCCAATGGTGCCACTGAATTGTGTGCTGACGAAAGGCTGGTTTCCGACTGCGACCCAGTTTTTGGTCTCAGTCAGTGGTCTCCGACATTCGGAATGACATCATCTGCACTGCCACAAGCTGCGTCTTTTTTGAAAAGTCGTACGGCCTTTTCTTGTGTGTCTGCGACCGCAAAACACACAGGCACAGGTTGGAAAAATCCAACATTTGTCGCACGGTCGCAGTGAAGCATGATAGAGCAAGTTTTTGAGGAACCCAATAAACATGAACAACAGAACAGGATTTTAAACTTGCCTCTAAACTGAATGAAATTAAAGCGTAAATGAATCTTTGCTAAAATGAATATTGGTGCTCACATAGGCTACCATCGCTATTTATTTTCTGTATGCAATTACTTTCCCCATCAAATCAGTAACGTTGCTCAGCTGTTCAATACGTCTGATCGGAGGCAGTATGGAGAACAGCTGATCAGTTTTACTTCTTTGCTGCTCATAAAAATATATATGAGCCAATTTACACTTTCACTTCATTCATGAGACGGGCAATTTAAAATCCTGTCTCAGTGTCGCAGGATTGTGGAGCCTGTTGGCAGCCCTAGTCACAATTACACACCAGCAGTAACGCAGACTGGCTGAAAGTATGACCGACACCTATGACCACTTTGCTGCGTCAAAAAGTCTGCGAACTTGGGGGGGCTTCAGTCCTTCTGGCGCACCCGTAGAAGTGTGTGCAGCTGACGTACAGCTTTTGCCTGCGAGAGAAGTATAAACCAACCTTTAGATACTACAGTCCTGGGCAGCGACTGAGACCTCTAAACTCATCTCCCTAATGACGTTAGCAGGCGTATTCAAAACCAGGCCTTGTGTTGCTTTAAGACATAATATCTCGCGTTTTGCTTTTTATCATATCATGGTATTCCAAGGTGAGCCAGTCAAATTTCCCCTGGGGCGTTTTTTTGGTTTTTATTTGCATTGACCTGTGAGAGCTGTGGGCCTCAGCATACTGTAGCCCCCCCCCCCCCCCCTCCTCCTCCTCCCTGCCTCCCCTCCCCAGGTCTCTCTTGCCAGGCAAACCCACACTTCTCAGGCCCCTGTCAGCTCAGATCCGCGGGTTACAGCCAGCCAAGGAATTTTTCAATAAGTTGTGGATCAGCCGGCGTCTCACACATAGGGGCCAGCTTCAGATGGGCTTAATTTAGATTGTGCTGGAGATGTATCAGAGAGAGAGAGAGAGAGAGAGAGAGAGAGAGAGAGAGAGAGAGAGAGAGAGAGGGGGGGGAGAGAGAGAGAGAGAGGGGAAAGGAAAGCAGGGGGAAGGGGAGAGGGAGAGAGAGGGAAAAGGGGAGTGGGAGAGTGGAAGAGAGAGGAAAGAAGGAGATAGAGAATAGGGAAGAAAGGGAGGAAGACAGAAAAGAAGAAAAGGAAGGAGAATGGAGAAGGGGACAGGAGAGGGAGGAGGGGAAGAGGCGAGGGAGAGGGAGGTGAGATATGTCATAATAAAGAGAATATAAGAGAATCCGTGTCCTAGATTTTAGTCTCCAGTGCTGCTAAAATTCAAAATTAAAACAAACAACCAAAAATAAATGAAGAGAAGCCCAGAGGCACTGAACAGTGAACGCATTCCAGAGAGGAAAGATGCCTGAAAAAAATATATATACATATATATATATACCCTTCCAAATACATCCTAAAATCCCTCAGAGACCATCCACTGCTCTAACAATATCCTAATCTCCTCATATACTAATGACTTCTGACCCGATGAGCAGAGCTGAGCCCCTCCACCCCACCCCAGAGTCCTGGGTAGTCCCTCTCCTCTCCTCCTCTCCCCCTAGACAATTGGAGACAAGGTTTGGGCCCGGAGCTCATAAACTGAATGTCAGCTTGCATTTCGACAAATTAACATCGCAAGCGAGCGAGCCGCGGTCGGCCCTGCGTGGGGATATTCCAGAAGAGCAAGGCTTTCTTTTTTTTAATATCTTCTCAATCACATTAGGAGGTGGCTAATAAAATCTGGGTTGCTGTGGAAACCTGGCTGTATCTTCTTTCCTTCCATTCTCTCATTTTGCTATTGTGTTCTGCTAAGGCTGCGTGTTCTGTACCCTGGTTTGAAGGAATGGGCGAGACAAGCCCTTGTGTGGTGATGGGATCTTGCCCTGCCCAAAGAGAGGTGCACCTTAATTCCTTAATGCCTTTCCTTTGTAAAAGTTTACCGCAGTAAATCTGCTCTGTAATTTTGTAGTTTCCCCATGCTTTTCCCATGGATTTACCGTGCATTTCCCCTGGTTTGCCATGTTTTTAAATATGCTTTACCATGCCTCTCTGTGCTTTACAAAGCCTGCCCGTGCTTTACCATGCTTTCACTGTGTTTTATTCCACTTTGCTGTGCTTTTACTAGGGGAAACTTTTATAAGGGTTGGTTTAGCATGGTTTGTTTTTTAATATGCTTTACCATACTTTGCAATACTTTGACTCTGTAGACTTTTATAAGGGTTGGAGCACACCGGCATCTTTTTTTGTTACACACAATGCAACCGTTTCCAAACATGAAGGCTGGGGCTGTAATGCATCAACCATGTGTGCATTATCTTTCTTTGCCAGCCCTGGGAGTACAATAGCAACGGTACCACAGTATGCTGACTACACCCTTATCAATTGCCCTTCAATGGCAATGCAGACAGACGGTGACACTTGGCATGGCAATGCAATGGGTTCTGTACTGAGGGGCAATGGTAGCACATTGGCTGCTGCAATGGGATGAGGCTGCCATTGGTAGAATGGCATTCAAGTATGCTAACTATACCCCTCCCGAATGGCCTTCAATGGCAATTGAGGTAGACAGTGGCAGGTCAATAGTAATGCAATGGGTTCTGACTGAGAGGCAATGGTAGTCCAGCAACAAAGAGGCTGCAATTTGCAGAACAGTATCACAGTATGCTAACTACATCATTCCTGTATGCTTTTTAATGGCAATGCAATGGTTTCATGTGCTCAGGAGCAATGGTAGCACAAGCTTTAATGGGATGGGGCTACAGTTGGCAGAACCATCATATTTTGACATACCAATGGGGTCACAATGGCATGAACATGCCAGCTACACTGCTGGAAGTCCATTGCAGTACCACGGTACCATATCAAGTAGCAGATAGACAGTGTGCTACCGTATCAGGACTGCTGTCTATACTGATCAATATCTGATCCAAAATCCATGGTGAAACTGCCACAGCAGGTAATTGTCAAAGTTTCGATACTGCAATGACAGCTGCAATGGTTCAAGGCTGCTGGACTGGTACCACAGAGGTGTCTAGCGAAGGGTATTTCAAGGTAATACACCAGGGGTAATACGCCAAGTTTTCTGTGAAGATGAAGTTTTATTCTAGCTAATATTTTTTTCTGAATCTGTTTTGTCCACCTTGGTATAGACTGCACAGTCGGTGAGGATCGAAATCAACCCACCCACCCCGAAATCTTTTCATCTCTTTAGATTTCTCTTCCGTGGCGCTCCGCAATAATAACAGCATCATTTAGCGGCACCTTTGAGTCCACTATCAGCCGTGCAACAAATCATTAGTTAATCATTATTGTTCATGTAAGGGCGGCTGCTAATAAGAGAGGAGGGCTGATCTGAGAGCTCAATAAATCACTCAGCATTAGCGGGCGAGGCTGATGAACCACGGCCACAGTATGAGTGTTGTGTCTAGATCGACCAGGGCACATCCTCCTCCAAATATCACACATGAGGGGAGCTGGCTTTATAAAATAATGACGGAAGCTTTCAGAAATGTTCTGAACTCGTCCAGTGAGTCATTTTTTGCTTCTGCCCAGTACATCCAAGTCTGGTTTTCCAGTTTACTATCATTCCGAAGAGGAGGAAGCCTGTTTAAGCTGGCCGCCACCACACTGTAGATTCACTCCCATTGCAGCCGCATGTGTGAGGGATTATATTGAAGCTTACTTATAAACTGGCCTTCAATCACTCCTTTATAAAAGCTTAGCAAAGTGTAATAAAGCACAGAGAGGTACGGTAAAGCGTATTAAAAAACATGTCAAGCCATGGTTAACTATGGTAAATGAGAAGTATGGGAAAACTGCATTTACTGGGGTAAAGTCTTAAAGAGGCTTTGCACTTCACAATACAGAGCATTTGGTTTAGTAGTGAGTGTTTAGGGTTCAAGACTTCTCAGATCAATGAAGTAGATCCCTGTGTGTTCAGCCTGCTTCTCGTTTCATTTTGTTTGTAATTCCTGTCTGTGTGCTCACACCTGGGCACCAGGATCCGACTTGGCAGGGCCCTGCTCGTGGCTCCTCTCACTCACCTCCTTATCGAAATTCCTGCCTCGTTCAGCCAAGTTCCTCCAGCGTAATCAAAGACCAAACGCTCCGAGCGATCCCAGAGAGTCAGGGGGCCAAGTCAGCACTCTCATTGTTATTAAACATTTTATTTTATTTGATGTGTTTTTCGCTTTTGCTGTGCTGCGCATTTTTTGTTTTCAATGGAAAATAAAATGATCCCCAACCAAAATTTGCAAGTAATCTGCCCAAGGCAATTTTTTTTAACCCCGAAAACAAAGATTTGGCCATCAAAGCTTTTATGAATGACCCTTATTTTAAAAAGTAAAATACTGTGAGATCTCAGTTTTTTATTTAACTTTATTGCCATGTCCTCAATCAGATTAAAATAAATGCATACATATCTACTGCAGGGTTCGGAAACAACAAATGATTTCCAGTAAGACTGGGGTTGGGAATTGTATTGCTCATGTCTCCCTGGGATCTCGAAATAGAGAATCATCTCTTCATTCAGCATTGTTAGAAAATTAATCATATTTAGGGTTCCGCTGAATTTCTGAGACGGATTGCTCATTAAAAGATATTTAGTGAGCAAGGAGTCTGAGTGAAGTTATCAGGCAACAAACTCCCCATCCCCAGCTGTGCTGCTTTCCTAGAAAAAGGAGAACATTTCAGGGGACCATTCTACTTGTGAGATGTAAGCAAGGGGTCTGAGTGAGGAGACAATGCAAAATAAGACATTTGACGCTGTCATAAATCCCTCGGCGTCCTGTTGCATCTTACCTATTCGGTATAGTTTAGCCACTTCTGTGCATTGAGCTTTATCAGAAAAAACCTGAAACCTTGAAACGTGCTTGGCTAGCGTTCAATTGTGTGGTGCTGTTGTAACGGGCAGTGTTGTGTGATGCACTGCCATTACAGATTCTGTCCCCAGTGGGTGAGATGAGATGAGGTTAAAAGCTCTGAAACCACGAATGCAGACGAGCGCGGCTCTTTTGCATTAGTGGTTAGAGGTGCTTGCTTGCAGTGCGCGGGGTCGCCGGATCACTGCCAGCCTCTGTTACAACGCAAAACACTGAAATCTGACAGTCTGGAGGCTAAGCTGAGACTAGCAAACTCAGTACACATGTGACCTGAGCACCCACATTCAAACCCAGACCTCTAGAGGAGGTGAGAGGCAGATAGGAGAGGCTACCAATGCTGTCCCCTTTCAAACCGTACGGTACAGCAATACACCTTTTAAAACCACACCGTTCTTTGAGTCCCCAGTCTCTCAGCTCTTGACTCGACGAGTCCTGGGCAGCAGTGGTAGATGTATTAAATTTCCTCCAGCGTTCTCTCTCTCTCTTTAGCGTTGGGCAGGGTGACCAGAGTTGAAGTCTCTGTGCCCGGGCAGTGAGAGAGGATCAGTTTCTATTTCTCCGCTGACAGATGGAATTATTATGAGGATGAAAGATTAAAAAAACGGCAGATGCTTCCCAGACTTGACAAGCAAAAGATTATCGTATTAAATTTAAATCTGCCTAATTGTCGGATCCTTACCAAGTTTCAGCCCTGGCATAGTCGTAGTTGTAGTAGTAGTAATAATTAATAACCAAACTCAGTGCTTCCCTTAGTAAAGCTTACCACAGTAAAAGCATAGCACAGTGTAATAAAGAATAGGCAAAGCATGGTAAAGCATAGGTAAGCATTGTAAAGGTATAGTGAAGCATATTAAAAAAGCATGGTAAACTGCGGTAAATACATAGTATAAACATGTGAAAAGTTACCATGCCTGGAACAAACTTTTTTAATGGCTATCGCTCTTCACTCCGTGGTAAACTATGGGAATTTGCACATGAAAAATAAGAGAAACCTGTTTATTTAAGGGATGTCTCTCTTCTGTTTAATTAAAAGCTCTCAGATCACTCGCTGGTGTCTGGGTGTTTTCTCTGGGTGCTGTGTACCCCCTCCTCCTGTAATCCCCGGAGTGTTTGTGTATTGGGGAGAGGGATTAACCCCATGATGTCTCCAATCCCTGGTTATGAGTTTGCACCGGCTGGCTTGGCTCTGCGGTGTTTAAACAACAATCCTAATTAATCCCCACTTTATTGCTTTCACTTGTCGAGCGCATTGAGGGGATGATGACAGCTCAGAGAGAGAGAGAGAGGGGGGGAGAGAGAGAGAAAAAGAGAAGGAGAGAGAGGGAGAAAGAGGGAGAGAGAGAGGTAGAGAGGGGGAGAAAGAGAGAAGGAGGAGAGAGAAAGAGGGAGAGAGGTGAAGAGGGGGAGAAAGAGGGAGAGAGAGAAAGGGAGAGAGATGGGGAGAAAGAGAGAGGGAGAAGGAGAGAGAAAGAGGGAGAGAGGGGGAGAAAGAGAGAAAGAGAGGAGAGAGGGAGAGAGAAGGGGAGAAAGAGAGAGAGAGAGACTAGCATGATCAGAATCATTCCTTATCATGTCTAACTCACTGAGTGAGCTTTAGCTATCAGTGCTTTGAAAATGCCCTATATTTTAGCAGGCATCCCTATACACTCCCATGCTTTATAAATGTATTGAATACACAGATTTACAGAACAAGTGTCGAGACACTAGCTTGGAATTACTTTTTTATAGTCGGTGCTGCTGAATATACAGTATATATGTTTTTTTTTTATCAGATCTCATTTTGTGATTTATCTTGCATTCGTTCGAATCAAACCACAAAATCGCTCTGATGCAGAACTTGACCCCTGGACAGCACTTCTCCGAATTCAGCTGTTAAACACAGGTTTAAACACGCTTTCTTTACCACACGTTATACTTGTTATATAATCAGGATACTCCACAGGCGAGGAATAACTCCAGTGCTCTGTGAATCTGAATGATCTAATATCTAAATGCTGACATTCTCATCGAAACATACCAGGTATATGCAATTCATCTAGACCAGGGGTCTCCGATCCTGGTCCTGGAGGGCCGCTGTCCCGCTGCTTTTTGTAAGTGCTTCTAATAAGCACTTAATTGGTCCAATTAAGTAATTTAGGGTACAGTTGGAATAAAAACCAGGAGGGACACCGGGCCTCCAGGACCAGGGTTGGAGACCCCTGATCTAGACCGTTTCAGATGTAAATACTGTTTGGGCCAAACCCTGCATGTTTGTTTTTTTTTGCATTCAGAAGTATATTTAAGAGACTCACACAGACTGGTAGAGACCTAGCCCCTCCTTCGGATGGTTAAAACGACGCTCATATTTAGAACCGGCACCGTCTAACTGGAAATAAAACTGCAGATTTTAGTTTTGGGTTTGTTTTGGGCTCCTCGTTAATTGAAGTAGACCCTCATGCACTGATCGTATACGCCTGTCTGTCTGTCCACACCTATATATTTTCTCACAAATTCATTTGACACTCTCCTATAGACTTTTCATATTGCTCTGTTGTGCATACTACGTTTTTAACCTCGATATTAGTTTTGCTGCAGCTACTCTGTGTGTGTGTGTGTGTGTGTGTGTCCTGCTTTTAGGAGGTGTGTAATCCTCAGATCAATGCTTGTTATTGGCCAGGCTGCCAAAGTGTTAAATCTCAATCAGACCATTTAAAGGTGGTGGTGCCATCTAGTGTCAGGGGCACCACACTACACAAAGTGTAAGATCTGTGCAGGCGGGCTCGTTCTGCAGGGAATACCAGTCATAACAGTATAATAAAATATTATAGGAAAAGAATAGTGTGGTAACGCTTTATTGTGAGTGTCATAAATAAGTATTTAATTCATATGCAATTATTTGCTGAAGTTTAGTGACATGTTAATAAGCAGTCAATTGATATGCCATGCATGTGCGTGTCTATCATTAGGCTGCCATTGGAGCTCATATTTCATATGCATGTTGAGTATGTTTTTTCTTGTAAAAAACAGACATACACAGACTTGTATGTAGCGTTAGCGATATTATTCTCTCAGCTATCCACACCACCTCAATAATGCGCATTTAAACCCCATGATTGCCATTCAGAATCACGATTTCAAACTGTGATGATGGTGTGAATAGGGTAGTAGTAACTTTACATACTACGCTGGATTCGATACGCACAGAAGAATGTGAGAATGTGACAAAAGATCAAGTTCATTTCTGCAAATATACAGTGTGTCTCTGTGTGTGTCTGTGTTATTTACCCGTGTGTGTGTCTGTGTTATTTACCCGTGTGTCTGTGTGTGTGTGTCTGTCTGTGTGTGTGTCTCTGTGTCTGTGTGTCTCTCTGTCTGTCTGTCTTATTTACCCGTGTGTCTGTGTGTCTGTCTGTGGTATTTACCCGTGTGTGTCTGTTTTGTGTGTGTCTGTGTTATTTACCAGTGTGTCTCTGTGTGTCTGTGTTATTTACCCATGTGTCTGTGTTATTTACCTGTGTGTGTCTGTGTGTGTGTCTGTGTTATTTACCCCTGTGTCTGTGTGTGTGTCTGTGTTATTTACCCATGTGTCTGTGTTATTTACCCGTGTGTCTGTGCTATTTACCCCTGTGTCTGTGTGTGTGTCTGTGTTATTTACCCCTGTGTCTGTGTTATTTACCTGTGTGTCTATGCTATTTACCCGTGTCTGTGTGTGTCTGTGTTATTTACCCCTGTGTCTGTGTTATTTACCCCTATGTCTGTATATGTGTCTGTGTTATTTACCTGTGCGTCTGTGTGTGTGTCTGTGTTATTTACCCCTGTGTCTGTGTTATTTACCCGTGTCTGTGTGTGTGTCTGTGTTATTTACCCATGTGTCTGTGTTATTTACCCGTGTGTCTGTGCTATTTACCCCTGTGTCTGTGTGTGTCTGTGTTATTTACCCATGTGTCTGTGTTATTTACCCGTGTCTGTGTGTGTCTGTGTTATTTACCCATGTGTCTGTGTTATTTGCCCATGTGTCTGTGCTATTTACCCCTGTGTGTGTGTGTGTCTATGTTATTTACCCCTATGTCTGTATATGTGTCTGTGTTATTTACCCGTGTGTCTGTGTATTTGTCTGTGTTATTTACCTGTGTGTCTGTGTGTGTTTCTGTGTTATTTACCCATGTGTCTGTGTGTGTGTATCTGTGTTATTTACCCGTGTGTGTGTGTGTCTTTGTTATTTACCCGTGTGTCTTTCCTGGCAGGCTCTTCATTACTAAGTGCAGCAGCTGTCTGAAAGTGGTGAGCCCCTCGGAGTTCATCATGCGTGTGCTGGAGCACGTCTATCACGTCAACTGCTTCTGCTGCTGCGAGTGCGAGAGGCGGCTGCAGCGCGGGGACGAGTTCGTGCTGAAGGAGGGGCAGCTGCTGTGCCGGGGGGACTACGAGAAGGAGAGGGAGATGCTGAGCGCCATCAGCCCCACCCCCACAGAGTCAGGTACGGGACCCACGGCTGCATCGATGCACTCGTAGAAAATCCTGAGATGTGCATCCTTCACTTGGTCCAGTCCACTATACAGGACGGTTCTGATTTAAATGCACTCTGCAGTGCCACACTAAAAGAAACGTGTTGATGTCAATGACAAACTTGAGGTACCAAGAATCAGAGACCTAGACCACTGCAGACACTGGTGCAGGTCGCTGAAAGACTTCCAGTTGAAACGTTTGTCGTTGATGGAGTTAATGGTATCTACAGCAACACAGACCAAGACCGCGAGAGGAGTCTAACTATTTACAAAACTGGCTAACTTGTATTAGACTAGTCTAAGTGACCAGATTCATTCATTATATATATATATATATATATATATATATATATATATATATATATATATATATATATATATATATTCATTTATATATATTTATGTTACAGCATAAATACAACCCAGTCTGTTTGTAAGGTATATAAAGTGAATGCAAACATGGAATTAACTGCTTTGTTACGCTATAAGGATGAGACCAGACCATGTTTCAAATTGTATTTGTTCCAAACACCCACGTTACATTCTACACTGAATGTTATTGTTTAGATACAATACGTTCTGCTAGTAATAATAGAGATAGGCAACTGATCAAGTTACCTCCCCTGGAGAGAGAGAGCCTCAGACGCTACACAGATGGTCCAGATGATCTGGAGCTATTGGGATCTTCTCTGTCTATGCCTGCTATTTATACTCTCGTAGCTCAGAGCATACATGACTACTGTTTCTTTCTGTTGTCTTACTAATTATAGTAGAAATGAGTTATTCAGCTGTTACTCCACACAGGTGCAACCAACCGCTAACTACTCTCTGTTAGAAAGTCACTGTGGTTAATTGCTTATTATATTTCTCCTTTCTTGCATTCCTGCCATTGGCTTATCATGCAACATTCTAAGCCTCATGCCAAGTGGAGTTGTGTTAGCAAACTGGTTTAACATTGCCAACACGTTTTCTGTCATATGACTACCAATACATTTTCATTCTTTCAATGGAGATATAACAATGATCGGTCAGCAGCATAATCCATACTAAAAAGGTTCACAGAAACCAGATGAGTCGATTCCAGATCCCTGTGTAGAGGAGTCAGAGTGACTGTACTGTGTAGAGACAGCAGACAGATCCTAATCCCTGTGCCTGTGTGTGTGTGTGTGTGCGTGTGCGTGTGTGTATGTGTGTTCTTCTGTGGGCAGTGAAGAGCGATGAGGAAGGGGGAGGTCACGCGCAGGGGAAAGGGGGCGAGGACAGCAAGGACCACAAGCGTTCGAAGAGACCCCGCACCATCCTGACTACCCAGCAGCGGCGCGCGTTCAAAGCCTCATTCGAGGTGTCCTCCAAACCCTGCCGGAAGGTAGGGTACCCCATTTCCATGAGAAGACCGCACTGCGTTTGTATAGATTCAAGTTTGTTTGGGGTCCTCAGTAAATTTCACCCCAGTAAATTTGCACATTTAGCATTTTGTTCCCATGCTTTTTCTTTGGCTATACAATGCATTTGCCATAGTTTGCCATGCTTTTACGATTTCATACATCTATGATCTTTACAATGCTTACCTGTGCTTCACCATGCTTTCGCTGTGCTTTATTACACTTTGTTGTGCTAACACAGTGGCAATGCAGACAGACTGTGCAAACGCAGTGGCATGGCAGACTCGATCTAAAAATATGCATTTACATACAGCAGTGTGCACATTTATTAGAGCACCCGTTGCTTCTGTGCTTTTGATTTGTTGTGCATATGAAGTCAAACCACTGTAAGTGGAAATCCTGCAAAACTGTCAAAAAAGGCAAATTACTGATTGTCTAATTTAATTGATTACTTTAATGGGCCACACTTGAAATTCCTTTCAAATAGTAAGAAGTTGTTTAAGATGCCTAATTAAAGCACAAAGTGGTCTAACATTTTCACACAAGCGCCTATTATTTCTATATCACTGATTACTGACCGGAAATGTAAATTCTCACCCCCAGAGGTTTTCATGCAGGTAGGTATATATAGATAAAAATGACACATCTTGAGGGGTTCTAATACATGTGCACACTGCTGTATTTTACCAGGCATGAGTTTTTACAAATACATAGAGATGGAGTGCCTGTGTAAAATGAATGCTTTATCACTGGCTCTGTGTCTGGCTGCAGGTTCGAGAGACGCTGGCAGCGGAGACGGGGTTAACTGTGAGGGTGGTGCAGGTCTGGTTCCAGAACCAGAGAGCCAAGGTGAGTCCACTGCTCCAGCAGCACTGTGCAAAAATAACAGGCAGCTTGTGTTTGCTGGGAGATGCCAGCTGTAGAAAATGCTTTGGCAGCCATACAGGATTTCATGATTGGGTTGTGGTGGATCTCCTCCAAGCGTCTGATGACTCAATAACACTGACATTCCCATAAGAGACACACGCTTGCCTCTCCACCGCAGAGCTGGCTCTTCAGTTGAACGGTAAGACGCTCCTCTTAGAACCGTGTGGTTTGCGCTGTGCATCCAGCCCTCGCCTTTCCATTCAGTTCAATGGGCTGAGATGCCAGTTCGTTCCAAGGTTTTTAAGGTTCCCTGTGGTTGTGTGGTGATGGTGATGAGGAGGAGGAGGAGGATGATGAGGAGGAGTCATGTCTCTCTGGGATTGCAGATGAAGAAGATCGCTCGCCGACAGCAGCAGCAGCAGCAGCAGGAGCAGGAGCAGCTGGGAGCCCCAAGGAGAGGGCCAAGCAGGGGGGGCCGGCAGAGCAATGAGGACAGCGAAGGTACGGAGCACACAGCTTCACCGTCAGGACAGACAGGGGCACTGCAATAGCAATGCAGACACACAGGGGCACTACAATGGCACTGCAGACAGACAGAGGCCCTACAATAGCAATACAGACACACAGAGGCACTACAATAGCAATGCAGACACACAGAGGCCCTACAATAGCAATGCAGACACACAGAGGCACAACAATTGCACTGCAGATAGACAGACGCACTACAGACAGACAGTGGCACTACAGACAGACAGACAGACAGCAGCACTACAATGGGACTGCAGACAGACAGACACACTACAGACAGACAGTGGCACTGCAATGCAGACAGACAGGGGCACTACAATGGCACTGCAGAGACAGTGGCACTGCAGACAGACAGACAGACAGCAGCACTACAATGGGACTGCAGACAGACAGCAGCACTACAGACAGACAGTGGCACTGCAATGCAGACAGACAGGGGCACTACAATGGCACTGCAGACAGAGACAGACAGCAGCACTACAATGGGACTGCAGACAGACAGCAGCACTGCAATGGCAATGCAGACAGACAGTGGCACTGCAGACAGACAGTGGCACTGCAGTACAGACAGACAGACAGCGGCTCTGCCCTGACCTCCTCTTCCTCCTCCTCCTCTCCCTCGTGTCTCTCAGACGGCTCCAGTGTCCACGGACTCGACGGCCTCATGGTCCCGTATCCCACGATGCCCCGGCAGCAGCTCCTCGCTCTCGATCAGAATATCTACGGCAGCGACTCGTACCGACAGGGTCTCACCCCCCCGCAGATGCCCGGAGATCACCTGCACCCCTACGGTGAGGAGAGGGGGTCTGGGAGAGGGTTTGAGGGGGCTGGTGGGGTACAGTACAGCCAGTGGTAAAGTGGAAATCTGGAGCTGGGGGGGACACTGCCTAAACCTTAGGGTCTGACTTGTTTCGATCTAGTTGCATGGAACTGTACATTTTTAAGTCCTAGAAAACTGGCATATATATCAGACAGGGGAACAAGTATAAGGATTCTTTCATAAGACAGAATCTCTTTGTTAGATTCCTTGAATTGTACGAATAGCTTCAAATCAATATACAGCCCAAGAGCCTGTATTTTATTAAACCCAAGAGCCTATATTTTATTATATTTCGTATTGTAATATGTTAGGAGAATATTCTGGAAGTCTTGCTCTTACTAATATATTATTTAGTGTGTCTCTCCTCGTGTAGATGGTCCGAAGTTCCTCACCTGGGATAAGCAGGAATTTGTGTAGTCTTTCTGAAAGCTTTTATATCTCCGGAGTAACCTAGGAATCCATCCTTTTATATTGTTTTATAGAAGGTAGGGAGAAGGAAATTGTTTGGGAAGATTTGGTGGTGGCCTATTACTTGCTTGAGCTGTGTTTTATTTAAATAAGTTGTTAAGATTATCCCACACAATGACAATTTAACTGTACAGTTTTCTCATTAGAATCGTACGCTCGTCATTGTAGTTCCTCCACAATCTTTCAGTTATCCTATAATATTGTGTCAGCTCCCCTTGGCCCCTTGTTCCATATAGCTAGGGGGCTCTCCTGAGTGATTTTCTCAGCTGGACAGGGCCTGCCCTCACTTAACCACTGAGTACAGCCACAAAGCATCGTTGCAAAGAAACCTGTAACTGTGACACTGACGGAGGCCCCCTTATAGACGTTTACTGCCGTATGCCGTGGTAGAAATTCAGCGGGTACAGTGTACTGAAACACAGAGGTAAAGCATCGCTATAATCTGTAGTAAAGTATGCCGAATGACTTACTGGATAGTATAAGCATGGGTAAGGCATGGCAAACTGCAGAATTACTGTGCAAATCTACCTGGGGAAACTTTTAATAAGGAATAGACTTCACTGAAGACTATTCATGGAATAACTACAGTACTCTACGAACACTCATGATGCATGATGCGCTGTGTGTATAATTGCAACATGTTAAGTTTCCTGTCTTTGTTTTATAATGCATAGATGTTTTTTCATAGCTTCGTCAGGGCAGCTTCTTGAACTCCATAGAGTTCACGCAAACTGTTTTAAAATTTCAAATCTTTTAAAAAAAAAACGTGACCAAAGGGTTTGAGTAGGTCTCAATGTCCCCCCTTCTTTCTCTCCTCCCCCACCTATTCTCTTTCTCTCTCTCTCTCTCTCTCTCTCTCTCTCTCTCAGATTCCGAAGCAGTGTTCCACGACCTGGACAGCGACGGAAGCCTGGGTCACCTGGGAGACTGTCTCCTAGCAACGGCGGACACGGGGCTCATGCAGGGCCGGGTGGGAAACCCCATTGACCGGCTATACTCCATGCAGAGCTCCTACTTCACTTCCTGACCTGCCCAGGAAGCACAGAGACCTGGAGACTGGGCCGGGGGGATCTGGGTATTCTATTTATCAAAACGGCAGGTTTTAAAATAAAAACCAACAGATATGGGCCATCCCAGCACAGGCCTTGTTTTTGTTTGTTTTTTTTACATATTGTTATTTAGCTCAAAGGAAAAAAAGAACACCAATTATAATGTCCTGAAAAAACTGGATGCTCTCAGCAAAATGATTTATAGATGGTGGTGGCAAAAAGAAACAAGGATAGGTTCCACTAGCTAAAGAAAATGAAATTGTGGGCTATCATGTTTCTCCAAGACTCTCCTTAATTATAAAACTGGAAACTACTTCAAACTACAAGCCCCTCAGATTAAATATCATTCATTCCTGGTTTGGAATTTTTTAGGAGTTGTTTTTCCTTTGCAGTTAATAAAAACAACAGCTACGTGCTCATGCTGATTTGTAACGTAAAAACTTGAACGTTGGGCATTCCCTTGAGGGGCTGCTGTCTGAATGTTTTGCTGTTTTAATATTCTGAAAAACATTGACTTCTCATCTGTCTGCTGTTCCACAAACCATTGACCAGGCTGAGATGTTTTTTCTTTTGCGTTTACCCTGTCCTGACCCTCAGAGCGTGGGTGAGAGAAGGGGGGCACGTCACGCACCACCCCCTCCTCCCTCCTCCCTCCTCCCCCTCATCTTTAATAACCTGCATGATGACGGATCCCTCCGGCGAGTCTGTTTCATGTTCTGTTTTAAGAAGTCAGGCGAGGGGAGATCCAGCTCTCTCTGCCTCAAGGTTGCGCTCAGAAAGGTTTTATTTTAACCCTTTTTGGACGCTGTCGGAGTAAGGCAGCATGGACTGGTCCACTCTTTCTTGTTCTGTGAGTGGACTGGAGAGCCAGTGTTCTGGTGGTTAAAGTCCAGCAGGGTTTGTGTTTTACCATAACACTCTGGACTACTGGACTGGACTTGCATTGTCTTTTAATTCATCTCGGACCAGGAGGGCCATTCCACTCCAGGTTTAACAGGTAACATTAGATGATTACCTTCTTCAGGGTCTGGATGGAGGTTTACCTGGTTCAATTAAACCTTTTAAAAACCAGGGTTGGAACAAAGACCAGGAGTGGAAGGGTCAACTTTGGCCACCCCTGTTTTCATTGAATTGTGAAGAGTTCTGGGCTGCTGACCCTGGTGTGCCAATGTCTTGGACCTTGGAGTGTCGCCAAAAATGAACCGTAAAGAGGTCACTGTCATTACATGAGGCCACCAGAAGGACTGCTTTGTCACCTCTGAAACTGTGTTGTTGAGCCAGTCTACCTGGAGACTAAAACACAGACCATGACGCACTGACAGACCAAGGCACACCGCCAAGGACAAATACTGTATGAAGGACAGAGGCTTGTGGGTTTTGGTTTACCTGCAGCTGAACTGAATAACTTACACCAATGGACCAATTGGATTGCTGAGACCTCCTCCTGTCATTGTGATGTCATTCCCCATGCCAGTTCCTATTCCTGTGATTTGAGCCACTCCAGGTTTTACACGCCTCACACAGCAGGTATTAGTGGGGAGTGGGGGAGTGGATTTGAAGCAACTCCTGACTGTTGCAGTGGAATTGGAGACTACAGTATCCACGGGCCCTCTTTACAAATCTTTAGACTGGTTAAGGACTGTTTTTTTGTGCAGTGCAATTAAGGATAATCACAAGACATGCCAAGTGTAACTAGAAAACACATTAGAAACGAAAACGAAAGAAAGTTTGCTGGGGCTGACTGGGTAGCAGCTAATGGAGGACAGGAACAGAAATATTTAAACCCTAACTACTGCATTTTTCTTTTTTATAGTCACTTTTAATAGTCTTTGCATAGCACACAGTGCCACTATGTGGCAAAAAATTGTATCAGGTTTTTATTTGTTCAGCACTGGTGATGTTTTTGCACAGGTTTCCAATCGGTTATACTGGTTAAATAAGAAGAAGAAGAAGAAGAAGAAGAAGAAGAAGAAGAAATAGCCAGTTAATTCAATGTTCATCATTGTATAATTTTACAGTGTCTGTTGCATACAATGGCATTCATTCTTGTTCAATGAATCTAGTTGCTTTAAACCCTGAACTGTGGTGGCTGGTCTAGCCAGTAGGAAAACTAGCAGAGCTGTGTTCTAATCCCCCCAGTTACAGTAACACCTCGATTATCTGAACTTGATCAATTTCTCCCGTTTCTCACATTCCTATTCCAGCATCCCTCAAAGTCGCATCCTTGTTGAGGCAGTTTGTTAATTTTGAATTTCGTCCTCCTCAAAACCAATTTGAAATCTGGCCGTGGTTTTGACCTGCTGGTTTTGCCGGTTGGTTTGTGCAGATGTTGTGAGTCAGTGAAGACGCGCGTGTTAAACTACAGGGGGCCAAGCGCAGTCTTACTATCTGACACGGGTCCCTCCACAACCGTAAGTAACACAGCTGGGAACTCTTGAAGTTTATATAGATGTAAATGTTTACTGCTATATCGTGATTCTCCGAATAAGGCACCTTTGTAGACACCCGTTAGTTCAGATAATAGAGGCTTACTGCGTCATCACTGGTAACAGTATAAACCACTTTACAGAATTATAGAGCTACAGGTAGCCCTCTCCTTTTCAACAGTTATTTTTTAGGGGCTCACAAAATACGTCCAGAATACATTTTTGACCCAACTTGACCTTCTTTACTTCATGAAACCTTTTCTACGTAATGCGTTATATATATATATTTTAAATGTATTCTTTGCTTCTGACCAGCAACTGACCAAATGCATCCTGCATATCCAAGCTAAGGCCCTGAAAAATGAATGTTGAAATTGAGTAACGTTGTTATAATAATGGCCGTGAGTAATGGTTGAGAGTAAGGGGGCGCTGCAGTTGACATTTGATGCTGTGAATTGCAGAAAAAAGAGAAAATGTAAAAAAAATGAAATTGTGATAATTTGTCCCCGTCTTAAAAATAATTCTCTTTTACAAAAATCTTTAAAAAAAAAACCCAACAAAAAACGAAAGATCTTGTAAGTATTTTGTATTTTTATTGTGTGTAAAATAACTTAATATTGAACTATTTATGTTGACATCGTGTGTCTTTGTACTGAAGCTCTTTTTTCGCTTGCTGTCCAATAGCTGGTGTAACTCAAAGATGACGTGTGTTGCTGGTGTACTGTTTTAATTCAGGTGACGTGTACATTTTTAATTCTGTATAGTTTTCTTGTTTTGTTTAGTTTTTTTTTTCAAATGAACACACAAGTGAATTAAGCAAATGCTGTAACCCTTAAAAATGTATTTATCAAATTGTGGTCCTGTTGATTTTTTGGCCTCGAATGTACAACCTACTGCATAGAAGTGTCACCCAGTATAAAATGGACGTCGATCCTATGATATCCTGCATTACAGATCAGACCATTACATGAGTGTTTTCAAAACTGATTTGTCAGTTTGACCGTGTCCCAGACTACAGCTAACTCACACTTGTTTAGGGAATGACAAGAGCCCACATTGGACAATATGAGTCAATGTTAGCAAGCACAGTACTGTACAAAGCGGTCCCAATTCAGTTAGCTACTTAGAGGAATATGTTCACCCAACTGTACATAATAAAGCTGTCATTCCTTTGAGGGGATTTGCTCACTTAAAAACCAAGCAAGCGCCACAGTCTTTTCTGTGCAGTCGGGTGAACTTTATTAGTTAGCTGTGAACGATTTGGTGAACTCCTCTAGTTTCTCACATTTCAGTGTCTATTTCACTCAAAGCAACGATGCCTGCTGCAAGCGAGTGTCTTAACCGCTGTGCGAGAGAGCCGGGCTGGTCTGTATTCGTGATTCTAGGGCTTTTAACCTCATCTCGTCTCACCGACTGGGAACAGAATCCATAACGGCGGTGCATCACACAACACTGCCCGCTACACTCGTGAAAACCAAAGGAATGAACGGGCAGATGAAGTCACTCTGTGCAGTCACTGGTGTGAAACAGGCCCCTGGGAGAGCCGTGCTGGATTGACTCATGCAGGGTCGATCCCTTTCATATCTCATCCAGTAAAGGGGTGGGTTTGGTGGTGTGCAGTGTCCTCATAACTCAGCACCTCCCCTCCACCGCTCACTGGCTCTGAGGCAGCAGGTTAATGAGCAGTGAAGATGGAGCGATAGCACAGCATTCCTGGGATTAATATTTACTGGAGCTCAGGGAGGGCAGGACTGCTCGAGAGAAATGGGAAAGTAAAAGGCTGCCCACACTCACAGACAGACAGACAGACAGACACACACACTCACAGACAGACAGACACACAAGAACACACACTCACAGACAGACAGACAGACAGACAGACAGACAGACAAGAACACACACACTCACAGACAGACAGACACACAAGAACACACACACACTCTCACAGACAGACACACACACACACAAGAACACACACTCACAGACAGACAGACAGACAGACAGACAAGAACACACACACTCACAGACAGACAGACACACAAGAACACACACACACTCTCACAGACAGACACACACACACACACAAGAACACACACTCACAGACAGACAGACAGACAGACAGACAAGAACACACACACTCACAGACAGACACACACACACACAGACAGACACACAAGAACACACACTCACAGACAGACAGACACACACACAAGAACACACACAGACAGACAGACACACACACTCACAGACAGGCTGACAGACACACAAGAACACACACAAGAACATACACACTCAGACAGACAGACAGACACACTCACAGACAGACAGACACACACACACAAGCACACACACACTCACAGACAGACAGACAGACAGACAGACATACACACACGCACAGAATTGTGAGCTTTGCCCGCCTGTGTTTTAAAGGCATTTTCATTAAAATTGCTTTTTATTAAAATACTGAACAAGGGGAAGGGCAGTGAAAAATACAGTGGTTCATTTGCTACTGATATGAAAGGTTTAAAGATGTGGCTATTATTATTAGGCTTCCAAGCTGGCTTTGAAAGCCTATTGTTATTGTAAAGATTTTTATTTATTTATTTATTTTTTATTGTCGTTTTTCCTCCCAAAACTTTAAACTGCTCCTGTTCGTGTGCGGTGTGACCGAGGACACCCTGGCCGACCTAACCCTCCCTCCCCCCGGGCGACGCTCGGCCAATTATGCACCGCCCCCTGGGAGCTCCCGTCGATGATCGGCTGGTTTGAGTCCAGGCTATAGAGCGCTTCCTGCACTCCACGTGGAGCGCCTTTACTGGATGCGCCACTCGGGAACCCCCTAACCAACTAACTCTTAACTTGGTAGGCATCATCCTGGGGACAATAGAATTTCCCAGCAAAGTGACGTACATGTGTGTGGTTTATATGCCACCCTCAGACTCCCCCTACTACAAAGAGGAATACTTTCATGACATCCAAAACCAAATTACCCATTTCCAAACCCTGGCCTCTGTGCTGCGGAGTGTAGATCTCAATGCCAGGACTGGCAGAGAGATCGACTTCATCAGCACAGAGGGAAACCCACATAGCGGGGATCCCCTCTCTATACCACACACCTGTCACCCCCCAAAGACAAAGACAAGAAGCAGGTCCTGCAGCTCTGGAAAGGCCTACATAGTGAACAGCAGGACCAGGGGGAACTCTCTGGGGAGATTCACATACAGCTCCGCTCTAGGGAACAGTGTTGTCGATTATGCCATTACTGACATAGACCCAGAATTAACACGTCAAAAAATTTTCAGTCTACAGAATATGAGCCTAATAAAATTGGATTAAATGTAGCAATCAAAAAACAAAATGAAATATTTGAAATGACAGTAAAAAAAAAAATCTAAAATAAAAACTTTCAATACAAAAGGTACAAACAAAAAAAAAACAAACAAAAAGAAATCTGGTTTGATAACCAATGTGCGACTCTCAGAAAGATCCTCAGACAGATATCTAACAAAAAACACCGTGAGCCCCACAATCAGGAACTACGCCTCAGCTACTGCCAGGCTGGACAGCACTACAAGAACCTGCTCCGAGAGAAAAAACAAGAGCACACATCCCAAACATGAAATGACATCCAAGAGTCTATTGAGCAAAACTCCTTCTGGGAAACTCAAACACCCAAAAACCATAAACAATTGGCAATTCAAAACAGTAACATTAATGAAAAATTACTTCGAAAATGTATATCAACCAGTTGTGGACACACTAATTTCCGATCAGGCCACTATCATCCATAAATTAAATGATTCAGAAAACCAACTAGATGCC
Source organism: Acipenser ruthenus (assembly GCF_902713425.1). NCBI lineage: Eukaryota > Metazoa > Chordata > Actinopteri > Acipenseriformes > Acipenseridae > Acipenser > Acipenser ruthenus. The sequence continues at coordinate 3,645,062 of NC_081222.1, forward strand.
CCTATCACATGGCAGGAGCTGACAGCCCAAATACGCAGTCCAAAAAAGCTAGTGGCCCAGACAACACCAGCAATGAAATGCTTGAGGCCCTGCTCAAAATATTTAACCTGGTCTTGAGAGCTGGGTGTTTCCCCGAGATCTGGAATCAAGGACTGATAACCCCAATTTAAAAGAGTGGAGACAAATTCGACCCCAACAACTACCGGGGCGTCTGTGTGAGCAGTAATCTGGGGAAGGTGTTCTGCAGTATCATTAACACCCGGATACTGGCCTTCCTTACCCAACACAGTGTCCTGAGTAGTGGATTCTTACCAAACCATCACACATCCAACCATATTTACACCCGACACACCGTAATCAACAAACATGTATAACAAAACAAAAAAAGTAAGGTAAAATATTTGCTTGCTTTATTGATTCAAAAAAAGCCTTCGATTCAACCTGGCACAAATGACTATTTTATAAGCTCCTTCAAAGTGGTGTAAGGGGTAAAGTCTGTGACATTATCAAGTCAATGTACACGGAGAACAAATGTGGAGTGAGAATTGGCAACAAAAGAACAGAATTCTTCATTCGGGGGTGTGGGGTGAGACAGGGCTGCAGTCTGAGCCCAACACTATTCAACATCTACATCAATGGATTGGCCACAGTGCTGGAGCAGTCTGCAGCCCCTGGTCTCTCTACATGACACTGAAATTAAATTCCTGCTCTATGCAGATGACCTGGTCCTGTTGTCGCCCACAGAGCAGGGTCTACAGCGGAGCCTGTCACTGCTAGAGCAGTACTGTCAGACCTGGGCCCTGTCAGTAAATCTGGACAAGACTACAATTATGATCTTCCAAAAGAAAGCCAGATCTCAGGGAAACGGGTATCACTTTAACCTGGGGAATAACACCCTGGAGCACTGCTCCAGTTACACATACCTGGGGCTCACAATTAGTGCATCAGACACATATAACCTGGCTAGAAAAGCACTGAAAGATAAAGCATGCAGGGCATTCTATGCCATAAAGAGTCATTTTTTCAAAATCAAATCAAAATTTGGTTAAAAAATATTTAATAGTATAATTCAACCCATTCTATTGTATGGCAGTGAAATCTGGGGACCAATCCTAAATAATAAACCCCAAAAACTGGGACAGATGCCCAACAGCAGGAGAGATGTACCTCCTGCTGTCCTGCTCCAAATACACAGAAATAAGGGAGACATTTCATCCTCCTTACTGACACTGATAAAATAGGGATTCTGCTAGGGGAGCCGGCGCAGAGCTCTGAACTGGCAGCTCAGTATGTGTCAGCGTGCCACCGCCTGAGGGACAGCGGGTAGGGAGGGAGGCGGGGAGAGAGGGAGAGAGAGAGACAGAGCGAGCTCAGTGCGATGTCAGGACCCTGGGGGGATCCGGCAAACTCCACTTTAATGAAAAACGGCTTTCTCTGCCGGCAAGCTGACATTTCAATTGGAAGTGCGGCACACGCGAGAAACACAAACACAGATACTCCTCAGCGCAGATTACTGCATCCTAACAGCGCTTTCTCCAAACACAACTTTATTACAGACCGGGTTGATTGACAGGTAGGGAGGCAGCGAGGGAGAGAAGAATCTACTGCTGCAGGAGCATTATTACCCTTTAAATCTGCAGGGTGTCTGACAAGTCAATATCATGCATTATAGCAACTCGGATGTTCTCCGTTAGATCAGGCTGCTACACCCTTTATAGCACGCTGGGCAGAACATACAGCCATCAGCTTGACCGGATCTGAAGGGACAAACAATCTCTCACAGGAAAGTTTAAAACATTTCATTTTTCAGCATTGAGTTCTCTTGGCACCTGTCTCTGCCTGCCTGACTCTAGCCCTGACCCTCACCTTTCATGAGCACTTAGAACAAAGGAAACACAGCACAAGACAGCGGTGAGGGTGTGGAACGGGTTACCCAGCCATGCTGTTGATGCTGAATCACTGGGATCTTTCAAGACCCGACTTGACAAACTTTTGAGATCAATCAGCTACTAGGAACCGGACAAGCACTGATGCGCTGAATGGCCTCCTCTCGCTCGTGAATTTTCTTGTGCTCCAATCAGTCTCTTTGAGATCTTGCGACCCTGCCGTGTCCTGCAGCTGACCAGCACTTTGCACAATGCAGGAGCTAAGAAGTTACAATATTGGATTCCTGCGCCTCTTGACTTTCAATAAAGCACATTCAAACTTTATTGAAAGTCTGCGGGTAGACTCCGGGGCGATTCAGCTGTGCCGTCGCTGAAGTTATTTTTGTGTAAAAAGTGTGCAGCTCAGGTTTCCGGTAGTTTTGGTCAATCAAGCTGCGACATGTACCCTATTGGCTATATCTCTGGATGTTACGTTGAGAAATTCAGCTCTTCAAAAACCTGTATACCTCGTTTCCACACACCACTCAGCCCGGGTTGAAAACCTGCCCCTGATACTGCGTTTCCATGTTCATTTAGCTGACCCGCATTGGATCCCAATCTGCCCCGGATTTTTTTCTGACCCTTCACCAAAGCAGGCCAAAGCTCCGTGCTTTAATATTCTCCTATTGTTTTTTTAGTAACAAAAAGCTCCAAAGAATTGTTCGGATTATTGGAAGCAAAGCAATAGCATCCATCCTTTTCGGGTTTGTAGGAGGGATGCGGGAGAACCCGGATCAGCTCGGATTAATGGTCAATCCGTGCTCATGGAAACGAGGAAGTATACACAAAGACTTTTTTTTTTTTTTTTTTTTCACAATCACCAGCACAGCAACTTTTACTGTTCAAAGAGATTCACACTGTACAGAATGTGACAGATGTAAATGAGACCAGGCATTTAGAAAAAACACAAAACCTTGCAAAACCAGAATGCACTATGCTGTCTGTACTTGACAGAAACATAGCTTGCATTGAGTTACTGAATGGAGTTATTCTGTAGGGTTATTTACATGATCACAGATCCTCTTCTTACAGTCTCTGTAACTAACCAACGAATTCCAGAAATCTGCTGTGCACACAGGTCTGAAATGGGCAGTTTTGAAGACAACATGTTCTAGTTTTTTTTTTTTTCATTTGAAATCACGATATCTGGTTCTATGCTAGGTTAAAGAAATGCTTTCAGATGGTGCTGCACTTCCTTGGTCAAGTGCAACAGATTTTCAGAGAGTAAGGTAAGCAAACTGAGAACTTCCTTAACCTAGTGTAGTGCCGCATATCATAAATGCTAGAAATGAGGGTTTTTTTTGTTTTGTTTTGTTAAATGAACATTTGAGACCTATGTATCTACGCAAGTGCACAACAGGTAAGATTGGTGGAATTTTTGTCAGCTAGAATAATTCTAAATGGTGCACATTTAGCCCAGATGCAGCCCCTTGACTCAATATTATTCCTGCTGGAGTTGTGAGTGTGCTGTCATCTGTACCAGAATATGACACTGCAAGTTACTGGGATTAACACTGATCCAGAGTCTTTTTTAATTCAATGGTTCCCTCGTCAAGTATTACAAAGGGATATTGACTTTCTTTCCACTGTATGGTAAAAATTCTTCCATTAAAAACAGATAAATAAAGTCTGTGGTGCCCCGAGATGAGTGTTCTGGGCACTAGACGTGGGGCACTGCAACGGGTTCACCTGCAGGAGAACAGAGTTACATTAACATCTTTATACTTAGGACATTAACAGTTTAGAGTGTTAACATTTTCAAAGTGTTACACGTTTAGAATTTATCCAGGCAGCGGAAAGACTCCTATCGCATAGCTGTTTCACCCATTTCAGGTTTTAATACATAGCTTGATTAGCCGCAGTGTATAGGTAACAAGCTCAGTAGTGTTTTATTGAACTCCGTGAAACCAGGCATGGATCAAACTGCTATGCAGTGGGAGTCTTATTTCCATCTGTGTTATTCTTTTTTTTTTTTTTTTTTTAATAATTTAGTCATTGCCAATTATTTTTTATTATTTTCTCCCCAATTTGAAATGGCCAATTATTTTTAGGCTCAGCTCACTGCTACCACCCCTACGCTGACTCAGGAGGGGCAAAGATGAACACACGCTGTCCTCCGAAGCGTGTGCCGTCAGCCGACCGCTTTTTTTCACACTGCAGACTCACCATGCAGCCACCCAAGAGCTACAGCGTCGGAGGACAACGCAGCTCCCAGGCAGCTTACAGGCAAGCGCCCGGCCAGACTACAGGGGTCGCTGGTGTGCAGTGAGCCGAGGACACCCTGGCCAACCTAACCCTCCCTACCCCCGGGCGGTGCTTGGCCAACTGAGCGCCGCCCCCTGGAAGCTCCCGCCCTCGGTCGGCAAAGGAATAGCCTGGACTCGAACCGGCGACATCCAGACTATAGAGCGCATCCTGCACTCCACGCGGAGCGCCATTACAGGATGCGCCACTCGCCACTATAGCAGTCAGCTGTAGTGTTTATGCAGTAGGATGTGTGCAGTGTAAGGTTATTTATTCAAAGTCTTTTTCATATATTATTATTATTATTTGCTTATTTAGCAGACGCCTTTGTCCAAGGCGACTTACAGTGACTGCATACACATATGTGTGCTGATCTCGTCCACATCAGTGTTTCATCATAAGATAAGAGCACTGTGCTGGAGGGCTTCTCATGAGGGTTACACACATCCCCACTGATCAATCTCTCTTTCTACTTTCACCTGAAGAAGAGACCTTTGAGGTCTTGAAAGCTTGCGATTCACTTTTGTTTAGTTAGTCCAACAAAATCTCCTTCTCTTTGTCTATCCTAAAGATCAGGAAATTTAACGGAAACTAATATCTCCGTTTCTGTATGTTTGAATGTTCTTGCATGAAAGCTTGTGACGCTCATAACTTCTGAACACCTTGTCGGATGAATCTGAAATTCTGTATGCAGGCTTGGAATGGTGGGGGAATTATTAATAACAGATCTGTGAGCAAAATTATTTTGTGCGTTAAGAAAAAAAACATTCTAGTTTCATTTCAGCATGTCCTAGAAGAAAAATATTGTGCATGCATTTGCACCGCCAATCCTGAAAAGTGTACAGTCTGTTAGCCTTTACAGCAGTGTCTCCAATAGGAGGAACCACTCTGTAGATGAGACTGCTGAGAACCAGACCTGGGTTCAACTACATTGTAACTGCAGCTGAACCTTGGCAAACTGTGTAATTGTAATTGAACAAGACAGTGTTGTAATTGTAATTGAAATTTCAGCAAACAAGGCTGCTGGAATTGGAATTGGAATTATCATAGTCTCCAGGTCTGCTGAGAACGTTTTGCAGGAAACACCAGTGGAACAGCTGGCTCATGAGGTGTGGTTACTCTGTAATACAGTGTGGAGCGCTACATTGCTTTTAGGTACTGTGGTTTTGTACCTAGGCTGGACAGCTTCACAGTCTCCGCACAGGCCAGGAACTTGCTGATGTGTTCGGAGCAGTTGCCCACGGAGGTCTGGTTCAGCTTCAGGCACTGCTCGAAAGCAGAGAAGGGCTCGGAACAGTCCGACCGGATCTTCTGGATAACCGGGCTGAAACAGAGCGGAGGGGAGCAGTGGTGAGATCTGCAGCTGGGGTCGTCAAACCCATTTCTGGGCACAATTCCTTGAAAATGTCACCTAAAACTAGTTGCTTGAACAAAGAACATAAGAAAGTTTACAAACAAGAGGAGGCCATTCAGCCCATCTTGCTCGTTTGGTTGTTAGTAGCTTATTGATCCCAGAATCTCATCAAGCAGCTTCTTGAAGGATCCCAGGGTGTCAGCTTCAACAACATTACTGGGGAGTGGTTCCAGACCCTCACAACAGTTGCTCTGTGGTTCTCAGCCTTTTCAAGCTTTTCCTCCACAGCAAAGTTTGCATGTATTTGCATACAGGGATGGAAATATGAATCCTATTGCATAGCAGTTACACCCATTCCAGCTTTTAATACAAGCTTGATTAGCTCCCAGTGTATAGCTATCAAGCTCAGGTGTGTCTTGTTAAACTCCTAGTAAAACCAGGAATGGATCTAACTGCTATGCAATGGGAGTCTTATTTCCATCCCTGGCAAATATGTCATTCAGTCCAGGGTCTCACCCAAACACAGTCTGTCAAAATGACATGGACGTCCAGTGGGCTCAGACAACCAAATCCATTAAACTTTTCCAGTGCTTCTACACAATGAAATGTTTCTGTACGATTACTCTTTCTCAAGGTCTTTGTGTGAACGTAGGCTATAACACATTGATAAAGACTTCACAGTGCAGCTTTGCCAGCAACAGTACATCTTATAACTGATTATTTCTAATCTCTTTTAACCCAGTGAGAGATGTGAAAGGCCAGCGAGTCACTGGGCCTTAAATGCACACGCAGGCTTCGAAAAGCACCCGGGCTCCCACTCACTGTGAAGAGGTGCAATGGGCCACCTTGACTTTGAGCTGGTAACAGTCCTGTTGCCAGGACGACGGGTTTGAAGCCACACACATCCCATAGTCCTCCATCTCCTTGCGGCAGTACTTGGCCGTGATTTCCATGGCGGCTTGCCTGGGGAGAGGGGAGAGGGGAGCTGTCAGGAGATTCATGAACTTCATCCAGAACTACGAACATCCCACAGGGGTCTATTTGAATGATCTAAACAGCGTTGGAGCTGAAATCCTTTCTCCTTTCACTGCAGCCTAATCCCTATGCTACAACCCCCATAATGGCATCACTAAATGGGTTTTTCAAACTACATAAAGAATATCAGGTTTAGAGACTGCCTGCTGGATCATAGATGGGATAACAGTAATCTTTTTCTTTTTACTTACCTAAGAACATAAGAAAGTTTCCAAACGAGAGGAGGCCATTCAGCCCATCTTGCTCGTTTGGTTGTTAGTAGCTTATTGATCCCAGAATCTCATCAAGCAGCTTCTTGAAGGATCCTAGGGTGTCAGCTTCAACAACATTACTGGGGAGTTGGTTCCAGACCCTCACAAATCTCTGTGTAAAAAAGTCCCTCCTATTTTCTGTTCTGAATGCCCCTTTATCTAATCTCCATTTGTGACCCCTGGTCCTTGTTTCTTTTTTCAGGTCGAAAAAGTCCCCAGGGTCGACATTGTCTATACCTTTTAGAATTTTGAATGCTTGAATCAGATCACCGCGTAGTCTTCTTTGTTCAAGACTGAATAGATTCAATTCTTTGAGCCTGTCTACATACAACATGCCTTTTAAACCCGGGATAATTCTGGTTGCTCTTCTTTGCACTCTTCCTAGAGCAGCAATATCCTTTTTGTAACGAAGTGACCAGAACTGAACACAATATTCTAGGTGAGGTCTTACTAGTGCATTGTAAAGTTTTAACATTACTTCCCTTGATTTAAATTCAACACTTCTCACAATATATCCGAGTATCTTGTTGGCCTTTTTTTATAGCTTCCCCACATTGTCTAGATGAAGACATTTCTGAGTCAACATAAACTCCTAGGTCTTTTTCATAGTTCCCTTCTTCAATTTCAGTATCTCCCATATGATATTTATAATGCACATTTTTATTGCCTGCTTGCAGTACTTTACACTTTTCTCTATTAAATGTCATTTGCCATGTGTCTGCCCAGTTCTGAAGTTGTATTTTCTTAGAATAACTCCACAGCTATCATAGAGGGTGGACATGAAGTCTTTAAAATGTTAAAAGATATTAACGGAAATCAGGACCAAAGGACAGAGTTTCAAATGCTTTCGTTTCAATATGTTTATATTAGACGGAATGACATGATTTCATTTCCAGGATGGGGGTGAGTTTCCTATATGTATTACATGCATTATGTGAATGCATTGTTGTTATTAGTTTCACATTGGTTGTAATGTTGTTTACTGAAAATCTAAATAATATTAAAAACATTTTTCTTGAATCTAAGCACCGTTCATAGTCTTGCCTATAAAAGTACACTCTTGCGGCCGATCAGCATGTGTTGTTGTAAATGCATACTTTAGCAACTTAGCAAACCAAACAGTAATTAAAACAAGCTACAGTTCACTTACATTTTAAATTCACCTTCCACGGATCACGATCACACACTGAAACCCAAGGTTATTAAAAATTACACCCGCTACCGCACGTTTTCAATTTCACAACAAGCACCGCCCTTCTCGCTGCTGATTGCATCAAACTATTCCAGTCGCGATGACGACACGGGTGGATAATATTTCCAATTGGTTTAAGCGAAACGTCTTTCAGGGGGGAGTTTTAATTCCACTATTTCCTGTCTGTTTCGCGCTCAAGCCCCGCCCTCCGTTAAAGGCACAGCACATTTTGTTCAAAAAAATAGATAAATGTATTCTGTTCCTTAGACAGCGTAAATCAATACATACTTCATTGAATGTAATACAGACAACTCAAAAATAGCTCCCAGAGAGAGAGAGAGAGAGATGTTTATAGCTCTATATGCTTTATAGAATAAATATATTGGCTGGATATGAAAAAGACAACAGTATTCAAGGGTTCATCCTCTACTAATAATTAGGGTCAGTGCTTTAGTGTATTTATTCGACCCCCGCCCGAAAAAAAAATACAAATAAAACCTCATAAATATACACATGTTATGAAATTGAATAGTATTATTATTATTATTATTATTATTATTATTATTATTATTATTATTATCTAAACATATTTTTGTAGTCTTCGGACAGTTGCTAAGGTGACCCCACCCGGAAGTCCCCCCTCCACGTCTTCGTGTGAAACCCTTGCGTAGCCTCGGCGTGTTTACGTATGCGGAAGGAGCAGGTCGCTGCTTGGCCTGTCTATCCCCCCTCAGTCCCGGGGCTTGTAGTGTAGTAAACATGGCAGGAGAGAGTGCCGAAGCGCTGGGGAAAAGAAAGACGGTCCCTGCCGGGAATCACGCGGCCGCGGTGGCTGCTCCGGAGCCGGCAGACGAGCTGGTCCAGTCCGTGTCGCTGTACCGCCGGCGTCCTCGGCTCCTTCACGGCACGGTGCTGCCATTCGTGGCGGTTCTTTACCCGGCCTGGCTGTACCTGTGGCTGGCGGTGTACGGCGTCGCTGAGTACCCGGAGGCCGGCTTCATCGCGCTCGCCGCCATCGGGATCGCGCACGTCCTCACCGCGCTCTCGGGGCACTGGTCTGTGCACGCCCACTGCTGGTTTACCTGTTCCAAGGTAAACGTGGGTGGGGGTGACGTCACCATCACCCTCAGCATCATCATCATTATCATTTGGGGTTCGTTCGGATTGTGTGTGGGGGCATCGCTAACTGTGAGAGGGGACTTCCGTCCAAATCACTCCCCCATCCCACGTGGGGCTGCTGATTTGGGTTTTTCAGTTTCACAATTAAACGTTTGTATTTTGTTTTAAAGAAAGGATCATTAGCTATAATATTATACAGCTGTGATGGACGTTTTGTGCATCAGTCAGTCAACTGGGCTTGTGCCCCAGTTCAGAGCTGAGCTCTGCTGTCAAAAACAGGTAACAAAATGCTAGAAACTGTATCTTTTTGCTGTTTGACAAAAATCTAGAAGGCTGCTAGGTACAGGGATGTCAATAAGACTCCTATTGCATTGCAGTGTCACCCGTTCCAGGTTTTACTACGAGCTTGATCAGCCCCAGTGTTTAGGTAACAAGCTCAGGAGTGTCTTATTAAACTCATAGCAGCTCCAGCAATGGATCAAGCTGCTATGCAATGGGAGTCTTATTTCCATCCTTTTACAGGTTCAGCATACATTATGTATGCACACAACGTACTCAAGCACTTCCCCTAAAACAACAAAGCCCACCTGTACTATTGGTTTTGGAGAATGTGCTGTTCAGGTATTGTTTCAAAAGATGGATTTGTACTCAACCACAGCAGCTGTGTGCCGTGTTACTAGAATCGATTTTGATCAGTGCTGTGTCATTTCTTAATAATTGAAAGGACAGATTCATTTCACCAGCATAGTGGTGCGCATTCTGTAACTGTATGATTGGATCAAATTCGTTTTGCAAATCAACCAACTTTCTTTAACTGTACACTATTGTTTACCCAGGAACCGGACCCAAACAAGGCGACCTTCGCGAAGGTTGTCCCCATGCCGAACAATGGATCCGCAGAGCTTGTGCCTCTGCAGAGAAACAAGGTATACTTCACTCCTTAGATCCACGCTGCAGCGTTATCATGTGCTCTACCCTGCTCCCCTGTGCTGCACCCCGCTCCCCTGTGCTGTACCCTGCTTCCCTGTGCTGTACCCTGCTCCCCCTGTGCTGCTCCCCTGCTCCAACTGTTTAAATAATGAACTTGTCATTTTTCTTTTCATTGTTAACATCCTGACAACTTTTTACACTTATAACTTTAAAGTCTGTTTCAAAGCTCTTTCCAAAATGGCTGCTCTAGTGCACTGGGGTTTGAGATCTGTCCTCTAAATCACTGCAGGAAGAGCGATTTAAAAAATACAAAAAACATAACAACAAGTGCTCTGGCTTTTCTGTTCCGTACCACATCATGGATTGCTGTGTTACCTGTTTGCCAGTGTGGGCAATAATCCTGACAATATCCGAGGATGTTTTGAAAAGAGCTTTGAAACAGACTTTAAAGTTATAAGTGTAAAAAGTTGTCAGGATGTTAACAATGAAAAGACAAATGACAAGTACTTTATTTAAACAGTTGTAGCAACACGTGGGGACGTGGGATGCTAGATTTTTTCAAAACCCCGCTACTTACTTTTTAACTTGTAACTTTGACCTCTTTTGCGAGTTCGTGATTGAGTTTCGAAGCTGTCCAGTTTTTAAAAGTTTGGCGGTTGGTTTGGTTCCCCCGGCAGGACGAGGGCGGACGGGAGGTGATCTCGTTCGAGTTCCAGAAGCTGCGGTACTGGTACGACAGGGAGGAGAGGAAGCGCTTCGTTCCCGTGGCCTTCCCCGTGGAGCAGCCGTTCGGCTTTTTCCACACCTGGAAGGGCTACCAGGAGGAATCGGAGCTGCGGACTGCGGAGAAGAAATACGGGATGAACAAGTATGTGCCAAAAAGACGAGGGGGGCAGACTCTTCAGGAGCGCTTCTGTGATGAGGATCACTGAGACAAATATTTGATTGTTCGATTATTCCATAGATACCAGTATCATTTATACAGCGTTCTTCCTGTGCAAGCATCCCAGGGCGCTTTACAGAAATACAGAGCAAGCCAAAAGAGCTCCAGACTGCTCACTAGTGAACAGCCAAATCAATGAGATATGTTTCATGTTTAGATTTCAATATTGTTCAAATAAACAGTGCCGGGAATGTATTTGCTGGCAAAAAATGACCATGTTCGGATCTCTTCATATAAGAGAATTTTACATGAAGGGAACGAGGAAAGTGAATTAAATTGAATTGTGTCAATTGTACACTCCCCATGTGGGGTGATTAGGTCTGTAAATGGTGTCAATGTGGAGTTGTATTAGCCTGACAGATCCTTTCATTAATGTGGTAGGTATTATAAACGAGGAATATTTTCTTAACCAGTGAGCAAGGAATTTCGTCACTATCACAGAAACGACTGCTTTCGTACATTTAATCATTTGTTTCTGTGTCACAGGGCTGAGATGGTGGTGCCTGATTTTCTGCAGCTGTTTAAGGAAAGGGCGACTGCACCATTCTTTGTCTTTCAGGTAAGGAGACAAGAAAACTAGAAAATACTGACGTTGATTCAATTGTAAAGTGCCCCTCAGCCTGCTCTGTAATGATCGGGGTGAATGCTAGGCTCGAGATTGTCTTTTCCAATACAGAAATGATCTGGTAGAACTTGAAAGTGATTTGAAATCAGACTTGTTTGTTTCCATGAGCAGCAGATTGAGATCAAATCAGTTTCAGTCGGCACTCTGTCTGTCTGTAACTCGATCTCGCCCCACTGCTGGTGGAAGTTACCCAATGAGCGTCCAATGAGAAGGACGCTAGAGAGGGGGGCGGGGTTTAAATCTGACTGCAGAAAAAAAAAAAAATGAAGTGAATATATTATGCTGTCAGGGAAATATTGGAGGTTGTAATATTTAACCTGATACATACAGGGGATCTTTGACTTCTGTGTAAAGTGTAGACTGCAGATGGAACCGGCTGCAGCCCCAGTTTGATACTGGGAACGAGATGAGTTTTACAGACTGGTCTCATGGTGCAGATGGGAATGTGGCACAAGGCAGTGGTCTTGTCTGCTCTGAGAAGCCGGTCTGTACTTGGATGGGAGACCAGGAGTGATATACTGTACAGGGTGTCTGGCAAGTCAGGCATTATAGGCAATATCATCTATTACACGATTAGTACGCTGACTGTTAAATTAGGTGACCACTCCTTGACTGTCTGCACCGCACATCACAGTGATCTGCAGTGCTGCGCATGCATTCAGTTATTCAGGTTGAGCGCTGCACTGAAATCAAGTGCTGACAATCAGGTGAGGGTCAAGTTTACCGTTCCAAGGGAAACGAGTGAAGAAACAGCTGCTTGGGTTTGTGCTGATCGCTGCTTTTCTTAGACTCTGTGGAGAACAGCGATCCACACAAACCCAAGCCGCTGTCTCTTCACTCGTTTCACTTTGAATGGTAAACTAGCCCAGCCAACGGCAGTGACCCTCGCCTGTGGAGCGCTCGATTGGAATCACAAAGCATGGGTTTGTGCAGCGCTAGTGAGATGATTTTGTTCCTCTTTGCTTTGAGACATTGCACACCCGAAAGAAACTGAGAGACAGCAAGTATGAACCACAGTGCCGATGAGAATGCCGGACTTGCGGGTCACGAAAAAAAAAAGATAAAGGGATAAAAAAAAATAATTCCAAACATTTTTCCCCACTGTAACTCCCCCTGCCAAAGCGTGTAGGCATTAATATTTATCTGACCGTGGTTCTGTTTGTGTAGTTCCGGATGACAGATGCTTTTCTTCCTGTGAATATGGATGAATAGCTTGTGGTTTTAATAAAAGGGGGGAGGGTGGACAGACTTGGCAGCAGTGCTGTACTTTCACAGATATAAGCACATTCACATGTGGAGGAGGGTTGAGGCACCAATAACTAAGCTAAAAGCGTTTCACTGATTTAAAAAAACAAACCAAAAAAAAAAAAAGAAATGTTGAATAAGATCATAACCTAGTCGTCCACAGCCGCTCTTAGATAAAAAGTGTTTTTATCTAACCTGCAGATTGTTTTCCTAATGCACAGTTGGCTTTTATTATAGAAGGATTGATATGAGTTGAGGCTTTAAATGGGAAAAAAATTTGAAAGGTCATTTTTTCCAATCTGATCAGAACACTTTTCTACTTAAGGTGAAAACTGCAGTCACTTCCGGTTTTCTTACATTTTTATTCCATTAAAATACAAAATGAATAAATAAGCCATCCGGAGAAATCCCTGATGCTGTGGCTAATCCGCAGTCTTTATTTATTGTGTGCTAGCGTCAGGGCGCGGCTTTAGAGACTTTTATTTGGGCAGCGACACAAATATATTCATTTTTTTGTCATTTGACCCTGCATGAGCCAATGTGAGGGTTTAAAAAAGAAATCTAGCCAATAAGATTTATGCAGAAAAAAAGGAAATAGGACTCCCGTTGAATAGCAGTTTGATCCATTCCTGGTTGTGCTATGAGTTTAATAAGACACTCCTGAGCTTGTTACCTATACACTGCTAATCAATAAAACCTGGAATGGGCGAAACTGCTGTGCAATAGGAGTCTTATTTCCATCCCTGTGCTGTGCTAATATGTGCGTTGCGCTTACATCCTTGACAGTACAGTAATCTTCCAGCGGCTAGACTGATCTGATATCTGTGTCTGTGTGTGTCTTAATGTGAGGCTCCTTGCCTGTTCATTGAAGCCTCCAAGCACTGTTGAGAGGCAGCTGGGTGCTGTGGAAGGGAGGGTCTGGCTGGGGGCTTTGAAGTGCAGCGTGCCCTTGGCTGAGCTCCGAGAAATCCCTGGGAGTTGGGAGTGGGGTTATCTGAGCATGTCTGGGGAGAGTGGGCGGGTGCCACAGTTGGCATGGGCTCCCATTCATGTGATTACCAGGGTCAGGTGGAAAGGATTTAGAAGACTGAACTGAGCTTGGAAAGGACAAAGGACACAGACAGACAGACAGCAGGGCTGGAAATAAGACTCCAATTGCATAGCAGTTTAATAAGACACGCCCGAGCTTGTTACCTATACACTGGGGCTAATCAAGCTCACAGTAAAACCTGGAATGGGCGAAACTGCAGTGCAACAGGAATCTTATTACCATCCCTGGACAGGCACGTACACATGCACAAACACAGAGGTCTGTGGTGTCTGGATGAGTACTGGTATTATAGTGTACTGTAGTGTGTTCTGTACCTGCCTCACCTGTCCTTGTTACCTGTGCAGGTGTTCTGTGTGGGGCTGTGGTGTCTGGATGAGTACTGGTATTACAGTGCACTGTAGTGTGTTCTGTACCTGCCTCACCTGTCCTTGTTACCTGTGCAGGTGTTCTGTGTGGGGCTGTGGTGTCTGGATGAGTACTGGTATTACAGCATCTTCACGCTGTTCATGCTGGTGGCGTTCGAGGCCTCGCTGGTCCAGCAGCAGAAGAGGAACATGTCAGAGATCCGCAAGATGGGCAACAAGCCCTACATGATCCAGGTGAGCGCCTTGGATTCTCAGAGCTTCTGCGCTCCCCACCGTCATGAGCACCATTCAAGTGTATCAGTACGCACCCAATAAAGTTTAACAAGCCAGACACTAACCACTCGGATGTTGCTTACAGGCACATTGAAGTAGTCTCCAGTTGTTTCTTATTGGTTCATTCTAACACAGTTTCTTTTTCTAGAACAAAGTTTATAGCGATGTGTCTTAATTCCATCCTTATAACCCCTGTGTATGAACTGGCAGGTCTACCGAAGCAGGAAGTGGAGACCCATACAAAGCGATGAGCTCGTTCCTGGGGATATCGTCTCCATAGGTAAGCAGCACTTTATTCCCCTCTCCTTGTGACTGTAACGATTTACTAGGCAGCTGCAGCAGTGCTTTTTCTACTGCCTCCAGTTGGTGGTCCAACCCCATTCATCCTAGCCCTTGAATACCACTTACAGACAAGAATTAGGGGTGATTATCTGTTCTCTTATGCGTCTGGCTGGGTTAATGAGATGCTGTGGCCAAAAGTTTTGCAGCAACTACAATTTTAAGATTGAGACCATTAAAAAAATAACTATATGAACATAATTTAGATCTTTTATTTAACATCATGTAATCAAAGAAACTACAAAATGATATCGCAAAAGTCTACCGGAAGCCATAATAGTAGTATGGTGTTAAATTTAGAAACGTCACATTTTTCAGATGTTGTCAGTCTTTCGTTAAGTATATGGAAAACTACATTAGAATTTCAATATGTTAACGTAACGTTATTCAGCAGGTTTCATTCGACTATGAAGCAGTAATTAGTTAATTCTATAGAGTGATGTAAAACTTTTGCCCATAGCTGTACACAGCAGACCAGTTTAGCAGTCCTGGCCTTGGGTTTCCCCCTGTGTAATTTTGGTATGCCTAATTTCATATCAGACACCGAAACTAGGTATCTTGAAACCTTGCTGGTAGCACAGTTTTACTGGTAAGGTTTTTATTTGAATTAGGCTTAGTGGGTTTATCTTTCAACAAAGTTACATATGCCTTTTTTCCACGGGCAAAACATGAATACATCTATAATGGTCTAATTGGGTTTCCATGTGCCTGATCCTGTAGGATTTGATTTATAGAGCAGTTTGTTTGGTTCCAAAAGCAGATCTTGTGGTCTCTGGATCTAAAGCGAAATCGGACGGTTTTAGGTGGGGGCACTCTTTAAACATGCCAGCGATACAAATGACAGGTATACTGTAGAGGGAACGCAGTCCCTCACTCAGTCAGCTAATTAGAAGTTAAAGATACTGTCCTCTGGACTGCTGAAGAAACAGCAGCTCTCCTCTGTATGAGGCATAGTCAGAGTATGAGAGAACAGTTTTCAAACTGGAGAAACACTGAAAGAACTAATCATTTCAGTGACAACCGTTTCGACTGGCAAGTCTTTCTCAGTGTTCTCATCGAAGACGTTAAGAAAAGACTTCTAGTCAAAACGTCTGCCGTAATTATTATTTTTATTATTATTTATTTATTTGGCAGACACCTTTATCCATTATGTTTCTTTGAGTATTTCTGCAGTTTGAAAACTGTATCGTGGTAAAGCTAGTCAGTGAGTCAAGTTTTCTGGGTGTGTTATCCACAACTATTAACTCAACAGTGCTACATTTAGATATACTAACAGAAACTCAATAGATTTAATGACAAACGTTTCGCTTTTCTGAAGACCTTATGAAATACTTCTAATCGAAACATTTGTCATTGAATCTACAGCTATAGCCAAAAGCATTGCATCACCCTATAAAGTTTACAAATCTTGCTTCATAAAGTCGAATGAAACCTGCTGAATAATGTTACGTTAACATACTGAATTGCACACTGCTTTGTAGTTTTCCGTGTACGAATGACTGACAAAAGTTGAAAAATGTAACATTTTGAAATACTGTACTACTTTTATGGCTTCCGGTACACTCTTGCGATATCATTTTGTAGTTTCTTTGATTACATGATGTTAAATAAAATATCTCAATTATGTTCATAAAGGTTTTTTTTTAACGGTCTCAATCCTAAAATTCTAGGTGATGCAAAACTTTAGGACTTAGCTGGGTACATTTATTTTAGTATTTCTGTTGAAGACACTGGTTCTGTTAGTACCTCTCCAGTTCTGGTGGTGTTGTGATGCTGTCTCTGTCGCCCCCTGCAGGCCGGTCCCCTCAGGAGCACCTGGTCCCCTGCGATGTGCTCCTACTCAGAGGGAGGTGCATCGTGGATGAAGCCATGCTGACAGGAGAGTCTGTGCCACAGATGAAGGTGGGTCAGCTCTGCCTCCGCTAATCCCAGCGCTGCTCCAAACTGACCTGTAGTAACAAACCATGCACCACACGTAGAAGTGAACAGCTGGCAATAAGACTCCTATTGCTTAGCAGTTTCATCCATTCCAGGTTTTACTACAAGCTTGATTGCAAGCGCAGGTTTGTCTGATCAAAACCAGGATTGGATCAAACTGCTATGCAATGGGAGTCTTATTTCCATCCCTGTCGTACCATGTTAGGTTTCCAATATATGCTATAGTTGTACTGTGTAGTGCCTGTCTTTAGAATGCATTACTGTGAGTTTAGTAAGACACACCTGAGCTTGTTACCTATACACTGAGGCTGATCAGGGTTGCAGTAAAATCTGGAATGGGTGAAACTGGTATGCAATGGGAGTCTTTATTTCCACCTCTGATCGGCTTGCTTGTGCACGGTGCAGCAGAGCTCTGTAGCTCTTTGGCCCTTGCGTTCCTGACTCTGGTTTGTTGCTGCTCTTGTTACAGGAGCCTGTGGAGGAGCTGGATCCCGGGAGAGTCCTGGACCTGCAGAGTGACTCCCGACTGCACGTGATCTCAGGGGGCACCAAGGTGGTGCAGCACACCCCCCCGCACAAAGCCAGCGCCGGGCTCAAACGTAGGGAGCTCTCCTCACAGCACACAGCACACTCCCACAGAACCACAGCACACAGTACAGACCCCCACAGAACCACAGCACACAGTACAGACCCCCACAGAACCACAGAACCACAGTACATCCCCAACAGAACCACAGCACACAGCACACGCCCCACAGAACCCAGAGAACCACAGCACACAGTACAGACCCCACAGAACCCACAGAACCACAGCACGACCCCACAGAACCCACAGAACCACAGCACACCCCCACAGAACCACATCACACAGTACAGACCCCACAGAACCACAGCACACAGCACACCCCCACAGAACCCACAGAACCACAGCAC
The DNA here is from genome assembly GCF_902713425.1 of Acipenser ruthenus. Classification (NCBI taxonomy): domain Eukaryota; kingdom Metazoa; phylum Chordata; class Actinopteri; order Acipenseriformes; family Acipenseridae; genus Acipenser; species Acipenser ruthenus. Next base: position 3,662,824 of record NC_081222.1, read on the forward strand.
ACCCCCCACAGAACCACAGCACACAGTACAGACCCCACAGAACCACAGCACACAGCACACCCCCCACAGAACCACAGCACACAGCACACCCCCACAGAACCACAGCACACAGCACACCCCCCACAGAACCACAGCACACAGTACAGCCCCCTACAGCACACAGCACACCCCCACAGCACACAGCACACAGTACAGCCCCCCACAGCACACAGCACACAGTACAGCCCCCCACAGCACACAGTGCAGACCCCCACAGAACCACAGCACACAGTACAGACCCCCACAGCACACAGTACAGACCCCCACAGCACACAGTACAGCCCCCCACAGCACACAGTGCAGCCCCAGACGGCAGGTTACTGTTTCATGTGATGTTTTTTGGTTTGTTTTGTTTTTTCAGCGGTTGACAGTGGGTGCGTGGCGTACGTGCTGAGGACAGGGTTTTACACCTCTCAGGTACAGAAAGAAATTCCTAAACACTCGTTAAACAGAGAATTAAATGTGATATTATTAACAGGCTAATCTCAGTGTTTTATTTTCCAATTATCAGTGTTGTTGTTATAGAGAAAAAGAAAACTCTTTGATTGGTTTGAATTAATGTTGTAATTGTATAGAGATTTCTGTCGACTGTGTGGTTGTACAGCAGCGTGCACATTTATTAGAACTCCCTTCTGTAGTTTTGATTTGTTGTGCGTATGAAATCAAACCACTGCAACTGAAAATCATGGAAAAGTGTCACAATCGGCAAATTAGGCATAGGAGGCTGTGTGGTCCAGTGGTTAAAGAAAAGGGCTTGGAACCAGGAGGTCCCCGGTTCAAATCCCATTTCAGCCACTGACTCATTGTGTGACCCTGAGCAAGTCACTTAACCTCCTTGTGCTCCGTCTTTCGGGTGAGACGTAATTGTAAGTGACTCTGCAGCTGATGCATAGTTCACACACCCTAGTCTCTGTAAGTCGCCTTGGATAAAGGCGTCTGCTAAATAAACAAATAATAATAATAATAATAATAATAATATGAATGTCTTTAATAGGCCACATATTCAATTAATTTAAAATAGTAAGAGAAAGGGAACGCACAGCCACAAATGGTAAAATGCAGGAGACTTTTTAGAAGTTGTTTAAGATGCCTAATTAAAAGCACAAAGTGGTTTAACATTTTCACACACTATACTGTTAAATTGCATTCCCTGCCTCAAGATGGCTTCACATGTACCCACATGGACCTCTCAGAACTACATTTCCCATCACCCTCCTCCTCACTGGTAAATCCATCTCAGTTACATATGTGAGCAGGAGGATGATGGGTAATGTAGTTCTGAGAGGTCCATGCGGGTACATGGGAAGCCATCTTGAGGCAGGGAATGCAATTTAAAAGTTTAAAAAAGTGGTCAAAATGTAAAAAAAATAATAATAAATTAAATAATACACACACCTTACGTAAACAGTTTTAGCAACACATGGGAACATGTAACACCATAAAATAAAAAGGTCCTTATGTACCCTTTAAGTCTAACTGTAATTAAATAAATACAGCTTGTGTTCTGATTTTTCCAAAGAAAAATGTATTTGGTACTTAGTGGGTTAAATAGACAGGTTTAACTGTTTAACATGTTTAAAATGCTGTCAAACCCTTGCTACAAAAAACAACATTTAGATTGTGAAGTTTCTGTAATTACAGGCCTATTTCTCTAATCTGCCTTTTTTGGCCAAAATTTTGGAGCGTGTGTTAGCTTTTCAATTGCATTTTAATTTACTGAAAAATGAACTTTACAAATCATTTCAGTCAGGCTTTAGAGCTTGATTAGCCACAGTGTATGGCAACAGGCTCAGGTGTGTCTTATTAAACTCCTCATAAAACCAGGAAGGTATCAAACTGCTATGCAACAGGAGTCTTATTTCCATCGCTGTGTCTTTGTATCCCCTTCAGGGCAAGCTGCTGCGCACCATCCTGTTTGGAGTGAAGAGAGTGACAGCAAACAATCTGGAGACATTCATCTTCATCTTGTTCCTCCTCGTCTTCGCCATCGCCGCCGCTGGCTACGTGTGGATCGAAGGTCAGTGCCCGGCCACGCCCTGGGGAGGCGGGGCTTAACTCCTTGGATATCTGAGTCTGGGTGGGGGGGCTCCTGTAAATAGGACCGTTTGGACCACATTTACAAAGCATTTACTACACTGCTGCATTATGAGCTGCAAACAGCTTGTTTACAAAGGAGTCCCAGGAGGAAGGCAGGAGCAAGTTACAGCTCCATACAAGCACACAGCAAGCACACAATCCATGTACTAATGCATTCGCATCACATCGCATCCCGTGCAATCACAAGGCTGGTTCAAGTGATCAAGCAGCAATCTCTTAAAATGAGAACGTGAAACTGTGGATCTGGGTAGTTTATTCCAGTCTGAGCTTCACTTCCAATAGTTCTTCTCACTGTTAGTATTTTGAAATATTTAGTATCACTGACATTTCTTAAAACACAATTCAACTCGTGGAACAGGTTATTGAGATAGACAGGCATTTTATTGTTATAACTCGGTGACACTCCCAGCCTCCTGTAGGTGATTCGGGTTTCATTTGGCTATAATCTGATAAACCTGGGTTTTATACAACCCAGATATTTTTTAGCTACTGTGCGATTTATTACCTGATTACAGGGATCCTCTGTATGTGCGCACGCTGCTTTCCAAAGGAAAAAACTAACGTTCTGTTGCAAGTTTTATACACCATCAGAATCCAGTTATAGATTCTACTACTCTTCATCTGGTAGGCTGTTCCATGCATTCAAGTGTAAGTAGCGGGGTTCCAGAAAATACAGCGTCCCACGTCCCCACGTGTTGCTACAACTGTTTAAATAACGCACCTGTCATTTCTCTTTTCATTGTTAACATCCTGACAACTTTTTACACTTATAACTTTAAAGTCTGTTTCAAAGCTCTTTTGAAAATGTCCGTTTTAGCGCACTGATAGTGTAAGGATTATTGCCCACATTGTCAAACAGGTAATAGCGATCCATGATGCAGTACAGAACAGAACAGAAAGAGCTTTGAAACAGACTTTAAAGTTGTAAGTGTAAAGAGTTGTCAGGATGTTAACAATTAAAAGAGAAATGACAGGTGCGCTATTTAAACAGTTGTAGCAACACGTGGGGACGTGGGACGCTAGATTTTTATCGTTATAAATAATCGTTTACGATGTAGATCCCATCAGAACCCGGTGTTTTAATTGGGGATTTGTTTTTGTTTTTGTTTTTTAATATCTCTTACCAATCCGAATGGGAGTTTTGCATGGGTAGCTTTTGGAGATCAATGTAATGTTCAGCCTCCTTATCATGTTTTCTAAGTGTGAATTGAAGGGTCCTCATTTTAATAGTGAGGACGCAAACACAGTGTGCAGCTGTGTCCTGGGGAGGCGGGTGTTACCCCTGTGGACATCCTTGAGCCATGTGGACCAGATCCACAAAGCACTGACCGCACTGCTGTGTTCGCGTCCTCTTTAATAAAATTAGGATCGTTGCGTCCGGCCGTCTGTCCATCACACTGAACTACTGAAGATTGTCATAGTTTTAAGCATCCAGTGCAACATAACAAATACACAAACGATAAGAGAGTGTTTTCTATCACAACCTGCTTGCACACGGTTCCTCCCTACTGAGGAGGATCTAAAGGAATCTGGTTTAGTAGAACATAATCGAATTCCTTGAAGAGAGTCCAGTAAAGAACAACCAGTCTAATCCCAGGGCTTAATGAGGTACGCAGGCCTGACTTGACAAAGTTTTGGGATCAACCAGCAACTAGGAAGCAGATGAGCACTGATGGGCTGAGTCTTCTTATCTCCTCATGTTCTTATGATCTTATCCTTTTCCCTGCACTGAAGGAAAGGTTGTTGTCGTCTGTCCTTGCAGGCACGAAGGATCCGAGTCGGAATCGGTACAAGCTGTTTCTGGAGTGCACCCTGATCCTGACCTCCGTGGTTCCTCCCGAACTGCCCATCGAGCTGTCGCTGGCCGTCAACACCTCCCTCATCGCCCTCGCCAAGCTCTGTGAGTGTCCAACCCCCAACCCCCCTCCCCGGGCACCGCCACAGCCCAACCCCTTCCCAGATCTTCCACTGAAACAACAGGGCTGGTTTTACAAAGCTGGAAATATCAGGCTTCAAGTTACAAAATGAGAAATAAACAGGATTGGATGCAAAGCGCTAACCACACGGTTCAAAGACAAGCGTCTTAACAGTCAGCTAAAGAGACAGCTCTGCAGTCGGGAGGTGTCTTATGCTGAAGTCAGTTTCAATCAGCCGCTAGGAGGTGATCCCTTCGTGTTTATAGTTGTGAGATTGTTCTTCTTCTTGTTCCAGACGTGTACTGCACAGAGCCTTTCCGCATCCCCTTCGCTGGTAAGGTGCAGATTTGCTGCTTCGACAAGACGGGCACTCTGACCAGCGACAACCTGGTGGTGCAAGGAGTAGCCGGGCTCAAGTGAGTGCATCTCTAATCCTGCAGGAGAGGGGCTCAACCACCCCCCTGCACGGGCTGCCAACACACTCATCTGATATCCCTTAGAAAGCATTCCCCACAGTAAAAGCACAGCAAAGCGTGATAAAGCACAGTGAAAGCATGGGCAAGCAGTGTAAAGCACATTAAAAACCAAACCATGGTAAACTAACCCTTATAAAAGTGTCCCATAGTAAAAGCACAGCAGTGTAGTAAAGCACAGTTAAGTAATGATTTATTTTGAAGAATGCACAGTTTTAATAAAGCATAGTGAAAGCTTTGTAAAGCTTAGGGAAGTGTTGTAAAGACAGGGTATGGCAAAGCATATTAATAAACATGGCAAACCAGGGTAGACTACAGTAAATGCATAGTAAAAACATGGAAAAGTATGGTAAAACTGCAAAAATAACATGATAAACTTATAAGGGATTGCACTAGTTAGCTACAGTCATAGCTCTCATAACAGCAGTGTGGTAAATACTAAAGAAAGTTCAATTAAGAAAAACAAACAAAAGTTACCTTGTTGGCACACAAAACCTGGATGGTTTAGGGGGTTCCGCATCGCTGCATGCAAGGCTTCCCTTGGCTTCCCTTGGTTTACATTCATTCCTCTATTAGAAACGTGGGAACAGAAGAGGCTTTCCGGCTCATCAAGGCTCATCCTTTCGTAGTGCACAGCTAACCCCTATAGGAGGGTTTCATGAGACGGAATCTAGTTGTGTTTTGCATGTTCTTTGTGTTTTAGATACTGCATGAATTTATAACTCTAGTGTAAAGAAAGAGCTTCCTACGCTGCGTTCTAAACATGCATTTACTCAGCTTCCATTTATGCCTCCCATTCATTAATCGATTAAGACTAGACTTTAGGTCTTGCAATTTTGTCATATCCTTGTTCCAAAAGCCTACTAGGTAGAAAGACACAAAGACACAGAGAGACAGACAGACACAAGTACAGGCACACAGAAAGACACACACAGACACACATACCAGTGAGGATATTGCCTTGACTCCCCAGTGTATAATAACGTCTGATTCTTACCCAGTGCACAGACATACAGAGGGTCCTCACAATCACGTAATCAATAATGTCATAATCACACAATACAAGGAAGGTTACAGATATTTGTGTAAAATGGGGAACGTATCGGATGATAGCCAAATGCAGTCTGAAAAGTCTATCGGAGGCTAAGAGTTTGTGATAAAAGGCAGTTATAGTATTCACCATGTAGAGTGGGACGGATGGACGGACAGACAGACAGGCGGATGGGCATGATCAGCACACAAGGGTCCCTATTTTATTCACCCCTGCAGAGCAAGACACACACACACACACACACACACACAGTTATTTATACAGCTAGAGCAGGTCTGGAACACCTGCAGTGCTGACAGACGGACACACGCTCCTGACAGCAAGCTTGGCTTTCAAGCTCGAAAAACCCATTAGATTAGCTTTGACTTTACCGTGACCTTCCCCCTCCTCCCGCGCCGCTCACAGCTGTGTCTCAGAGCCGCGCAGGGACGCTTGCACACACTCACAAAGTCTTTGTGCTCTGGAATTCCCCTGCCTGGCCTGAAAGAATGTGCCTGGGCTCTGAGAAAGGGGGAGAGACAGGGGAGGGGGGCGGCTGCAGTACAGTTTGTACCTGATGAAATCTGCAGTGCTGAACTCTGCTGGCCGGTGCTCGTGACAGGCTTGCAGGCTCTCCGGTATAAAGAAGGCTATTCTTGCAGCCGGCGCAGGTGCAGGCCACTCCGTTGGCACCCCTCGCCTGCCTTTCAAGCTGATATCGCAGGGAGACGATTGATGGGTCACAGGGGATGCTTTTTACCTTTCCACCTGACCCCTTGGCGACCCCTTCGAGATGGGATTCTTGTGTTTCATCTTTCTTTAAGTTTTTTTTTTAATGTAATTTCATTAACCTCTTTACACCAGTCCTCTTGCAGTGGTATTGAGGATGTGAAACACACATGACGTTTGTCCATGTTTTATATCATGGGAGCTTATTAATGAGTCTTCTATTGCAGATCAGTCCAGGTTTTACATTCATTCTCTGAGCTTAATAATAGTAACACTCCCATTGCAGATCAGTTTGAGGCCAGTCCAAGTTTTACATTCATTTCTACCGTTCACACACATAAGAACATAAGAAAGTTTACAAACGAGAGGAGGCCATTCAGCCCATCTTGCTTGTTTGGTTGTTAGTAGCTTATTGATCCCAGAATCTCATCAAGCAGCTTCTTGAAGGATCCCAGGGTGTCAGCTTCAACAACATTACTGGGGAGTTGATTCCAGATTCCCACGATTCTCTGTGTAAAAAAGTGCCTCCTATTTTCTGTGCCTCTTACAATTCTGGCTTGGTGGATGGGTGCATTATTGTCTTGAAAGTTGCAGCTCCACCAGGATGCAAGTGCAGCATTGCTACAGCATTCTTGCGGAGTAATCAAGGGACCCAGGGTATACCAGGAGAATACATCCCACACCAGGGTATACCAGGAGAACACACCCCACACCAGGGTATACCAGGAGAACACGCCCCACACAAGGGTATACCAGGAGAACACGCCCCACAGCAGGGTATACCAGGAGAACACATCCCACACCAGGGTATACCAGGAGAACACACCCCACACCAGGGTATACCAGGAGAACACATCCCACAGCAGGGTATACCAGGAGAACACATCCCACACCAGGGTATACCAGGAGAACACACCCCACACCAGGGTATACCAGGAGAACACGCCCCACAGCAGGGTATACCAGGAGAACACGCCCCACACCAGGGTATACCAGGAGAACACGGCCCACACCAGGGCAATGCCAAATCCAACAGATGGGTCCTAATAAAGTGGACAGGCATGTTCCTAATGTGTGTGCAGGGATGGAAATAAGACTCCCTATTGCATAGCAGTTTCACCCATTCCAGGTTTTATTCCTACGAGCTTGATTAGCCACAGTGTGTATAGGTAATAAGCTCAACTGTGTGACCTTATTAAACTCATAGTAAAACCAGGAATCGCCCAAACTACTAAGCAATTGGAGTCTTATTCCCATCCCTGTGTGTGTGTTTTTCTGCTCAGAGATGGCAAGGAGGTGATGCCAGTGTCGGAGATTCCTGTAGAGACTCACAGAGTGGTGGCGACCTGCCACTCTCTCGTGCAGATGGATGATGGGACGCTGGTGGGTGATCCCCTAGAGAAAGCCATGCTGACTGCAGTGGACTGGACCCTGACTAAAGGTACTGGGCTGAAGGACAGGGTGCAGGTACATTAACAGGGCAGACAGGCGTATCGCACAGTGCAGGGATGGGATTAAGACTCCCATTGCACAGCTGTTTAGTCCATTGAGTTTAATAAGATACAGCTGAGCTTGTTACCTGTACACTGTGGCTAATCAAGCTCGTAGTAAAACCTGGAGTGGGGGAAACTGCTGTGCAACAGGAGTCTTATTACGATTGCTGTGCTGGTACAGTGTCTTTATAGACCAACAGTGTGCACTGAATTAGACAACAGCGATTCAATTTTCTGTGATAATTTGGGGAATTGATTAATAATTATTTTTTATTGGCAAATTTTGAATTGTCCAGCGCAACTTCTCATACCCCCGCACAAAAAATTAAATTGTGACCGAAGGGGACGGTTAACAAGCTGTTCCTCTCTCTCCTCCTCTTGTACTCAGACGAGAAGGTGTTTCCACGCAGCATCAAGACTCAGGGCTTGAAGATTCACCAGCGCTTCCACTTCGCCAGCGCTCTCAAGAGAATGTCCGTTCTGGCTTCCTACGAGAAGATGGGCTCCAGTGACCTCACCTACATCTCCACAGTCAAGGGAGCGCCCGAGACACTGCACAGCATGGTACAGCAGTTTGATCCATTCCTGGTTTTACTATGCATTTAATAACACACACCTGAGCTTGTTAGCTATACCCTGTGGCTAATCAAGGTTGTAATAAAAGCAGGACTGGGTGAAACTGCTATACAATAGGAGTCTTATTTCCATCCCTGCTCTTGTTCATGTTAATACTGTGGCAGTGCCTTAGTGAAGCTGCTCCTAATTTTTCAGCTTCATAGTAAACTAACCTTTTTTATTAGTACGGCTGTATAAGAACTATGTGGAAATCGGAACTGCACTTTTAGACAAACAGGTGGGCAGGTGGGCTCTAGTTAGACGAGCGTGTTGTCTTGTGCCTTCATCAGAAGGTGGGGGTCTGCTGTACCCCCTGGTACTGATAGATTAGAGAGGGTATGTCCCTAGGATAATGCAGGCTTCACCCGGAACCTGATTGTCTATCGAGTGTGCGTCTGTGTTGTCTGTCTTTTATCTGCCTGTCTGTGTTGTGTGTGTGTGTGTCACTGTGTGCGTGTGTTGTGTCTCTTTGTATGTGTGTATGTGTCTCTCTGTGTGTGTTGTTTATGTTGTGTCTCTACGTCTGTGTTGTGTGTCTGTGTCTCTGTGTCCTTGTATCTTGTCTGTGGTGTGTCTGTGTGTGTGACCATGCATGTGTTGTGTCTCTCTCTTTGTGCTTGTGTCTGTATGCCAGTGGTGTGCCTGTTTTTGTGTATGTGTATCTTGTTTGTGTTGTCTCTGTATTTGTGTGTCTCTTGTGTGTGATCCTTTCTGTGTCGGCAGTTCTCCGAGTGTCCTGGTTGTGTATGTTGGTGTTGTGCCTCTTTGTGTATATGCATCTTGTTTGTGTTGTGTCTGTATGTGTGTCTCTATGTCTGTGTATCTTTGTGTGTTTGTGTGCTTGTGTAAGTGTGTGACTCTTTCTCTGTGCTGGCAGTTCTCCGAGTGCCCTGATAACTACGACGCGGTTCACACTGAGATCTCCAGGGAAGGGGCCCGTGTGCTGGCGCTGGGGTACAAGGAGATCGGACACCTCACCCACCAGCAGGTAACCATCCTTGATGCCAAACACCTCACTCACCAGCAGAGAACCATCCACAATCCCAAACACCTCACCCACCAGCAGAGAACCATCCACAATCCCAAACACCTCACCCACCAGCAGAGAACCATTCACAATCCCAAACACCTCACCCACCAGCAGAGACCCATTCGCAATCCCAAACACCTCACCCACCAGCAGAGAACCATCCACAATCCCAAACACCTCACCCACCAGCAGCAGGTAACCATCCACAATCCCAAACACCTCACCCACCAGCAGAGAACCATCCACAATCCCAAATACCTCACCCACCAGCAGAGAACCATCCACAATCCCAAACACCTCACCCACCAGCAGAGAACCATCCACAATCCCAAACACCTCACCCACCAGCAGAGAACCATCCACAATCCCAAACACCTCACCCACCAGCAGAGAACCATCCACAATCCCAAACACCTCACACACCAGCAGAGAACCATCCACAATCCCAAACACCTCACCCACCAGCAGAGAACCATCCACAATCCCAAACACCTCACCCAACAGCAGAGACCCATCCACAATCCCAAACACCTCACCCACCAGCAGAGACCCATCCACAATCCCAAACACCTCACCCACCAGCAGAGACCCATCCCCAATCCCAAACACCTCACCCACCAGCAGAGAACCATCCCCAATCCCAAACACCTCACCCACCAGCAGAGAACCATCCACAAGGGTTTGTAAGTAAATGCACTCAAAGCTGCCAAGTTATACTTTTATGTTACCAATTTCATAAAAAACCGACAATACTTTAAAGAACAATGTGACATTAAACAAATGTGTCTATTTACTGTCTTGACTTTCTTAGACTATATTTGCAACATTTGTTTCAACAACGTTTTGACATAGCATGGTAAACAAGGATGTGGTGGACCGATACTAAAGTCTAGGTTCAGATCGGTCAAAAGATATGTTTCCCAATGTGTGCCCAAGACTTGATAAGAAACTAAGTGAAGTAGACAAACTTTTCAGCTAGTGCCTTCTTCAGTGTGCCAAGCAAGCCTAATACAGTGTACTGAAAGAGCTCAAACAAGCCTCATACAGTGTACTGAAAGAGCTCAAACAAGCCTTATACAGTGTACTGAAGAGCTCAAACAAGCCTTATACAGTGTACTGAAAGAGCTCAAACAAGCCTTATACAGTGTACTGAAAGAGCTCAAACAAGCCTTATACAGTGTACTGAAAGAGCTCAAACAAGCCTTATACAGTGTACTGAAAGAGCTCAAACAAGCCTTATACAGTGTACTGAAAGAGCTCAAACAAGCCTTATACAGTGTACTGAAGAGCTCAAACAAGCCTTATACAGTGTACTGAAAAGCTCAAACAAGCCTTATACAGTGTACTGAAAGAGCTCAAACAAGCCTTATACAGTGTACTGAAAGAGCTCAAACAAGCCTTATACAGTGTACTGAAGAGCTCAAACAAGCCTTATACAGTGTACTGAAAGAGCTCAAACAAGCCTTATACAGTGTACTGAAAGAGCTCAAACAAGCCTTATACAGTGTACTGAAGAGCTCAAACAAGCCTTATACAGTGTACTGAAAGAGCTCAAACAAGCCTTATACAGTGTACTGAAAGAGCTCAAGCAAGCCTTATACAGTGTACTGAAAGAGCTCAAGCAAGCCTTATACAGTGTACTGAAAGAGCTCAAGCAAGCCTTATACAGTGTACTGAAAGAGCTCAAACAAGCCTTATACAGTGTACTGAAAAGCTCAAACAAGCCTTATACAGTGTACTGAAAGAGCTCAAACAAGCCTTATACAGTGTACTGAAAGAGCTCAAACAAGCCTTATACAGTGTACTGAAGAGCTCAAACAAGCCTTATACAGTGTACTGAAAGAGCTCAAACAAGCCTTATACAGTGTACTGAAAGAGCTCAAACAAGCCTTATACAGTGTACTGAAAGAGCTCAAGCAAGCCTTATACAGTGTACTGAAAGAGCTCAAGCAAGCCTTATACAGTGTACTGAAAGAGCTCAAACAAGCCTTATACAGTGTACTGAAAGAGCTCAAACAAGCCTTATACAGTGTACTGAAAGAGCTCAAACAAGCCTTATACAGTGTACTGAAAGAGCTCAAACAAGCCTTATACAGTGTACTGAAGAGCTCAAACAAGCCTTATACAGTGTACTGAAGAGCTCAAACAAGCCTTATACAGTGTACTGAAAGAGCTCAAACAAGCCTTATACAGTGTACTGAAAGAGCTCAAACAAGCCTTATACAGTGTACTGAAGAGCTCAAACAAGCCTTATACAGTGTACTGAAAGAGCTCAAACAAGCCTTATACAGTGTACTGAAGAGCTCAAACAAGCCTTATACAGTGTACTGAAAAGCTCAAACAAGCCTTATACAGTGTACTGAAAGAGCTCAAACAAGCCTTATACAGTGTACTGAAAGAGCTCAAACAAGCCTTATACAGTGTACTGAAGAGCTCAAACAAGCCTTATACAGTGTACTGAAAGAGCTCAAACAAGCCTTATACAGTGTACTGAAAGAGCTCAAACAAGCCTTATACAGTGTACTGAAGAGCTCAAACAAGCCTTATACAGTGTACTGAAAGAGCTCAAACAAGCCTTATACAGTGTACTGAAAGAGCTCAAGCAAGCCTTATACAGTGTACTGAAAGAGCTCAAGCAAGCCTTATACAGTGTACTGAAAGAGCTCAAGCAAGCCTTATACAGTGTACTGAAAGAGCTCAAACAAGCCTTATACAGTGTACTGAAAAGCTCAAACAAGCCTTATACAGTGTACTGAAAGAGCTCAAACAAGCCTTATACAGTGTACTGAAAGAGCTCAAACAAGCCTTATACAGTGTACTGAAGAGCTCAAACAAGCCTTATACAGTGTACTGAAAGAGCTCAAACAAGCCTTATACAGTGTACTGAAAGAGCTCAAACAAGCCTTATACAGTGTACTGAAAGAGCTCAAGCAAGCCTTATACAGTGTACTGAAAGAGCTCAAGCAAGCCTTATACAGTGTACTGAAAGAGCTCAAACAAGCCTTATACAGTGTACTGAAAGAGCTCAAACAAGCCTTATACAGTGTACTGAAAGAGCTCAAGCAAGCCTTATACAGTGTACTGAAAGAGCTCAAACAAGCCTTATACAGTGTACTGAAGAGCTCAAACAAGCCTTATACAGTGTACTGAAGAGCTCAAACAAGCCTTATACAGTGTACTGAAAGAGCTCAAACAAGCCTTATACAGTGTACTGAAAGAGCTCAAGCAAGCCTTATACAGTGTACTGAAAGAGCTCAAGCAAGCCTTATACAGTGTACTGAAAGAGCTCAAACAAGCCTTATACAGTGTACTGAAAAGCTCAAACAAGCCTTATACAGTGTACTGAAAGAGCTCAAACAAGCCTTATACAGTGTACTGAAAGAGCTCAAACAAGCCTTATACAGTGTACTGAAGAGCTCAAACAAGCCTTATACAGTGTACTGAAAGAGCTCAAACAAGCCTTATACAGTGTACTGAAAGAGCTCAAACAAGCCTTATACAGTGTACTGAAAGAGCTCAAGCAAGCCTTATACAGTGTACTGAAAGAGCTCAAGCAAGCCTTATACAGTGTACTGAAAGAGCTCAAACAAGCCTTATACAGTGTACTGAAAGAGCTCAAACAAGCCTTATACAGTGTACTGAAAGAGCTCAAACAAGCCTTATACAGTGTACTGAAAGAGCTCAAACAAGCCTTATACAGTGTACTGAAGAGCTCAAACAAGCCTTATACAGTGTACTGAAGAGCTCAAACAAGCCTTATACAGTGTACTGAAAGAGCTCAAACAAGCCTTATACAGTGTACTGAAAGAGCTCAAACAAGCCTTATACAGTGTACTGAAAGAGCTCAAACAAGCCTTATACAGTGTACTGAAAGAGCTCAAACAAGCCTTATACAGTGTACTGAAAGAGCTCAAGCAAGCCTTATACAGTGTACTGAAGAGCTCAAACAAGCCTTATACAGTGTACTGAAGAGCTCAAACAAGCCTTATACAGTGTACTGAAAGAGCTCAAACAAGCCTTATACAGTGTACTGAAAAAGCTCAAACAAACCTTATACAGTGTACTGAAAGAGCTCAAACAAGCCTTATACAGTGTACTGAAAGAGCTCAAACAAGCCTTATACAGTGTACTGAAAGAGCTCAAGCAAGCCTTATACAGTGTACTGAAAGAGCTCAAGCAAGCCTTATACAGTGTACTGAAAGAGCTCAAACAAGCCTTATACAGTGTACTGAAAGAGCTCAAACAAGCCTTATACAGTGTACTGAAAGAGCTCAAACAAGCCTTATACAGTGCACTGAAAGAGGCACGAGCTGAAGCATGTGTCTACTTGACTTGGGGCCATATTTTCAAAACGTTTCCTCCATTCTTTAAATAACTCCGTTCTTTAAATTCTTATTTTAAAAGAGAAGAAATCATCTTAATGTTACAGCATGAAAAACAAAACACACAGAGAGTGCTTAAGAGGACCTGAATTGCATAAATGAGTTGTTTGGTTCATGTTTTTGTAAAATGAACAGGAGTTGGTCAAAGACTGGAATAAACGCTTGGAGAATCGGCCCTTAGCTTCGGATAAGTTGTACTGGACTGACTGATTGTTCTGGATGTTCAGGGTGGTTTGTTGTGTGTGTTGTTGCGCCTGTAAGTCCTGATTGCTCGTGTGCTCTGGTGTGCCGCAGGTGCGAGAGCTCTCCCGTGACGCTCTGGAGTGCAGTCTGAAGTTCGCAGGGTTCATCGTGGTGTCCTGCCCCCTCAAGACCGACTCCAAAGCCGTGATCAAAGAGATACAGAACGCCTCACACCACGTAAGAACCAGGCTTTCAACAGGAGGATCCTCGATATCCAGCCCACAGCGCTCGAGGAGATATTAAATCATCACTGAAGCACCAAGCGCTAAGCACTGTGTAGAGAGAGTCATTCTACAACTGACATTAAATCTTAATGTATGCAAAACCTGGAGTGCTATGCAGTGGAAGTAAACTACAGGGATAGAATTAAGACTGCATAGCAGTTTGATCCATTCCTGGTTTTACTGTGAGACATACCTGAGCTTGTTCCCTATACACTTTGGCTAATGGAGCTCGTAACAAAACCTGGAATGGATGAAACTGCTATGCATTAGGAATCTTATTTTAGTAGTAATCGTAATACTAACAGTAATTATAATGATAGTATATTGAAGACTATCATTTTCAACTCATTTTCATATTGTTTGTCTCTCCCTTCCAGGTGGTGATGATCACAGGAGACAACCCGCTGACAGCCTGCCATGTGGCCAGGGAGCTGCACTTCATTCAGAAGCCTCACACCCTCATCCTGCAGGCCCCGCCCACTCACGGTGAGTCACGGAGAGAGAGAGAGAGAGAGAGAGAGAGAGAGAGAGAGAGAGAGAGAGAGAGAGGGAGAGGGGGGGAGAAAGTTAATATACTGACCTTGATTTACAGTATCTTCCATATATGCTTCAAGTTCTCCTCTGCTTGTTGGTTTCGTGTCTTATTGTTGCTGTCGGTAGCTGCATGCTGACCTTCCCCTCGCCGTGTTTAAACATAATCTCCAGGTCTGAACAACACCAGCGGCGGGGCGAGTAATCTGATGAACGGGAGCAACGACACTTGTTAAATGAGGAGCGCTAGTTTCTGGGCTTTTGACTTCTAAGGCATTGAATTCCCTTCCTGATTTATGACCCATAGTGGGAGAATAAAAATTATCAAAACAATGGGGATCACTGTGCTTGTGACTCTCTGTGCCTGTGTTTGTGTCTCTGTGTGTCTGTGTTTATGTTTGTCTGTGTTTGTGTCTCTGTGTATCTGTGCTTGTGACTCTGTGTGTCTGTGTTTGTGTCTTTCTGTGTTTGTGACTATGTGTCTGTGCTTGTTTGTGTCTCTGTGTGACTGTGTGTCTGTGTTTGTGTCTCTGTGTGTCTGTGTTTGTGACTCTGGGTGTCTGTGCTTGTGTCTGTCTCTGTTTTACCTGTGTGTGTGTCTGTGTTTGTGACTCTGGGTGTCTGTGCTTGTGTCTGTCTCTGTTTTACCTGTGTGTGTGTCTGTGCTTGTGACTCTGGGTGTCTGTGCTTGTGTCTGTCTCTGTTTTATCTGGGTGTGTCTGTGTTGCAGGTGCGGCTTGGCAGTGGCAGTCCATCGACGGCTCTGTGGAGCTGCCCCTGGTCCCTCACTCTGTGAAGGAGCTGGTCAGGGAGTTTGACCTGTGTGTCACGGGAGAGGGGCTGGCCTGCTTACAGGTGCAGAACTCAGGGCTCCTCCTGAAACTCATCCCCAACATTCAGGTGTTCGCCAGGGTTGCCCCCAAGCAGAAGGTCAGTGATTGCTGGTTCAGTGGTCCTCGAACTGGGGTCCTGTCCCCTGAAAATTCCAGAAACTTCTCTTTTGATAAACCACACATACAGGGTGATTCATAATTGGTGCAACATGCGACCCTCTTGCATCACAGAGCGTTATCATCCTCCACGTACCCTCCATTTCCTGTGATGCTCCAACAGCTTTGTGTGAATTATGAATCAGCCTGTATATGAGGCATTTGCTTTCACTAGTGAAGAGTTTTATTTTTCTGGTGAGTTGCCATTCCCCAATTTTCAGTGGGGACAACATGACTAAGAGTCTCCTTCTGTCTGTCCTGAGTCTATCGCCACTTAATTTCCAACTGTGTGTCCTCTGGTCCTGGTATCTGTTTTGTGCTTTAAGTAATGGTTTGGATTAACTGTCAACTCTTTTAAAGATTTTAAAGACTTCAATCATGTCTTCACTGTCGTCGTCCCCCTCCCACCCTCCACCCCACGTTCTTCTGTGTTCCAGGCTAAATAGATTCAGTTCTGTATTCAGTCCGTCTTCGTAGCTCATTCTTTTAAGTCCTGGGATAAGTCTGGTTGCTCTTTCTTTGGACTCTTTCCATGTTTACCTTTTTATACGTTGATGAGATAACGTGCTGTAGCCTTTCTCTTTTCAGCACTTTCTTTCTCAGTCAGTATGCCATGCCGGAGCTTTGTGTAAATGCTGAGTGAAAGTTGTGATTTGGGTTGCAGGAGTTTGTGATCACCAGCTTGAAGAGCCTGGGTTTCATTACCCTGATGTGTGGAGACGGTACGAATGACGTGGGAGCCTTGAAACACGCGCACATAGGTGAGTCTGTGCAGGGCTGGGCTTCAGGGTTGCATAGCAGTTTGATCCATTCCTGGTTTTACTACAAGTTTAGTAAGACACACCTGAGCTTGTTACCTGTGCACTGTGGCTAATCAAGCATGTATTAAAACCTGGAATGGGTGAAACTGCAATTGGATGTTGAAATCCAATTAAAAAAGGTCTTTGTTAGCGAGTCAAGGTTCTTCAAGTTTCGCCAATGCAGTTGCTATAAAAGACAAGAAAGTGTATATATAGTTAAATAATGTATAGTTAGAAAATTAGAGTAATCAGCAGTAATCTTAGTGTGACGTCTTTCTATCCGATACAAGCCATCTGATACAAAGAAACCTCAGAAGGATGTATCACATCAATATCAGGACACCCAGTCCTAGGTTTCAGAACTACCCATGTTTAGGTATATTATTGAAACGACCGGGAGCCAGGAAATTGAGCAATCTGTTCTGAACTCATCACAGCTCTCATCACAGCATCACCCGAGTCTGTACGTTTACTGATTAGAGTTATTCATGCAGCTATAAGGGAGGAATTACCCCTGGTACCTGATCATTTAAAATATATATATACTTAGTAATTCTGAGACTGGGTGCAGCAAGGCTCGTTTCTAACCCTGCTCAAACTCCTGGCTCCTGATCATTTTAATAATAGACTGCATTGAGGGGAGTTCTGAAACCCAGGACTGGGTGCAGCAGCAGGGCTAGTGTGAGTTTCTAACCCTGCTCAAACTCCTGGCTCCTGATCATTTTAATAATATACTTCATTGAGGGGAGTTCTGAACCCCAGGACTGGGTGCAGCAGCGTGTGGACCAGGCAGTGACCCTACCCCCGTCTCTCTCTCTGTGTTTCAGGGGTGGCCCTCTTAGCCAATGCCCCAGAGCGAGTTCCTGAGAGGAAGAGGAAGTCCAGGGAGACTCAGAACGACACCAAGCCCTCCCTCCCCTCGCTGCCCAGCGGCAACGTCAAGCTGGCCTCACGAGCCGCCAAACAGAGAGCCATGTCACAGCGCGAGGAGCAGCTGGCGATGCAGAGGGTCAGTCAGCAGCACTCCCCTAATAAGTGTCCCACAGTAAAAACATAGCAAAGTGTAACAAAGCCCATGGAAAACATGGTAATGCATAGGTAAGCATCGTAAAGAATAGGGAGGCATAGTAAAGCATATTAAAAAAAAAAAAAAAACATGTTAAACTAACCCTTATAAAAGTTTACACTAGTAAAAGCACAGCAAAGTGTAAAAGCATAGTGAAAGCATGGTAAAGCACAGACAGCCAATGCAGATTATAACCATGGGAAAAGCATGGGGTGAAACTGCAAAATTACCAAGCAGATTTACCACAGTAAACTTTTATATCTGAACTTTTGTGTTTTATTGCAGGAGCGAATCAGCCAGGTGCTAAAGGAACTGGAAGAGGACCAGATTCAGGTGGTTAAACTGGGAGACGCCTCCATCGCTGCTCCTTTCACCTCCAAACTCTCCTCCATACAGTGCAGTGAGTATCCGCAAGCAAACTCTGAACCAGGCTAGACGTAAACTAGGTGAAACTCGGCTAGGTGTAGACAGGACTAGACGTAAACCAGGCTAGGTGTAAACTAGGCTAGACGTAAACCAGGCTAGGTGTAAACCAGGACTAGACGTAAACCAGGCTAGGTGTAAACCAGGCTAGGCATGAACAGGGCTAGACATAGACTTGGTGTAAACTTGACTAGACGCAAGTTGATTGTAGCTAACAATGTAACTCAATGTCACATTTTAGACCTATATATATATATATATATTTATATATATATATATATATATATATATATATATATTAGAGGTCGGCACGGGTAGAAAATCCGGAACCGGGTACCCGCCGTGAAAAATACCCGGGTACCCGGATGTTTTTCGGGTAATGATTTTTAAAAAATCACATATATTAATGTTTTAAGTGCATGATACATGTTTAAATACTATATAGTACACATACATTTAGTCCCTTCAGATCTGTAGACTTGTGTAACCTTTTTCAGTACTGGAAACATCAAAATAGTAGTAATAATAATAATAATAATAATAAAACATATCCGTTTGAATGCAGTTATTAATGTTAACTGTGCTTCATGCTGTGGGATTCTTTGTGACATATATTGGTCATATTCTACTGTTGTTGTTGTTGTTGACATGGCTGTTATGTTCAGTTTTAAAACTAATGCAGTAGTACAGCAACGCTATTTTTATTTTATTTATTTCCTTGTTTATTTTCAAATAAAGGCTACTTCTTTGATCTTTTTGAAGAAACTATGTCTGCGCAATAACTGTAGGTAAAGCATTCCGTATTGGAAGCCATACAGTTACTATTAATGGATCACAGACAGTGGTTAATTTGTGCTGGGGCTCAGGGCTTGACCTCTGGGCTTGACGAGGTTCAGCCCCGGCCTCTCTGGGCTTGACGAGGTTCAGCCCCGGCCTCTCTGGGCTTGACGAGGCTCAGCCCCGGCCCCTCTGGGCTTGACGAGGCTCAGCCCCTCTCTGGGCTTGACGAGGCTCAGCCCCGGCCCCCCTGGGCTTGACGAGGCTCAGCACCGGCCCCTCTGGGCTTGACGAGGCTCAGCCCCTCTCTGGGCTTGACGAGGCTCAGCCCCGGCCCCTCAAGGCTTGACAAGACTCAGCCCCTGCCCCCCTGGGCTTGACAAGGCTCAGCCCTGGCCCCTCTCTGGGCTTGACGAGGCTCATCCCGGCTCCTCTGGGCTTGACGAGGCTCAGCCCCTCTCTGGGCTTGACGAGGCTCAGCCCCGGCCCCTCTGGGCTTGACGAGGCTCAGCCCCGGCCCCTCTGGGCTTGACGAGGCTCAGCCCCTCTCTGGGCTTGACGAGGCTCAGCCCCGGCCCCTCTGGGCTTGACAAGGCTCAGCCCCGGACCCTCTGGGCTTGACGAGGCTCAGCCCCTCTCTGGGCTTGACGAGGCTCAGCCCCGGCCCCCCTGGGCTTGACGAGGCTCAGCCCCGGCCCCCCTGGGCTTGACGAGGCTCAGCCCCTCTCTGGGCTTGACGAGGCTCAGCCCCGGCCCCTCTGGGCTTGACGAGGCTCAGCCCCTCTCTGGGCTTGACGAGGCTCAGCCCCGGCCCCCCTGGGCTTGACGAGGCTCAGCCCCGGCCCCCCTGGGCTTGACGAGGCTCAGCCCCTCTCTGGGCTTGACGAGGCTCAGCACCGGCCCCCCTGGGCCCCCCTCTTCAGCTATGAAAGTTAAAAATGTCATAAAATGTTTTGCTCTTAAAGGCAATTTCTTAAAATTCAGTTGATTTAAAACAGTTTTATCAATTCTGCAAGTTCTTGCGTGCGCTAAACAGAGACAGTCTACTGCCAGGGACATTTAATTACTTTACAATTTCAGCTACGTGTCATAAAGATGACACTGGCTGCGAAAGAAGGACTGCGACTCTATTGTCATTTTTTATACACAAATTAAATAAGCTTACTTGATTTGAAAAACGTCTACAAGCAAATTCCTACACTGCTATTTTTGAAGTGAATGCTTGGATTGAATGAGTAGTACCCAACAAGCTTCAATATGAAAGCTGAACATTAATTTCAATAAACAACAAGTTTTTAATGAAAAAAAAAATATTGTAGCCTACTTCGCTAAAGTGAAAGCTGGCTTCTGTTTTAAATACCACTGCTTCTGGTTATACTACTGCTTAATAACAGGAAGAACGTTTTATTTAGGGTTGGTGTTGAACCCCTACCCAACCCTGCTAACATCCCCTATTCAAAACATATAAAAACAATAAGAACAGTCTGGTTCTCTCTCGCCTTTTTTCAATTAGTAGAATTTAACGAATACAGAATAAAAACAACGCAAGCTAACAATTATCGAGCCTAAATTTTTTTTTTTTTTTTTTTTTCAATCTCCACAAACTGCAGGTTCCGTTGCATTTACAGCACTGATAATGTTAGATATAGCTAGATATTACTACAGTGAGGACAATGGGCCAAACCAATGTTTGTGTAGGGTGTGGTGTGTTGTTTCTTTTAAATCAATGTCGGTCTTCTGGAGTCATCTGAATGCCTTTCCACTTTTTATTTCATTTTAAACCGTTTAAATGCCAAACCATAACAAAACATCGAATAATAATGCATCCACACAGAGCATAAAAAGTGGACGGGCAAAGTACACAGTCGTCACCGCCACCCCTGAATTTATTCATCTGCACATACTTTGTAGATGATGTAGACTACGTGATTATAAAGTCTAACACTAGGACTTGTATAATGCTCTTTCAGCTTGCTATGATTCTGAATGTGTGCTTCTTAAGAACGGTATTATTGTCTCTGCTCTTTCTTTATCAATGAAGCTCTGATCACAGAGTTATCACTGATATAAACCAGCAGGATGGTGTTATGCTGTTTTGTTTCCGATTTAGTTCCTCAGTAGAATAGTCTCTGCAGTTCTTATTATTGAGGTGTGCTTGCCGCTTGCTGTGTGTTATTGTTTTGTGTAAAACATTGATATCCTGTCAGCTAAGAAAAGGTTTCATGCAAAAGCTGGTTTTAACGTTCTCTTTATTACACCGTCCAGAGACCCGCGCTTACAACTGCACTGTCATATTTTCTACATTTCTTTAAATTCTCAAATTAATAAATCAAAACCCGGGTAGTACCAGTTTTCGGGCACCAGTGCCGACCTCATAATACAGGTGCATGCCACTTATAACGGACTCCAAGGGGACAATGGTACGTTGTAAACCCAATTCGAAATGCTGTGTGTAACTGCGAACATACGTACCTTAAATATTTACTCTCTGTAGACATGTCAAATGTTAAATGCTTGTTGTCCCTGTCAAATAAATACTGGTAAATGTGCCTGTGGAACAGGAAAACTGTACGTATTAAACAGTATATACGTTATAAGCGAGTCCGTTTTAACCAGAGTAACTCCCCATTAAAGCCCATGTTGGACCTGCCTCCTCAATACGATATGAACAGAACTCCATTATAAATGGAGTACACCTGTATGTATGTATGTATTGTAAAGGAGCTGCACTCTCTGCGGTTCGTTGCCCCTTTAAAAACAGACCCAGGACACAGAAATTGAGTTTTTCAGCGCTGACGCGCTATTTTTAATAGACAAACAAAAACAAAATAAACAAAACAAACACCTAGCTCCTTCGGAGCGCTGACTAGCACGCAGGACGGCTAAGCCGTTTACCTGACAAATGACAAAATAAATCACACAGGTTTAACACGACCTTTTTTTCCTTTACGGTTGCACACAACTCCCAGCCGGGCTCTTCACTCTTCAGCAGCCTCGAGCAGACTGACTGCTTCTCTTAAATACTCTGCACCTGGTTCTAATTTACAATTACCACCAGGTGTAGGGGATAATTAACAATAAAATAAATCAAAACAATTACACAGGATGTGCCTACGCACATGTTTTGTGCAGGGAAGATATTAACCCCCTTCCTGCTGTCCTACAGTATGTGTGTGTGTGTGTGTGTGTGTGTGTATATATATATATATATATATATAGCGAATGAAGGATTGTATTGAATGATTTTGTTATTTTGTTAGCTGCAGCCACTGTGGTGTTATTTCCATCTGATTCAAGCTATTTGATACAGTACTTGTATACAACTGTATATTATAAATACATCTCAGAAGGCTGTATGACAGCAATGTCAGGGTTAACTATATATTATAAAGAAATTGGAGACGGCTGTATCACACCAATGTCAGGGTCTACTATTCTGTATATTGTAAAGAAATGTCATATGGCTGTGGCACATCAATATATTATAAAGACATTTCATATGGCTGTGTAACATTTATTTATTTTTTAGCAGACACCCTTATCCAGGGCGACTTACAATTGTTACAAAACATCACATTATTTTTACATCAATATCAGTATCTAGTATATATTATAAATAAGATATATTATGAATACATTTCATCTGGCTGTGTCACATCAATATCAGGGTCTACTATATATTATAAAGAACCTGCAGATGGTTGTATCACATCAATATCAGGGTCCTCTGTGTATTATAGTCCCATACGAATGTGTGTTTTTCCCTGTGTGCCTGTCTGCCCGCAGTCTGCCACGTGATTAAGCAGGGCCGCTGCACGCTGGTCACGACTCTGCAGATGTTTAAGATCCTGGCCCTGAACGCTCTGATCCTGGCGTACAGTCAGAGCGTCCTGTACCTGGAGGGGGTGAAGTTCAGCGACTTCCAGGCCACCCTGCAGGGGCTGCTACTGGCGGGCTGCTTCCTCTTCATCTCCAGATCCAAGGTCAGACCCCCAACGAGCCACCATGCATGCATGTATCCATCCATGCATCCATTCACCCATGCATCCATGCACCCATGTATCCATCCATGCATCCATTCACCCATGCATCCATGCACCCATGTATCCATCCATGCATCCATTCACCCATGTATCCATCTATGCATCCATTCACCCATGTATCCATCCATGCATCCATTCACCCATGCATCCATGCACCCATGTATCCATCTATGCATCCATTCACCCATGTATCCATCCATGCATCCATTCACCCATGTATCCATCTATGCATCCATTCACCCATGCATCCATGCACCCATGTATCCATCCATGCATCCATTCACCCATGTATCCATCTATGCATCCATTCACCCATGCATCCATGCACCCATGTATCCATCCATGCATCCATTCACCCATGTATCCATCTATGCATCCATTCACCCATGTATCCATCCATGCATCCATTCACCCATGCATCCATGCACCCATGTATCCATCTATGCATCCATTCACCCATGTATCCATCCATGCATCCATTCACCCATGTATCCATCTATGCATCCATTCACCCATGTATCCATCTATGCATCCATTCACCCATGCATCCATGCACCCATGTATCCATCCATGCATCCATTCACCCATGCATCCATGCACCCATGTATCCATCCATGCATCCATTCACCCATGTATCCATCTATGCATCCATTCACCCATGCATCCATGCACCCATGTATCCATCCATGCATCCATTCACCCATGTATCCATCTATGCATCCATTCACCCATGCATCCATTCACCCATGCATCCATTCACCCATGTATGCATTCATCCATGCATCCATTCACCCATGCATCCATTCACCCATGCATCCATTCACCCATGCATCCATTCACCCATGCATCCATGCACCCATGCATCCATGCATCCATCCATGCATCCATTCACCCATGCATCCATTCACCCATGCATCCATGCACCCATGCATCCATTCACCCATGTATCCATCCATGCATCCATGCACCCATGCATCCATTAACCCATGCATCCATTCACCCATGCATCCATCCATGCATCCATTCACCCATGTATCCATCCATGCATCCATTCACCCATGCATCCATTCACCCATGTATGCATTCACCCATGTATCCATCCATGCATCCATTCACCCATGCATCCATTCACCCATGCACCCATGCATCCATTCACCCATGCATCCATTCACCCATGTATCCATCCATGCATCCATGCATCCATGCACCCATGCATCCATGCACCCATGCATCCATTCACCCATGCATCCATTCACCCATGTATCCATCCATGCATCCATGCACCCATGCATCCATTAACCCATGCATCCATTCACCCATGTATCCATCCATGCATCCATGCACCCATGCATCCATTAACCCATGCATCCATTCACCCATGTATCCATCCATGCATCCATTCACCCATGTATCCATTCACCCATGCATCAATTCATCCATTCACTCATGTATTCATGCATCCATGTATGTGGTGTAAGGCTGCCCTTATAAAAGTTTACCACCGCAGATTTGCACAGTAATTTTTCAGCTTTCCCACAGTTATACTGCTGTGCATTTACTATAGTTCACCGTGGTGTGCCACCTCTGCAGTGCTTCCCCTATGCTTTACCATGCTTTCACTGTGCTTTATTACACTTTGCTGTGCTTTTACTGTGGGAGGGTCAGTTTTACCCAGGTTTGTTTTCTCTCTCCCCCCTCTCTAATTAGTCGTCTAGTTTAACATCATTTTTTTCTCCCCCTCCCCCTCTCTCTGCAGCCCCTGAAGACACTCTCGAAAGAG
The DNA here is from genome assembly GCF_902713425.1 of Acipenser ruthenus. Taxonomy (NCBI): domain Eukaryota; kingdom Metazoa; phylum Chordata; class Actinopteri; order Acipenseriformes; family Acipenseridae; genus Acipenser; species Acipenser ruthenus. The sequence goes on from NC_081222.1 coordinate 3,687,504, forward strand.
CGCCCCCTGCCGAACATCTTCAACCTCTACACAGTTCTGACGGTGCTGCTGCAGTTCCTGGTTCACTTCTGCAGCCTGGTTTACCTGTACAAAGGGGCTCAACTCCGCAGCAGCCCCAGGTAACCAGGCCTGAGTGCAACAGCTCCCTTAACACTACGAGCAAAAAGCAGAGTCTTTCTACTGTGTCAAAGAAAAATTGTACTTTCAAAAGTTGCAGCATTTGATGTATGGAAATGTGTGAAAGAAGCCATGTTCATATAGTTTTAGTAGAATGATTTCTCTTGTGTAGTACTGTGTGAGGTCTGTAAATGAAAAATGGCTTCTCCTCCTTACACCTCGCACCCTGATTTATTTTTGTTTTTAGAAAGCAAGTAAAAACACCAGGTTTGAACCCGGGCAGTATTGAGATCCAGCACTGTATTAGATCAATCGACTAGAGAACCTGTAGCGTGTGAGTCTGTTACTTTTTACAAGACTGCCGGACAACTCTAATCTGTAGTATATTAGAACGTTTACCATGCAAACCCTGCCCTCCCTCCCTCAGTCCATCCTTCCTCCCCTGAATCCATCCTTCCCTCCCTCCTTCAGCCCATGCTCCCTCCCTTCCTCCCTCCCTCCCTCCTGGAGAGAGCTCTCACCCTGCTGTTCTCCCATGCTGCAGGGAGGATCAGTTTGTGGATCTCTACAAGGAGTTTGAGCCCAGCCTGATCAACAGCACGGTCTACATCATGTCCATGGCCATGCAGATGGCAACCTTCGCCATTAACTACAAGGTAGGAGAGGAGAGATCCACACTGCCTGGCAGAACCATGCAGGGACAGATACAAGAGTTTTATTATGAGCTTAATAAGACACACCTATGCACTGGGGCTCCAAAAAGGGATAGATGGCTTCTCATGATGGCTTCTCTGATTGGTTACAGGCATTCCCAATATGTTAACATTGTTAATGTTTTAAACGTGTTTAATCCTAAAGGCACAGCTGCAAATTCAAAATGTTGCACTATGGAGTGTGTTACTGTAGTACATAGTGTGTGTAAGTCAGGACTCAAGTAACATTCTTCCCCTCTCTCTCCCCGTCTCTCCCCCTGTCTTTCCCCCTCCTCTCTCTCCGTCCTCTCCCTCTCTCTCTCCCCCCGCTCTTTCTGTCCCCTCTCCCCTCCCCCTCCTCTCCCTCTCTCTCTCCCTCCCCCTCCCCCTCCTCCTCTCCCTCCTCCCTCCCCCTCCCCCTCCCCCTCCTCCTCTCCCTCCTCCTCTCTCTCCCTCCCCCTCCCTCTACCTCTCTCCCTCCCCTCTCCCGTCTTTCTCTACCCCTCTCTCTCCCCTCCCCCTCTCTCCCCCCTCCTCTCTCTCCCCCTCTCTCCCCCCTCCTCTCCCTCCCCCTCACTCCCCCTCCTCTCTCCCCTCCCCTCCTCTCTCCTTCCTCCTCTCCCCCCTCTCCCCCTCCCCCTCCTCTCCCCCTCTCCCCCTCCCCCCATCTCCCTCCCCCTCCCCATCTCTCTCCCCCCCTCTCAGGGTCACCCCTTTATGGAGAGTCTTCAGGAGAACAAGCCCCTGCTCTGGAGCATCGCTCTATCAGGTCTGGCCATCGTGGGGCTGCTGTCAGGGTCCTCTCCTGAATTCAACGAGCAGTTCTCCCTGGTCGACATTCCCTTTGAGGTGAGCAAACACACGCTTCCCGGCTGTGACTCCGCATGCAGCCCACATACCTGCCGTCTGACTAGAAGCACAGTTTAACATAAACTGCACGTTTCACAAGGGCGCTGTGCGAACGAAACGACACGGCCATTCAGAATGTGTCTTACTCTGTAACATTCACGGAGAAAACGCTGCATCGTTAGTCTACGGAAATACTAAAAGCAACCTCAGACATTCTGTGACAAGCGTTTTGTTTTCAAAAAGACTTCTAGTCAAAACATTTGTGAATGTCTTTATTTGAAGAGAAACTTAGGTTCGACGATCAACGTTTTGACCAGAAGTCTTTCACATTGAAAAACACTTAGTCCAAACGCTTGTCAGCTATCTTCAATTGAAGACATTGTAAAAGAATGTCACTGAATATATTATGTTTCTTATACAACTGTATTCAAAATGTTGCACTATGGAGTGTTCTGTTTTAGTTGTGTGCTGAAAACAGGTCTTAACTAATGTTCTCTCTCTCGCTCTCTCTCTGTCTGGTTCTCTCGTTCCCAGTTCAAACTGGTGATCGCTCAGGTGCTGGCAGTGGATTTTTTCGCAGCTCTACTGGTGGACAGACTGCTCCAGTTTGTACTGGGCAGCGTGAGTCTCAAGATACCTTCATGAGGACAAGCCAGCGCAGTATGGATGCTGCTCCCAAGCGAGTGTAGTGGGGTAGAGCTAAATCAGAGGGGGAGAGAGAGAGAGAGAGAGAGAGAGACGACCCGCTACCCCCTCCTCTACACCCCCAGGACAAACCACCTGACCGCCCCACCCCCTCCCTCATTTCGCCAGCCTGTGACGATCTGTTTACATTTCAGAAGTAAAAAAAACAAAAACTACAACAACAACAACAACAGCCGTTTTAAAATGTTTTATAAAAAATAAATAAACGAAAGGAGGTCGGAGAATTGTTCGGCTGAGCCGCGACACGGAAGATGAATAGTTTCCTGCTTTAATTTATCTATTTAAAAAAGTCACTGCTGTTTTACTTTTCAGGCAGCAGCAGGTGGCGGTGTTGCTATTGGTTTCCTTTTTTTTTCTTTCCCCTGTTTGTTATTCTGTTTGTTTGTTTTTCTTGGGAATGGTGCTGTCTGAGTTTAGTTTAAAAAAAATGGGAATAAAAAAAATTCAAAGTATTTTGGTCAACCTTTCACTGCCTAAACTAAACAAAACCATTCTAAATCATTTATTTAGACAAGGCATTGGAATCCCAAGTAATTTATGTATTCACAGTGAATAGAGTGGCAGTCACCAAAAGGAAGCGTTTGTAACCCCCGCGAGAAGGATCTGCCTCATGTTCAAGAGAGTGCGTCTGTAATTCACTAGTGTTGAAAACACTAAATAAAAAAGTGTTCTGTGGTTTACTGGCTGCTAAGAGCAATGACCGCTTTGATCAGGGGAGCTGTAAAAACAGCTTTCACTACGAAAGCAATAGCACACCACCGGGTGTTCAAATGCAGTCCCTTTGGCACTCCTTGGGGTGTTACTGCTTCAGATTTTATATCGTGTTTAAATACCCTCTCGTGTTATTCCGCTTATAAACTGTCACCCCCGCCTCACCCCACCCAAAGTGAGTCGGGCTTGCCCAGTGAATCAGGTTCTGAAAGTTACAAGCCGTGTTGCCATGGCGACATATCAGCACAGGATGGACCGCTTGTTTCCCTCTATACTTGTCGTTGTATAAAAAGAGAATAAGACACATGCCAGCAGCAGCCATTAACTCAAAGATGTGTAGTAATATACACAAAAACGGCATCTGTGTTTTTAATTTGAGAACCCAACACTACCTGGACATCTTTTTAGCAAGTCCTCCGACCAGATATATATTTTTTATTTTACTGAATGTATTTATTTTGTCTACAACGCTGACGCTCACCCACCACTGTTGTATAAATAAACAAAGAAGTGTGACGGTTTCATCCAGGCTTGATTACTTGCAGTTTTATTTGGCCAGTTTTGTTATTTCATGAACTGAAAAACAATAGCCAAGAGAACAGAGTAACATTGGACATAATGTAGCAGGACCTTTCCTATGTTAATAATACCAAGAACCTGGAGGCATTCCTCCCAACACGCAACTGCAAGAGCTGTCAAACACTCCGAATTGTTGATTTATTGCTGGGTGTTTTAGTAAAGACAATAATAGAATGCTCCAACTGCAGGAGGACAGTATTTATTGGGTGTGTGAAATAAATAAACCGTGTCAATGGATTTTATTGGAAACCCTGTCATGATCTTCATTATCGTTCATTCCCATCAGCAGGATGGGTGTAACAGTACACTCATGTCACGATGTGTATCGCGATCTGCACGGGGTGGTCCTGATTGGCTACTTGCACAATCAGATCATTTATTAATACATTAAGACAAAAATTCAATGAGATGCCACCAACGTCAGCCCGTTAGGATTGCAGGCTGGCAGAACTCAATCTCTCCACACTGCTGACAGAAGGTCATGAGCGTCCAATGACAAAAATCTCTGATTGCAGGAAAAAAAAATATGAAGGCTGTGAATATATTATACTGTCAGCGAGATATTGGAGGTTGGCAAATTCATTTATAAATAGAAATAAGAAAACGTGATGCATTGTGATTTTTGACTTCTGTCTCATCAATGTGTCCGGTTGCAGATTGGATTGTAGACTGCAGATGGAACCGGCTGCAGCCCCAGTTTGATACTGGGAACGAGATGAGTTTTACAGACTGGTTTCATGGTGCAGATGGGAATGTGGCATCTTTGTAAGGTGTAACTAAGCTCACTGTAAGGTGTGGATGACTGAAGATTTTAATGTGTTTTATTTTACAAGGTACAAACAATGTAAATGAGATGTAACTGCACAGCCCAATGGTACTTGGGAGTTTCTCAGCTTGGACCAGTGTCGTTCTTTGCACCGTTGTGTATGAGGATGAAAAGCAGAAAAGAAACGCAACATGCATCTCAACTGAAAAGAAGAGGCACTTGTATTTAATTTGTTCTTGAACAGAATTCAAGAATAACATTTTCTGAGACACCCATCACCTCTCACCAGAATACATACAGGTCATAAGGAATGTGTATACACAGAAATATACACAGACATATACATAGTGTGCGTAATATATACATAGTATGCTCTGTCACAACAGTATAACAAAGACGAGCGCTACCATTCGCAATACAACCCTCTTGTGCTGTTCTTTTTTCATATCGTATGAATGCCTTTACTTAAACTGTGTATATATATATATATATATATATATATATATATATATATATATATATAATATAATATAAATGCTCTTCTGATGCACTTATTGCATGTATTTTACAGTGCACTGAAGATGGCACTAGTTGCAATATTATCTACTTGGCTGTTTTACCTTTGATCTCCAATTGAGATAAAATGCACACTTTATTTACAAAAGCTTGCCAAGTCTCTGGTTTTGACTGGTGAGAAGTCATTGCTCTAAATGAATGTAAAGCTGGTTCTGGTCCACTGACCGGTAGTGTAACAGGCACTATTTAGTGAAGCAGAGGCTTCAGCAATCTGTTCTGTAGTGGCTCTCCATTGCAATCATTGATCTAAAAACTAATGTAGGCTCCAACTGACCTACAAGGACAAACGTCTGTGGATGGGAACTTGCCTATTAAAGTGTATTAATTGAATCCTATGTAAGTTCACGCTTGCATGTTAACCCATTAAGTGCCATTGCTCTCATTTGAAGACAGGCTGCTTTGTAATGTTTTGGAGCGTAGCATCTACCTGCTATTTTAATTTTCTCTAACTATATTACTTACTCCAATTTTGTTAATTGCAAAGGTTAAGTCTAAATGTAGCTTGTGCTTTTATGACACCTCCCCACAGTAATGATAAAGCTCAGTTTTCTATGTGTTGAGCTTCATAGCCGGTGTGAAATTTCACTGCTCTGATTACAGGAACACATCTAACTTGACTGTCCTCAAAACAGGACAAAGCAGGTTGTAGCAAAAATGATTTAAAAAAAAAATAATAATAATAATTCTGTTAAGAAATATTAACTAGAATGTATCAAACTACAGCTTGTGTTGTGAGTTTGCATTTATTTTTAAATTGTCATTCTTGTGACCCGGGTTCTGCGTTCCGGTCTCAGAGCGGTTTTGCAATATAAGGAGAGCGACAAATATGATCCTGCAGTTTGGGGAGGCTTTGGATTGTGGAGGAGTTCAGAGCCTCCCTTGGACCCAGTGATACGGAAAAAGCTTTTTTGTGCGTATCTTACCTAAATAGCAAGAAAGGTTGCAAGGTTTTTGAAGATAATATCTTAACGCTGATTATATTTCATTACAGATACTGTAGGGGTCCCTGATTCGAAGAAAGCACACAGTTTTCAGAAAGGAATAAAATGATTGCAACTAGCCAGAAAAGACTTCTATTGCACGAGAGAGAGGTTTGATTATTGATTAGCTTCTAGTTCAGTATTGATTATCTTCTGGGGTTTTTTTTGCTTGCACTTCCATTGCTTCTATCCCCTTCAGTCACTGCGTACAGAACTGTACCGTGTTAAGTGTTAAGTTTCCTATCTATGTATCTATTTTATAAGGCATAGATGTTTTGTCAAAGAGTTCACACAAACTGTTTTAAAATATATAAAAATGTAAATAACAAAATCATGACTGACGGGGATATACAGGTCTCAAATGTGCAGTTTTGAAAGAAACACATGTTTTCATTTTAAAAACTTGCTATATAGAACCTCTACTTTCAAGCCATGTTTTCAGTTAGCGTTGCACTTGCTTGGTATCCTGGAGGGTGAAATTGTCCCCACCCCTTTACTGGCTTCTTTCCTGTCATCAGCCAACCAGCTGCTGCTTCCCCAGTTGACTAGCATGCTTTGACCTCAGAGACACTGCAGCGATGAAAATGATCCAAGTGCACCAGATACCCTAAGAACAAGGCGTAGAAACTGAGAACTTTCTATAACCGAAAGCAGTACCAGATATGATGTTTTAAAGTGAAAATGCAGCCTTTGTGTAACACACACACACTTAAGAGCTGCGTAGCTAATGGAAGTGCAATGCAGGCTCGTGGAATGATTGCGTTAGCTACAAGCCAGTCGCTGTGCTTGAACTTCATGCTTCCAGTGACTGCAGTGCACTCCGGAATTGAGGTCTGTCAGCTGCCGTCTTCTCCACTGTGAAGCTGTAGTTGTACTGAAATACAGAGAATAACAAAAAGGCATCAGCAGGAGTGTGACCCCACACACACTCACACAAGAATATACAGCAGACCCTGACATTGATGCGATACAGCCATCTGAACATTCATTATAATTCATATTGCATCTCATTTATAATATACAGCAGACCCTGACATTGATGCGATACAGCCATCTGAACATTCATTATAATTCATATTGCATCTCATTTATAATATACAGCAGACCCTGACACTGATGCGATACAGCCATCTGAACATTCATTATAATATACAGCAAACCCTGACATTGATGCGATACAGCCATCTGAACATTCATTATAATTCATATTGCATCTCATTTATAATATACAGCAGACCCTGACATTGATGCGATACAGCCATCTGAACATTCATTATAATATACAGCAAACCCTGACATTGATGCGATACAGCCATCTGAACATTCATATTGCATCTCATTTATAATATACAGCAGACCCTGACACTGATGCGATACAGCCATCTGAACATTCATTATAATATACAGCAGACCCTGACATTGATGCGATACAGCCATCTGAACATTCATTATAATTCATATTGCATCTCATTTATAATATACAGCAGACCCTGACACTGATGCGATACAGCCATCTGAACATTCATTATAATATACAGCAGACCCTGACATTGATGCAATACAGCCATCTGAACATTCATTATAATTCATATTGCATCTCATTTATAATATACAGCAGACCCTGACATTGATGCGATACAGCCATCTGAACATTCATTATAATTCATATTGCATCTCATTTATAATATACAGCAGACCCTGACATTGATGCGATACAGCCATCTGAACATTCATTATAATTCATATTGCATCTCATTTATAATATACAGCAGACCCTGACACTGATGCGATACAGCCATCTGAACATTCATTATAATATACAGCAGACCCTGACATTGATGCGATACAGCCATCTGAACATTCATTTCATAAGACCGTTTGTATCAGATGGAAATGACGTTGTTACGGTTCATGTGTAAAATCAGTAAATCTACAGATTAACCGGTATCTGTGTAGATTTACCAGCTCAATGTATAAATAACTGGCAACAATTCACAATACAAAATAATGTTTTGCTGGCAAAATGACGCAGCACACTGTCTGATTCTCACTGAAATGCAAAACATGCGTGCAGGGAGGTTAAGCTTTTTCCTAAATGAGTTAGACTTAATACTAAATCACACTTAGTAGAGGCATGAGTTTTGCTGCAGAGATGTCATTATTACCATACCTAATGCTTGGCCCTTTGTAAATTTTGATTTAAAATAAAATAAATTAGGAAAGTGAGCTGCTTTTTAAAAAAAAAAAAAACATAAAATCGAAAGACAAGGGGGATAAAATGGTTAGAAATAAAACCAGAAATCTCTAATCATGTCTGTATATCAGACAAAACATTAATACACACATTATTATTATTATTATTAGTAGTAGTAATAGTAGTAGTAATATAATAATAATATTGCAAGAAGGGATGCAGTGAAGTTTAGAGAGATGAATCAAATTATACAAAAAAAAATCCTAAGGCTGGAGTTCATGGTGTTGGAGTTAGGCTAGTGTTAATTTACCCAAGTAACAGATCTTGCACATTATATATATATATATATTAGTTATAGTTATATATATAGTTTACTGCATTGTGTTACTTTTCTTTCAACACAACTGAAGGGCTTTTGCCCAAAACGTCCTGAAATAAATGATTTTATTTAATCATTTAAACTTTTTGTGCACATTATTTTTATTTTATTTATAAACACACACACACATACATATATATATATATATATATATATATATATATATGCAGCCATTAAGCTCCCTGACGTTATTTTATTTCTAATTCACCCTAAATGCTGTAGCATTAACTACCATCTCCTTAGTTATTTATACATTGACCGCTGAGCTGGTAAACACATTTACCAGTTTATCTACAGATTGATCAGTTAGCTGGTAAATCTACACATATACCGGTTAATCTATAGATATACTGATTTTACACATGAACCGTAACAACGTCACGTTCAAATTAGCTATACTTTTGAATAACACCGTGTAACAAATTTTTTTTTTTTTTGGTTCCTGGGTAGTAAGTGTTATTTCCTAATTGCTTATGCCTCAAAAGTATAGAAAATGGCTATTATTCCCCACAAACTTTGCTTTTGTGACCAGGACAGTGATATTTTGAAATTTACCTATTTTCCAGAACATTCCAGATAGATTCAGTGCTGAGTAAACTTGGAGTAACTTCTAGAACTTTCTAGAACTTTCCAGTAATATAAATAGTAGTATAAATACAGGGGCCTTAAGCCCACCAGTTCAGTTTAGTTCCAGCTGCCTAAGTGGATACATATCTGCATTTTTCTGAGATGGCATCAAGGTCATAGGAGACTTCAAAATGGTGGCATTCCTGATGGATCTCCAAGACGGTTTTACCAAGTTTCCCTGCTATCTTTGCCTTTGGGACAGCAGGGACACCAAGGCGCACTACCACAGGCGGGACTGGCCACAGCGGACCGAGTTCTCTGTGGGGAGGAACAACGTGGGACACGGGTGGACCCCCGGAAGGTGCTGATGCCACCACTGCACATCAAATTGGGCCTTATGAAACAATTTGTCAGAGCTCTAGATAAGGAGTCGGCAGCCTTCAAGTACCTTCAAGACTTCTTCCCTAAGCTGTCTGAGGCAAAGGTCAAAGCCGGTGTCTTCGTCGGACCACAGATAAAGAAGATCCTGGAGTGCAATGAATTCCCCAAGAAGCTCACTGGTAAGGAGAAAGCGGCTTGGAACAGCTTTGTCGCAGTGATTCGGGGCTTCCTGGGCAATCACAAGGCCGAAAACTATGTGAAGCTGGTTGAGACTCTGGTGAAGAACTACAGCACAATGGGCTGTAGGATGTCCCTCAAAGTCCATATCCTTGATGCTCATCTTGATAAATTCAAGGAGAACATGGGAGCGTACTCGGAGGAGCAAGGCGAGTGCTTCCACCAGGATATACTGGACTTTGAACGCTGCTACCAAGGACAGTATAACGAGAACATGATGGGAGACTACATTTGGGGGCTGATTCGCCCGTGTTCTCATTGGAAATAGGTAAATTTCAAAATATCACTGTCCTGGTCACAAAAGCAAAGTTTGTGGGGAATAATAGCCATTTTCTATACTTTTGAGGCATAAGCAATTAGGAAATAACAGTTACTACCCAGGAACAAAAATTGTGTTACATAGTGTAATTCTTATTGAACTATATATATATATATATACACACACACACTAGGGTGATACAAGATGATTTTCATGCTCCTCCAGGTCAGAGTAGTGGCACTGACCTCTTGCGGAGTGGAGGTCAGTGTGTATACAGCACCCTGCATGATATTCTCTATGTATCCCTACACAGTGTGTATACAGCACCCTGCACGATATTCTCTATGTATCCCTACACAGTGTGTATACAGCACCCTGCACGATATCCTCTATGTATCACTACACAGTGTGTATACAGCACCCTGCACGATATCCTCTATGTATCCCTACACAGTGTGTATACAGCACCCTGCACGATATTCTCTATGTATCCCTACACAGTGTGTATACAGCACCCTGCACGATATTCTCTATGTATCCCTACACAGTGTGTATACAGCACCCTGCACGATATCCTCTATGTATCCCTACACAGTGTGTATACAGCACCCTGCACGATATTCTCTATGTATCCCTACACAGTGTGTATACAGCACCCTGCACGATATTCTCTATGTATCCCTACACAGTGTGTATACAGCACCCTGCACGATATCCTCTATGTATCACTACACAGTGTGTATACAGCACCCTGCACGATATCCTCTATGTATCCCTACACAGTGTGTATACAGCACCCTGCACGATATTCTCTATGTATCCCTACACAGTGTGTATACAGCACCCTGCACGATATTCTCTATGTATCCCTACACAGTGTGTATACAGCACCCTGCACGATATTCTCTATGTATCCCTACACAGTGTGTATACAGCACCCTGCACGATATTCTCTATGTATCCCTACACAGTGTGTATACAGCACCCTGCACGATATTCTCTATGTATCCCTACACAGTGTGTATACAGCACCCTGCACGATATCCTCTATGTATCCCTACACAGTGTGTATACAGCACCCTGCACGATATCCTCTATGTATCCCTACACAGTGCGTATACAGCACCCTGCACGATATTCTCTATGTATCACTACACAGTGTGTATACAGCACCCTGCACAATATTCTCTATGTATCCCTACACAGTGTGTATACAGCACCCTGCACGATATTCTTTATGTATCCCTACACAGTGTGTATACAGCACCCTGCATGATATTCACTATGTATCCCTACACAGTGTGTATACAGCACCCTGCACAATATTCTCTATGTATCCCTACACAGTGTGTATACAGCACCCTGCATGATATTCTCCATGTATCACTACACAGTGTGTATACAGCACCCTGCATGATATCCTCTATGTATCCCTACACAGTGTGTATACAGCACCCTGCATGATATTCACTATGTATCCCTACACAGTGTGTATACAGCACCCTGCACAATATTCTCTATGTATCCCTACACAGTGTGTATACAGCACCCTGCATGATATTCTCTATGTATCACTACACAGTGTGTATACAGCACCCTGCATGATATTCTCTATGTATCACTACACAGTGTGTATACAGCACCCTGCATGATATTCTCTATGTATCACTACACAGTCTGTATACAGTCACAATGCATGCGATAGTACAGCTACTCTATGAAGTTCTGTAGAATAAAATAATCAATGGAATATTTAGTTGTAAAAGGAAATAAATGGGATTTGGTGTAATAGTTTGTGAAACTGCAATTAAGATATTTCTCCACCGGGTGGTAGTTTAAAAGAAAATAAAACCTCTAAAAAGGCTGGTTTCACTGACCCTGACTAGTCCTACTTACCGATGTTAATTAATGCGAGGTAGTCCAGGATTAGTTCAAATCTGGGTCTGTGAAACCAGCCCCTGCAATAGTTTAAAATAAACAGTTGAAGTGTCTCACCTCGTTTTCTATGTCAGTGATTGATTTGATCTGAATGTTGTTTAGGTTGACCAGGGGTACCTGAGAAGAGGGAGGGAGGAGGAAAGAAGAGATCGTTTCAAGATTTGAGAACAAAGACAACTTCATCAAAATGTTTGTGATCGAGTTTATTCAATTTATTTTCGTATTTCTATTGAAACCAGCTCCTGGTCCAGGCCCTGGTACTCTCCCGCCTAGACTACTGCAACTCCCTCCTGGCTGGCCTCCCTGCGTCCGCCACCCGTCCGCTCCAGCTCATCCAGAACTCTGCTGCCCGCCTGGTGTTCTCTCTGCCTCGCTTCGCCCACGCTACTCCACTACTCCGCTCGCTCCACTGGCTCCCGATCACCGCTCGCATCCAGTTCAAGACTCTTGTACTAGCCTACAGATGCCTTGACCAGACTGCACCCAGCTACCTCCAGACCCTCATCTCTCCCTACACCCCCACTCGACCTCTCCGCTCCGCCTGCACTAGAAGACTAGCTCTACCTCCGCTACGCTCCCCTGCCGCCAGAGCCCGCTCCTTCTCCACCCTTGCTCCGCAGTGGTGGAATGACCTTCCTACAGATGTCAGGACTGCCCAGTCCCTGACCACATTCCGGCGCCTCCTCAAGACTCACCTCTTCAAAGAGCACCTGTAGAACTCCTCTGTTTGTATCCTGGGACACTATCACCCTTCATGTAAATGTGCTTTATTTTGCTCTTATCTGCCCCCTATTTTACTGCATTTAATCCTGTACTTCAGAATACTGTAATCTGCCAAGTGTTTAACCTGTAGTACTTTGTATTTAATCACATCCTGATGTAACTATCACTATTTAATCATATCCTGATGTAACTATCACTATTATCTGCTGTATTATTGAATTGTGGTTTGTCACACTTGTACTTTGCTTGAACAAATGTTATTGTATTTCTTGCTCTTATTGTATTACTTGTATTGTAACACTTGAAATGTATTTGCTTATGATTGTAAGTCGCCCTGGATAAGGGCGTCTGCTAAGAAATAAATAATAATAAATAATAAGAAGAAAGACTTCAAGTCAAAGTGCTTGTCATTGAGTTTATTAAGTTTCTTTTAATGTTTCCTTTGCAGACACTGAAAGAGACTTCTAGTTGAAATGTATGTCATTGAGTTTCTTTTAGGAATAGGTTTAGTTTTCTAAGAATAAGCAGACATTGCTTCAAATGCGTCAGTGTTGATGCATTTTGATTGTAACTTGTAGCAAAGACAACTAATTGAACCCGTTACGAGAGTGGGAGCCTCTACTTCCAAATCAAGAGCTGCACTGTGCAGCTGGACAGCTCTGACTCTAAAATGAAAACAAGACACCAGGCGTGTTTGTGGAGAGCATCCCAGGACAGTTTTTGTATTGCAGCAGCCGATTGCCTCAACACTTACATTGCCATTGGGCTGACAGTCAAACTTCGGGTGCAGAGCAAAGGGCACTCCGTCCATAGCTGAAAAATACAAATACAGACATTAGAATAAAAAGGATGCATTCATATAGAATAAATAGTAGACCCTGACACTGAAGTGATACAGCCAGCTGATATTAGTTTATATCACATGAAATAGTAATACTCTGCATTCACTATAGTTTATCCTGGTTTGCCATGTTTTCTTTAATATACTTTACCAGACCTCTCTGTGCTTTACAATGCTTCCCTATGCTTTACCATACCTCTCTGTGCTTTACAATGCTTCCCTATGCTTTACCATACCTCTATGTGCTTTACAATGCTTCCCTATGCTTTACCAGACCTCTCTGTGCTTTACAATGCTTCCCTATGCTTTACCACACCTCTATGTGCTTTCAAATTGTTTCCCTATGCTTTACCATACCTCTGTGCTTTACAATGCTTGCCTATGCTTTACCATACCTATCTGTGTTTTACAATGCTTGCCTATGCTTTACCATACCTCTCTGTGCTTTACAATGCTTCCCTATGCTTTACCATACCTCTATGTGCTTTACAATGCTTCCCTATGCTTTACCAGACCTCTCTGTGCTTTACAATGCTTCCCTATGCTTTACCACACCTCTATGTGCTTTCAAATTGTTTCCCTATGCTTTACCATACCTCTGTGCTTTACAATGCTTGCCTATGCTTTACCATACCTATCTGTGTTTTACAATGCTTGCCTATGCTTTACCAGACCTCTCTGTGCTTTACAATGCTTCCCTATGCTTTCCCATCCCTCTGTGCATTACAATGCTTCCCTATGCTTTCCCATCCCTCTGTACTTTACAATGCTTACTATTGCACTGCACTGTATAGTTCTTAAGGCTCTGGTACCTGAGATGCTGTAGATGTTGCCAGTGTCGTACACCGCCTCTTTGATCTCCAGAGTGCTCCGGCGTTTGCTCAGCTTGTTGGGGTGAACGGGCCTGGAGGCTGCACTGCTGTCAGAGAGGAGACTCATTTCAAACACTGGGTCACTTTAATGTATTGTGGATTTTGTGTCTTCTGTATTTCTTTGATACTGTTCTGTAGCCATGTCCTTTATTGTAGTTTGATACGAGTGCTTTTCTCAAACGTCAGTCCAACTCATCTGCTGTGTTGCCAAAACGTCGTTCTTCAGGCTATTGACTTTATAATGCAGCTTAATTACTTAACTGGCTGTTAGCGGCTTTAGCCAACAAACTAATCTTAATTATCGTGCACCCTTAGAAAAGTTTACCATGGTATTTTTGCAGCCCCCCCCCATGCTTTTCCAGTGGTTATGCTATAGACCTCTCCTCTCGCTCACGCACCTGTTGTGGGCGGGGCTCTGTGGCTCCGCCTCCCCCTTCTCCAGTGACAGCTCCCTCATGTCCAGGTTGATGCTGCGGGGTTTGGGGAGAGGTCTCACCCTCCCCTTCTTGCACCACAGCACAAAGCCATTCATGTCGCTGCGGGGAGCAAAGAGTTAACCAGGCGAATCAGTGTCCTTCTTCTCAAGCAGAGCCAGTCTGAGCTGTAACTGTACCTGTCGCTCATGATTGGCCGTGCTGGGCTGCACGGCTTCTCTCTCCCCTCTTTATACAGCACAGGGCTTCTGTAAAGGTGCGCTTGTAATGTAGTGTCCTTCTAAAGGTGGGCACTTAGAAAAGTTTCCCACCGTAAAAGCATAGGAAAGCATGGTAAAGACGCAGAGAGAGGTGTGGTAAAGCACAGTGAAAGCACGGTAAAGACGCAGAGAGAGGTGTGGTAAAGCACAGTGAAAGCATGGTAAAGACGCAGAGAGAGGTGTGGTAAAGCACAGTGAAAGCATGGTAAAGACGCAGCGAGAGGTGTGGTAAAGCACAGTGAAAGCATGGTAAAGACGCAGCGAGAGGTGTGGTAAAGCACAGTGAAAGCATGGTAAAGACGCAGAGAGAGGTGTGGTAAAGCACAGTGAAAGCACGGTAAAGACGCAGAGAGAGGTGTGGTAAAGCACAGTGAAAGCACGGTAAAGACACAGAGAGAGGTGTGGTAAAGCACAGTGAAAGCACGGTAAAGACGCAGAGAGAGGTGTGGTAAAGCACAGTGAAAGCACGGTAAAGACGCAGAGAGAGGTGTGGTAAAGCACAGTGAAAGCATGGTAAAGACACAGAGAGAGGTGTGGTAAAGCACAGTGAAAGCATGGTAAAGACGCAGAGAGGTGTGGTAAAGCACAGTGAAAGCATGGTAAAGACGCAGAGAGAGAGGTGGTAAAGCACAGTGAAAGCATGGTAAAGACGCAGAGAGAGGTGTGGTAAAGCACAGTGAAAGCATGGTAAAGACGCAGAGAGAGGTGTGGTAAAGCACAGTGAAAGCATGGTAAAGACGCAGAGAGAGGTGTGTAAAGCACAGTGAAAGCATGGTAAAGACGCAGCGAGAGGTGTGGTAAAGCACAGTGAAAGCATGGTAAAGCAGTGCATATCTCTGACAGTGTGTTTCTCTAGGGCGGGGCTCCCCTGCTTACCCGATGCATGTGTAGTGTGGCAGGATCACTTTGCTCTTGGCTGTCAGCTGCACATCCAGCACGGCCACGTCTGCAGTGTTGAAGGAGACGGACTTCACACACAGACGCTTCTTCTTGGAAACAGACGCCCCTGTGCACAGAATCACAAAGACCTCCGGTCAAAGCGGACAGTAGCCACTGAACTTATTACCTTTCAGTATTTCTGTATCTAGCACTGCTGGTTGTTTGACCACTAGATACAGTAAGACTGTGGCAGGGCGAAATCCCTGAATGTAAATAGTGTGTGTGTGTGTGTTGTAAATATAGGGTTGGCAGGGAGGGGGTTAAAATCCTCCCTGCCAGAAAACATGTGGGAGGGGTCCCCGAGTGGCTCATCCATGGAGATGTGAAATTGTGGCTGGGGCCTTAATTTAGTAATTGATGGTTAATTAGGCCACAGCCACATGGTATTTAAGGAAGGACACATCCTGTTTGGTGTGGGTGTAACCTGTGCTGTGCTGTGCTGTGTGTAGATACTCTGTATCGGTCAGTGAAGGAGACAGCCCAGCCTGACATCAGGGTGTATTTACTATAATTCTGTTTAAACCTTTCATTTTGGCTCTTGTGCCTGTTTTGTTTGTTTTTGTTGTAAATTAAAATATGCACAGCAGCGTTTCACTGCAGCTTCTCGTCTCCGAGTCTCTCTTCCTGCCCGTAACACAGCGCTGTCCTGCCACAGACTCTCCCTGGCGTTTTTGGGTATTTTGAAGGAATGTACTGAAGAGATCACATGCATTGTTAGAGGTTTGATTTTCAAAAACTTGCTAAAAAAATGTTAAATCCTCTCAGAGTCAGCTGAGTTTAGCACAATTTATCAGAACCATGTCTGTCTCACTCTCAACTGCCCTGATTTTGCACCAAACTTCTAATCACACACTCTTAGCCTCCTGTAGACACTCCGGAACACATTTAGCTATAATCCGATACATTTAATACAGATTTCATGATATGTATGTAGGAGCTTGTGTATGCGAGTGCACGGTTTCTCTGAGAGGGGGCTATGGGAGGAGTGTGCTTTGCACAGTGCACTGCTCCACTGTGCAATGGAGATGTTGGGTAGCTGCACTAATGCATGATTTCCCAATCCTGGTCCTGGGGACCCACTGCGTCTTCTGGTTTTCATTCCAAGTGAGTTCTCAACTACTTAATTAAACCCTTCATTGAACTCGTAATGTGCTTAATTAGACCTTTTAAATTCTTGTCAGCTTCTAAAAAGTTGCCAATTTCAATTTACTTCTAAAACTGTATGGTTAACTTGAAATCTCCATCTGTTTAAAAGCTGAAAACTATTAAAAAGGTATAATTAAGCTCATGAGTAGTTCAATGAAGTAATTGAGAGCTCAGTTGCAATACAAACCAGCAGACACAGTGGGTCCCCAGGGCCAGGATTGGGAAGCCCTGCACTAACGTAAGTGGGTGCTTCTCGCTCCTGGTGCTGGTGATTAGCTGCTGTGTGTTCCACATCGTGATACTCACTGGGCTCCAGGAACTCTGCGATGTAATAGAATCCAGACGGCAGGGATTCCTTCTCCGAGACAAACTGGATATCCGTGATGACGCTGCCCTGGGGCTTCTGAAGGAGACACAGAGCGATCCTTTTAAAATGACTGGAGCCAACAACGGAATTCTGGAAGTTTCACACAATTCCGCAAGTCTCTCGTCGTCAGTTTTGATTTTAATGTATTTCCATTTTCATTTTAAATTCACAGCATCCAGAACATCCAGAGTTTCCCAACCCTGGCCCTGGGACACCCTTGTGTCTGCTGGATTTCACTCCAACTCCGTTCTCAATTACTTAATTAAACCCGTCATTGAACTGATAATATGCTTAATTAGACCTTTTTACTTGTTTTCATCTTTTAAACAGTTGCTGATTTCACGTTAGCTGTAACATTTTATAAGTAACTTGAACTCTGCAACTGTTTAAGATCTGAACACAATTACTAAAGGTCTAATTAAGGTCTAATTAAGCAAATGATCAGTTTGAGTAAGGGTCTAGTTAAGTGAGGGAGAGCTCAGTTGGAATGAAATCCAGCAGACACAGGGGGTCCCCAGGACCGGGACTGGGAAACCCTGCAGTACTACACCAGGTTCAAGAAAATGTTCACGTCTGTTTCTGCTGCACTTCCTCGGGCATTTCAGGTCTCGGTGGTCAAAGTGTTTCAGTCCACAAGCTCGTTCAGGGGTAGACAATCACGGTCCTGGAGGGCTATTCCACTCCTGGTCTTTGTTCCAACCCTGTTCTAAATGGTTTAATTGAACCAATTGAACCAATTAAACCTCCATCCAGACCTTGAAGTCGTTCATTATGTCATTTTAGCTATTAAACCTGGAGTGGACTAGCCCTCCAGGACTGTGATTGGACACCCCTCAGCTAGCTGGTTAATGACATAAAGAATGCATCACCAGATATCCATTCAGCGTTTCTTTCTTTCAGATTGGTGCTAATTGGGTTTGCTTTCTCATCGGTTTGTCTTTAATTACCGAACTGCAGCAGAGGTAGTAACTTGATTTCATCCCGAATCCTTTCCCGAAGTTTGCGTTAGATCCATCGAAAGTCGTGGAAATCTATGAAAAAATAAAAAATAAAGTAATTGTTTTATCCATTGTTTTAGGAATTTAAAAATATATATCTAGTCATTACACTCACTATACAAATCAATCATTTTATAGAATGCATGTATTTGAGTGTGTTTTGCATACAGCTCTGGATAAAAGTGCTGCACCACCTAGAATTATAGGACTGAGAATTAAAAAATAAACTATACAATGTAGATCTTATTTAACATCATGTATAGCAAATAAACTACACAATGATATTGCAAAAGCCTACCTCAAGCCAGAATAGCAGTACAGTATTTCATGTTAAAGTTTGAAATGTCACTTTTTTCAAATGTGGTCAGTTTTTCCTTAAGTATATGGAAAGCTACAAAGCGTTATGTAATTCAATATGTTCTCATAACATTATTCAGCAGCCTTCATTTGACTATGAAGCAGAATTAGTTAATTCTATAGAGTGATGCATAACTTTTGGCCACAGCTGTAGCATGAAGAGATCTTTTGGAACCAAAATATTATCCTGATATCTTACTGTGAGCGACTGTTAAAAACGTATACATTCTGTATAGATACGGAGGTGCTGAAACAAGCAATAACATCATCATCAGCGGGGACAAAACCCAAGCACTGCTGTCAACACTTTGAAATAACTAACACAACTCTCACCTCTGAATTCACCGTCTCGTATACTGTACACAAGTTACTCAGCCACACCACTTTATTCTTACTGTTTAACCCATTAAATGCCACTGCCCTCATTTGAAGGCTATTTTGTAATTGTTTGTAGCATTTTTAACTGGCACCTACCTGTTATTTAAATGTTCTAACATATTGCTGTGATAACTTACTCTAATTCTAAACATAATGTATCAAATGACTGATTTTTTTTCAAAGAAAAACTAATTTGGTAATGAATGGGTTAAACGTTTGGGGAAGTAAAGGGAATGGGACCCGGCCCGCCGTTACCAGTTTAAAATCGTTGGGACAGGTGCTGCTGCCTGAAGCCCACGCCAGCGCAGTCAGGGGTACAGAGGCAGCCTCCACAGACATCTGCAAAAGAGGGAGGGGCAGAAGCAGGCAGTATAAATAAACCCCCCAGTACAGTAGAGCCTGTCCCGACCCACAGCCTGCAAGATAGCACACCCTCTGTTAACCGACAGAGCTCTTTACAACACCAACATGCGTCCTTATGCAAGCAAGATATTTCAGTTTTTTATTTTATTTTTCTTAAAAATATTTCCCAACATAAAACCAATGTCACCTTACAATAATTGATTTTGAGTTTCAGTGTTTTAAAATAAAATATCAAACAGAACGAAATTTCAATGTACCATTTGTAATTCAGTAATATGAGAGAATTGGTCAGGGGTCTGAATGCTTTTGCAAAACACTGTATGTATGTATGTATGTATGTATGTATGTATGTATGTATATATATATATATATATATATATATATATATATATATCACACACACACACACACACTGATGCACAAAAGAAACGCAACTCAGGTTTATTGGATTTAAATCAAATATTTTAAACAAACAAAATCACAGAAAATGTGAACAAAAATACAGATCAAAGAATCATGATAAGTTTTCAGTATGAAACGTGACACACTGTCAAAATGAAAACATTACAAAGTTAGTATCGGGTGTGACCTCCCTGAGCATTAACACAATCCTGGCAGCGTTGATGCATAGACCTGATCAGCCTCTGGATAGACTGCTGTGGGATGTTCCGCCACTCTTCCTGTGCAGCTGCAGACAGCTGGTGAAGGTTGTCTCCTGTGGATGGCACTGGCGATTTGGTCCCACAGATGTTCTATTGGACTCGGGTCAGGAGAAAAAGCTGGCCACAGCAAGACCTCGACATTGTTTTCTTGAAGTTGTGCAATTGTAATCCTAGCACTGTGTGGTCTTGCATTGTCCTGCATAAAAATTGACACTTCTGGATTGGTTTGCAGGAACGGAAAAACTGTTGCCTCAAGGACTTCATCAATGTATTACTGAGCAGTAAGGTTGCCCTCAATCTGCACCAAAGGTGTTCTTGTTTTAAAGGAGATTCCTCCCCACATCATCACACCGGTTGGCTTGAACAACGCAACAGTCAGCATAACGCTCACCACGACGTCTCCACACACATTGTCTTCTGTTAGGTCTGTCAAGGGCAAAACAGCATTCATCGGTGAATAAAACACTCCACCACTCTCTCTGCCGCCACCTCAGATGTTCTCTGGCCCACAGAAGACGGTGATTTCGTCTCTCAGCTGTCAACATGTTGCTCCTGAACGGCCTCCGAGCATGCAAATCATTTTCATGCAGACGGCGAGCTACAGTCATTCTGCTGATGCGCGGGTTATTTCTTCCTGGAATTTCTCATGCTGTATCCACTGCAGTCCGAAAACGATTACGCAGATGGATCAGTCAGATGTGACGGTCCTGGGCCGTTGTGGTGAACCTCTGCCTTCCAGGGCGTGGCCTGTACCTCACAGAGCTGGTTTCCTGGTTTATCTGGACTTGTCTGCTGATTGTTGAAGCAGAACATCTCATTCTCCGGGCACCTTCTCTCACAGACAGGCCACCTTCAACCATGCCGATAGCAACCAGGCGATCTTCATTACTCAAGCGGGGCATGGGCGTATCTTTTGCTGTTCTTGCGTTAATTAAAATCATGTCTTTTCGAATGGCGATTTATACAGAATCTTAATCAACTCATTTTGGCAATTTTAACTCAACTCAAATACCAAACACTGAGCACCTGGCGTTTTTATGAAATCACACGACTTGAGCTCAGTATTTTGTTATCCCAAGGCATAATACTATTCAAACAATCAAAAAACCTGCTCACTATTTAAAATGTAAATAACATTATGTATGTGCCCAATGAGCTATTGATGTAAAACTTATACCTTTGCATTTTCATTGTGCATCAGTATATATTATATTATTAACATTAACCAGCCATTGTCAACAATTCCGTGACTCTCGGACAATGTGTGGAACTGTGCCAATCTGTAGCAAATACCTCCTAACGTGGGACAAGAAGAGTTCCACCTGCTGTCTCTTATTTTTAGAAACAGTAAGCCTGGCCAGGCAACACTTTTTTTAGAAAAAGGTACGCAGAAAGAAAAAAATGAGCCCATTGTTTGTTTTTCTATAGGAGTGTATCCCTTTAAAAAAAGACGTCCTGGGTCATGCACGCACTTTTTGAAATGGAGTTGAAATGTAAAGTTTGTAATCCATTGTAGTTCAGTCAGTATAGCTTATGTAAAAATACAAAAAAGCTATAAATAACAGGCATACAATTCCAGTGCAGCTGTGTTATTAGAGTGAATGCCTTGCCCTGCTGCGGATCTTCATTCCTAAGCCGTGATCAGCAAGAATATTATCTCTGAAGAATCAGCCTTCTCCATTTGGATTACCGGTGGGACCAAGCTTTTTCTTTTGCCATTGTTTTTTTTTTTCCCCCAGTTATTTTTGGGATTAAAATATATATTTTTGGGGGACTGGATATTTCTGGATGTTTAAACAAAATCTGATTTATACAGCATTTTTATTTTCGGGACTATTATTATTATTATTATTATTATTATTATTTATTACTAAATGGACTCATCTGCTAGTAATCTGTTTGTTTTACTGGTTTTGTGTTTTTGCCCGTAACACACTATATATATATTGTTTATATTGTTTATTTAGCAGACGCCTTTACCCAAGGCGACTTACAGACACTAGGGTGTGTGAACTACGCATCAGCTGCAGAGTCACTTACAATTATGTCTCACCCGAAAGACGGAGCACAAGGAGGTGAAGTGACTTGCTCAGGGTCACACAATGAGTCAGTGGTTGAGCTGGGATTTGAACCGGGGGACCTTCTGGTTACAAGCCCCTTTCTTTAACCACTCGACCACACAGCCTCCTATATAGTATAGATAGATAGATCTCTATATTAGCCCCATTATTATACATGACTATAATCTACAGACCATCTTACATTAAAATATTAAACACATTTACACAACCGCCTCCACTCAGTCTTTTGTGACTATGAACAGTAACTGCTACACAGTGTTATATGTGCTGTGCCCACCTCTCACACCTCCTGCACTGCGGGGAGCACGAGCACGGTACATGTCTGTTGTCCATCTTTTTCAGAAAAGGTTACAGAAACAAGTTGTAAACTTGTGTCGCCGTCTTGACAGGAAACCTCGATCCCACAGTACCTCTGGTTACAACCATGAAGCGTGCCACAAACCCGGTTCACTGCTCCAGTGACCAGAGGAAGAACATAAGAAAGTTTACAAATGAGAGGAGGCCATTCAGCCCATCTTGCTCGTTTGGTTGTTAGTAGCTTATTGATCCCAGAATCTCATCAAGCAGCTTCTTGAAGGATCCCAGGGTGTCAGCTTCAACAACATTACTGGGGAGTTGGTTCCAGACCCTCACAATTCTCTGTGTAAAAAAGTGCCTCCTATTTTCTGTTCTGAATGCCCCTTTATCTAATCTCCATTTGTGACCCCTGGTCCTTTTTTCTTTTTTCAGGTCGAAAAAGTCCCCTGGGTCGACATTGTCTATACCTTTTAGAATTTTGAATGCTTGAATCAGATCAGCGCGTAGTCTTCTTTGTTCAAGACTGAATAGATTCAATTATTTTAGCCTGTCTGCATACGACATGCCTTTTAAACCCGGGATAATTCTGGTTGCTCTTCTTTGCACTCTTATTTCAAACTGGATATGAACAGGTTGACATGTGGGGCATGTTGTCCATGCCCTCCTTTGTAAAAACCTGTGAAAAGTAATCATTTAATATATTTGCTATTTTTTTTTTCTTCATCTATGATTTTGCCATTTGTGTCTCTTAGACATTTAACCTCCTCTTTGAATGTTCTCTTGCTGTTATAATATTGGAAAAACATTTTGGAATTGGTTTTAGCCCCCTTAGCAATATTGATTTCTATCTCTCTCTTGACCTTTCTAACTTCCTTTTTGATTTGAGTTTGCAGGTACAAACATTCTCTCTCTGTGTACTTTGTTCTTGGTCCCTTTTAAACGCTCTGTAAAGTGTCTTTTTTCTCTGAACATTTAAAAAAAACGAATCTATTAAACCATTTTGTTTTAGATGTTGATTTGTCTGCTTTTGGGATGTAATTGTTTTGCGCCTCAGTACTACATTTTTAAAAAACAGCCATCCTTTTTCTGTGGATGTTTTCAATATTTTACTCCAATCTACTTCTGTTAGTCTGTTTCCGCATCGGGTAACCTTTAAACGTTTGTTTGTTTATTTTTTTGTTTTTCTCAAAAGGTAAAAAAAATTTAATAACACGCACTTTCAATTATAAAATCATAAAGTCAGGTTTATTTAAATTATACCTGTTGGCTTCATTTGTAGTTGTCGTAAGCTTAATTAAACAGGTGCTTGTTCGGGAAACACATCTTTGAAACTAAAACGGCTATATTGCAATCACTGCTACCATTAAAAAAAAACCTCCACAGTAAAACCCTAGCAAAGTGCCAAATTAAAAGCATGGGTAAAGGCACAGAAACGCGTTGTAAAGAGATCACATGCGTAATATAACGTCCCATTTCGCTTTCTCAAAACTTACAATACAACATTGACATTTCTTCACCCTTGATGGTGTGAAACTTACCGGCAGCAGTCTTTTCCTGATTTTCTCACCGTACAATTTATGCTGGAGTTAATAATGAACCTCAAAAAGTGCCAGTAGATTTTCTACGGATTCGTTTTTTATATTTAAAGAGAGCTGCACTGTTAATACCGCACACAATGAGCCTCCATTATGTGTACGGTGTTTTGAGGGTACATACACAGGTGTGTCTGTGTACCTGTTGCTGTAACAATGCCACGCAAACGCAATCGCGCTAATTACAGCACGATATCGACACGGTAACGATCCTTATCTATTCACCAAATTATCCAATTAAAACACACACTGTTATATAACGACGCGTTAAAACAATAACTTACCTTTTAAGCAGATCACACGTAACGATAATCTTACTTAGGTGTCTGTTTTCCAAATTGCCACCAGGAAGTTTTGTTAAAGTTCCGGTTTTGATCGTTGTTTTTTTTTTTTTATGGCAAAATAAAACAAAAATATTTAAGACCTCTTAAGTAAGAAAGCTGCTGCGAGTCGTTCGTCAACTTTTTTTTCTGTTCTGTCTAATATGTTTCCGAATAAGCAGAAGTCAAGACACTGTTGTCTGTCTATTGACGTTGCAACGGAAGTTGTGGTTAAAAACTACAAATCCCGGCAGGCATGCGCAGTAGAAAGTGGGCTCGAGAATGCTTCTTTTAAAAACTACATTTCCCAGTGTCCCATTGGTTTTGTGGTGTTATTGGCGGGTTTAGTTAAAAAAAATACTGTAT
The DNA here is from genome assembly GCF_902713425.1 of Acipenser ruthenus. NCBI lineage: Eukaryota > Metazoa > Chordata > Actinopteri > Acipenseriformes > Acipenseridae > Acipenser > Acipenser ruthenus. The sequence continues at coordinate 3,712,430 of NC_081222.1, forward strand.
ATATATATATGTATATGGCTGAAACTTCAACTGCAGGGCAAGATTCAAGAGAGCAAAACAAAATGACAGACCAGGACCTCGGCGTGACACTGAAAGACAGGTTTGAGGATTATTTACGTGTAGTTTATTTACATAAACGATGGCAACATGCATAAAAAAACTACGCTAGTGTAGCAGTGCAGCAGTAATGTTAAAAAAAATACAACGAATTACCTTTCATACATGAACCGAATGGCAGTTTTATATTTCACTCCGAATGTTCATCTTGTTTAATTTTATATTGTCGCTGTGTAAACGGTACGGATTCTCCGGTAGCACGAAACATTGCTTTATTTATTTGCTTGTTGCTTTATAAACTGAACTGGTTGCTGTTGGTTACTGGAAGTTCCATCACAGAACTACTGTTATGTAATTACTGTACTGGTATGTCGCTGGAACATGAATGAATAATGTGCTATTAATTAAATAATCGCCTGTACTAAATGTCAGTATAGTAAAACCTTCAGATGGAACTTATTCATGTCGTTATAATGTGGCAGTTCGGAGCAGAGCTAAGATTGTTCTGCTGTCAATTGATCAATACAATAATATTTAAACAAGGGGTCTAAACCAGGGTTTGTGTGAGTTTCTAACCCTGCTCAAACTCCTGGCTCCTAATCATTCCAATAGACTTCACTGAGGGGAGTTCTGAGACCATTTTCTGTTTACTTTACAGCTGTCAAGATTTTCAGGATGAAGTCATACCTCCGAAGGTGAGGTTTGTAAAAATCTGTAAATGTTGTACATATAAAAGACTCTTCTTTTAGACAGCACTAGAAAGCCAGATTCTATAGAAGATGTAAAAAAATGTGTTTTGTCGACCATTGAAATAGTAATGACTGATACTGCATTCGAAATGTGACTTGTTCTTTCTCGTAGGTTTCCACAGAACAGAAGTCTATGGCAGAGTGTGAGCCAGGGGCTATGGAAGGCACTGGTAAGAATATAAGCAATGTTTTGGTCCAAACAGAACGGAGGCTGGGTGCAGAGGCGACCCTGCACACTACAACGAGAGACAACCACTGTGCAAAACAGCCGGCTCGTCTGCATTCATGGTTATACAGCTTTGAACCTCGACTCATCTCCCCAACGGGACAGAATCCGTATCGACAGTACAACTCTGTTTAATGACTGTACCTATAACCAGGGATGCTAGGAATCCACTTAATTCAGAATAATGTAGACTGGGGACTGTTTTATTTTTTTAACTGCAAAAAATAAACATTGTTTTTTAGAGATTTTTTTTATTATTATTATTGTGAAAAACTAGCATCCCGGATTAAAACTCTAATGTCTTCAATAAGGTCTGCTTTTGTGAAGTGTAGGAAACGCTGCTCAGCCATGTTCGCAATATTTAATATTTCATATTTATAAATACTAAAAGAAACTGAAGTTTTATTTAAATGTTCCTATATGTAGCTCTATTGAGTGTTTAATAGTTATGGATAATATTTGGTGTTTGTGTTTCATCCAGCAAGCTGGGGAAAGTTTCCAATAGGGAACATAATCACAAGTGTACCTTCAAATTCTAAGCATGTTATGATTTGTATTTATTTATTTTTACTCTCGCTCACATTAAACGTATAACATGGTTCCATCTCTATAATCCACAGAGCCTGAACCAGAGGAGGAGGAGAAGGAGGAGGAGAAGGGGGGAGAGCAGGCAATGCAGACGAGGCGCGTCTCCAGAAACAAAGGGCCCATCTCCCTGAGCCCTGCCCCAACGAAGCGTCGCTCCTCTGCGAGCCCCAGCCCCGGGGGGATACGCCGCAAGACCCCCCGCACCTCCCCCTCCCCCAAGTGCCTGTCCAGGAAAGCCAGCCCCCGAGGAGCCAGTCCCTGGGGGAAAAGCCCCAACCAGGGGCGGGCTGGCTGGAAGAGTCCCAAGCAGAGGACAGGGCTGAGCCCTCGCAGCAGGAGAAAGTCCTGGAGGAGATCCATCAGCAAGGCAGGGGCCAGGGGGAGGAGGTCACTCCCAGCACTGCCCAAGGACTCTGCAGGTCAGCTGTCTGTCTATCTGTCTATTTGCCTGTCAGTGTGGGTGTCTCCCAGGGATGGCAATAAGACTCCCATTGCATAGTAGTTCCACCCATTCCGTTTTAGCATGTGTTTGATAAGCCCCAGTGTGTATAGGTAACAAGCTCAGGTGTGTCTTATTAAGCTCATAGTGAAAGCAGGATTGCATCAAACTGCTATGCAATGCAGGCTTTATTTCCATCCCTGCATAGCAGTTTGGTCCAGTTTTATTATGAGTTTAATAAGACACACACCTGAGCTTGCTACCTATATAGGGCTACTGATTTTCCGTGGACGGAATCGCGATATTAGGCATTTTGGAAATTGAGTTTTGCAGTGCTGTGTTTTCTCCTAGCAAACCAAGTTTTCTGCATTTTTTGCACTTCATCCAGCCAAGTTGAATTAATTCTTCATGGGACTCGCTCATCTGCTGAAACTCAACATGGCAACTGCACCAACAAAGAAAAAAAAAAATGTTTCAGCAACAGACAGAGCTAAAGCATTTTCTGATTATCTATATGAGGATGGTCGGTGGGATACTATTCTACAGATTTTGCTGTCATTCCATTGATCATGTATGAGTCAATACCATTGAGATCATACTGTCGTAAACACGTAGAGAACAAGAAAGCAAAAGAGACAGCAACAAATGCAAAGCACTGCATTCTTCTGTGCTGAAAAACTGAGACCCAACACTGCGCTCAAGGAAATTGATGGCTTTCCTGTGTAAAGGATGTAGTGACTCCGCTGCACAGCGTTTGTGAGCCAAGCAATGTTTATAAACATTGTGACATGTAATCGTCTTCAGGTGCTTTACTTACTATTGCAGTCTGGTTGAAATCTTGGATTTAATAAAAAAAAAAAATTAAAAATCTTGTCGTAATAGTAAGCTCATATCAAAACCTGGAATGGGTGAAATTGCTGTCTTATTCCTGAGTCTTATTGCCGTCCCTGTTAATGACAAGTTACATGACAAATGGATAAATAGTGTAAATGTACGGCCCACCTCCACTATTGTTTATTTAGCAGATGCCTTTATCCAAGGCGACCTGCAGAGACTAGGGGATGCGTGTGAACTGTGCATCAGCTGTAGAGTCACTTACAACAACGTCTCACCTGAAAGACGGAGCACAAGGAGGTTAAGTGACTTGCTGAGGGTCACGCAGTGAGTCAGTGAGGATTTGAACCAGGGACCTCACAGGGAACACCTTCCTCTTGTGTAGCTGTATAGTGTTGTCTTTGTAAGCACTGTACGACACAAAAGCAAAAAACCAACAGAAAAGGGAGGCCATGTATTAACAGACTTTTGCGGAACCAAAAAAATAAAGCTGTTTGTTGTCAGCCAAACATTTAATTGCACGCAGTTATAAAGAGGCACCAAAATAGCCACCTTTAATAGTGGGCACTGACAAGCTGTATGAGTCTTCTAGAGGGAGGCTTCATGGCATTGATGGTAGAGGGGAGCTTGTGGGCCTCTGGGGAGCTGTGATGACAAACTGGTCAGTAAATAAAGCCTGCTTTTTGTGTCTTCTTTGCAGGGCTCAGTCAGGCTATCAGCATAGAAATGCCCGAGCATAAGAGGCTGGCCAAACTGTTTCAGGAGTCTGTCCAGGTAATGTCCTTGTATAACATGTACAGATTCAACTTCAATGTTTATAATTAGCTTCTACGTTTCGGCTTCCACCTTCTTCAGATAGCATGGTAGAAATAGCTAGGAAGACTGAGGATGTAGTTTAAGTTTGAAAGCTGCACAGTGACTTGCAGATGAATTCAAAAATATATATATTTTATTAATGTGATTGTTAGAATTAAACAAATGTAAAATATTTAGGTTGCTATTTGATGTGTTATTTTATTCTGAATACAGCAAAAATGATGGTACTGTGTTGTGTACTGCGCATCTAATGTGGTACTGTAGCTTTAATTGGAAGACTGACGCGCACTGTGATGTTGCTGCTCACTGTTTGTGTCTTCGGATGATCTCCAGATCGGGTTTGGGTTAAGTGAATGTTCTGCATTGCGATGATGGGGTCATTCGCAAGACAACTCCACCCCGAACACGAAAAGATTTTGGGGTTCTAAAAGTGTTAATTAACCCCGACCGGATCTAGATGGGGGGTGTATTTCGGGTTGGGGGTCCTAACATATATACTGTATAATATATAACTTGGCTAATTACTCTTAAGTTCTTTCTACATTTGATGTATATTTTTATATTTTCTTTTTAGTTTTTTTTTTTTCTGCTCTACAAAGTTAAACAGTTTTCTGTTTAAAAAGATGAAGTGTGCTTAAATAACAGTTCTGTTGAAAACGTTTCCAATGAACTGGAGGTTTTAAATGACTCTTTAATTCCAGTGATGCAATAGGGTTTGGAAATGTTTCCTGTATTTTACTAATTGATCGATTTTTGATTTTTTTTTCTTCCTTTTTTTCTTTTTACAGTTTGCAATACAGAAGCTTGAAACTTCTTTAAAACCCACAGAAGAGGTTGATCTGCAGGAGTTTAAAGCTGACAGTAAGCCTTTGTGTCTGTCTGTTTATTTATTGATTGATTGATTTATTGGCATGTTTGTGTTTCACCTCTTCTGCATGCAGAGCAGCTCAAAGGGGTTAAACAATTCCACCTCTTCAGCATAGAAGGCACTTGATTGAAGTCTATAACATCCTAAATGGACCTGATAAAGTGAATCCAACGCACTACTTTAAATTAGAAGGCATGAACAGGGTTGGGATCAGTCCCTGTTTTTCTATTCCAATTCCCAACTCCTCATTTTTTTTTTTTTTGGTTTTAGTCACAAATGAGGTGAACCTGCTTACTGAGAGCTTGGAGCGCGAAGGAGCCTTTCAGAAATGCACCGACAAACCCCAAGAGTAAGTTGCTATGTGGAGGGACTGTGCGCGCGTAGGGACTGTGTGCGCGTAGGGACTGTGTGCGTGCAGGGACTGTGTGCGCGCAGGGACTGTGTGCGCGGAGGGACTGTGTGCGCGGAGGGACTGTGTGCGCGTAGGCACTGTGTGCGCGTAGGCACTGTGCGCGCGTAGGCACTGTGCGCGGAGGGACTGTGTGCGCGGAGGGACTGTGTGCGCGGAGGGACTGTGTGCGGAGGGACTGTGTGTGCGGAGGCACTGTGTGCGCGGAGGGACTGTGTGTGCGGAGGGACTGTGTGCGGAGGGACTGTGTGCGGAGGGACTGTGTGTGCGCGGAGGGACTGTGTGCGCAGGGACAGTGTGTGCGTAGGGACTGTGTGCGTAGGGACTGTGTGTAGGCATAGTGTGTGCGGAGGGACTGTGTGTGCGGAGGGACTGTGTGTGCGGAGGGACTGTGTGCGCGGAGGGACTGTGTGCGCGGAGGGACTGTGTGTGGAGGGACTGTGTGCGCGCAGGGACTGTGTGTGGAGGGACTGTGTGCGCGGAGGGACTGTGTGCGCGCAGGGACTGTGTGCGCGCAGGGACTGTGTGTGGAGGGACTGTGTGTGCGTAGGGACTGTGTGTAGGCACAGTGTGTGCGTAGGGACTGTGTGCGTAGGGACTGTGTGTAGGCATTGTGTGCGGAGGGACTGTGTGCGCGTAGGGACTGTATGTAGGCACAGTGTGTGCGTAGGGACTGTGTGTGCGTAGGGACTGTGTGTAGGCATAGTGTGTGCGGAGGGACTGTGTGTGCGTAGGGACTGTATGTAGGCACAGTGTGTGCGTAGGGACTGTGTGGAGGGACTGTGTGCGCGGAGGGACTGTGTGTGCGTAGGGACTGTATGTAGGCACAGTGTGTGCGTAGGGACTGTGTGTGCGTAGGGACTGTGTGTAGGCATAGTGTGTGCGGAGGGACTGTGTGCGCGGAGGGACTGTGTGCGTAGGGACTGTATGTAGGCACAGTGTGTGCGTAGGGACTGTGTGTGCGTAGGCACTGTGTGTGCGTAGGGACTGTGTGGAGGGACTGTGTGTGCGTAGGGACTGTATGTAGGCACAGTGTGTGCGTAGGGACTGTGTGTGCGTAGGGACTGTGTGTGCGTAGGCACTGTGTGTGCGTAGGGACTGTGTGGAGGGACTGTGTGCGTAGGGACTGTATGTAGGCACAGTGTGTGCGTAGGGACTGTGTGTGCGTAGGGACTGTATGTAGGCACTGTGTGTGCGTAGGGACTGTGTGGAGGGACTGTGTGCGCAGGGACTGTGTGTGCGTAGGCACTGTGTGTGCGTAGGGACTGTGTGGAGGGACTGTGTGCGCGCAGGGACTGTGTTTGCAGGCACTGTGTCTTCTGAAGCAGTGATACTTTAAATAGGGGTGTACCGATTTACTGCGTATCAGTTCTTTGCGATACTTTCTTCACATGATGCATCGTAACAGAGGTGCGCATCGATTGTATCGTAACACAAGACAAACGCACCGCAGCACAGCACAGCTCCTTACAGTTCACCCCACAGCACAGCACAGCTCCTTACAGTTCACCCCGCAGCACAGCACAGCTCCTTACAGTTCACCCCACAGCACAGCGCAGCTCCTTACAGTTCACCCAGTGGGTTTCGAATGAAGAATGAGTGGGTTTCATAGTTGGTATGATGAATACATACTCTTCCCTAACTAATTTCATTTTTGTCTTTTTAACAAAATGGTCCATCGTTTAAATGATCATGTGATCTTACTAGGCATCGGAAGTAGCCCATCAGCACCATTGCTCGTATCGTGATGCTCATTGCATTGCGACCTGCATGTCATGATATCCTATTGTGATATTCATTTATTGTACACCCCTGATTTTAAAAAGGTTTAAACAAGTATTTTATCAAACAGAGGATGTGGCGTGTCACTGGGATCTTGAATCGATTTTTTTTTTTTCCCAAAAGTGTTTCTTAATTTCTAAGTATGCTGATGAATTGGACCGCTATGTATTTTTTTCCTTTGTCAGTGTTCCTCCAAACCCAGAGATGAAGAAAGCCATGGACGAGGTGAGAGAGTCTGTGGAGAGGTACGTACTGCCTCCTGCCTGTCACCCCTGCTGTGCTGTCATGTCCCCATTGCAACCTGTTCACAGCAGCTACACTTACAATTTAGCTGAGAGTGTAGATCTCACAGTCACAATGTCAGTGAAAAAACAGACGAAACCACGATGTTAATGTTCCTGATCTGTTTTTAGAAAACCTGTTGTGGTTTTAAAGGTTTAGATCTCAGATCTATGCAAGGCACAGTTCATGACTATTATTATCATTGCCCATTTCAAATGGCACATCCAATATTATTACCAGATGTTAAGTTTACATGCTCTCAGAAGCAGGTTCACCTCACTATTTTTCTGAACGGAGAAAGAAAAATCCTGGTAGCAGTACAAAATAGGAAACAAAACTAACTTTTTAAAGGGTTCAAGTGAACTTGAAACACGTAACTTGGTTGTTTTGGTTCTAGTTTTGTCAAATGAACAGGGAGTTTTACCACTTTCAGAAAATAGGAGTGAATTCAAGACCGGTAAACGCTTTGAAAACATGACCCATTGAGTTTAAACGTGGATGGCAGGTTTCACAGACCCTGATTAGCACTGAGCTTGGACTGCTTAGGTGAGGCAGTGTATGATTAGTGCTACTCTTGCCGTAACACATTTTCCAAATTTTAAACATTTCAAATAGGGGCTCCCGAGTGGCGCATCCAGTAAAAAGCACTTGCGTAGAGTTCGAGTCCAGGCTATTCTTTCCAGGAGGCGGCGCTTAATTGGCCGAGCGCCGCCCGGGGGGAGGGAGGGTTAGGTTGGCCAGGTTGTCCTCGGCTCACCGCGCACCAGCGACCCCTGTAGTCTGGCCGGGCGCCTGCGGGCTTGCCTGTAGCTGCCCGAGAGCTGCGTTGTCCTCCGACGCTGTAGCTCTTGGGTGGCTGCATGGTGAGTCCGCAGTGTGAAAAAAAGCGGTCGGCTGACGGCACACGCTTCGGAGGACAGCGTGTGTTTGTCTTCGTCCTCCCGAGTCAGCGCAGGGGTGGTAGCGGTGAGCTGAGCATAATAAAATAATTGGCCATTCCAAATTGGGAGAAAATACTAAAAAATAATTGGCAACAACTACATTTATTAAAAAAAATAAATAAATAAATTCAAATTGTTCTCCTGATCATTGTCAAAGACAAGCTTGTTGAATGCAGAGGTCAGCGGCAGTGTGTTCTACAGCAGGACGTGTGCGCTGCAGTGTGAGGCTGTTTTATTCAAGTCAGTTTTTTCTTTCTTTCCTGGCAGGCTCACTGGGGAGTGCAAAGCCTGGGATGATCTTCTTCACAAACACAAAAGTGGGGCTGAGAATATTCTCCGGTGAGAAACTGTCCCCCTGTCTGTACTCTTGCAGGAGTGGAAATAATGCCTTGTTTGCACTGCCTGTCCCCAGGTATAGCTGAGCTGGCCAGTCTGGGAGAGGGATAGTTAAAGATCCAGTGGCATTGTCAGGTAGAGCTGACCCAGGAAGTAGTGGTGCTGCAGTAAAAAGGTCATATTGAGTTATTATCTTTAATCTTGTATTCATTTTTACATTTTTTTAAATCTCAACACTGAATAGCAGTGCAATCGATCCTTTGCTGCCGCAGAGTTCCAGTGATTTTGTCAAACCCTTTCAGATTTCTAACTGTGCCTGACAGCTCCTCTTCAATGTGGTTTTCTGTCCACATGTTGAGGAGAAGCTGGAATTTTTCTGCGTCCCACGAAGCAATAACTTTGTCGGTTTGTGTTCAGCACAGCTTTCGCTGACAGCCTCCATTGTTCAAAACCGTTTGTGTCAAAACCACAGTTTGGCCCTGTTGGGTATGAGATACAAAGCTGTGCTGTTTGAGGTGTAGCTGAGCGTCAGTGGAAACAGCCTCCAGCTACACCTCTTCCAGACTGGCCAGCTCAGCTGTACCTGGGGGACTGGCAGTGGAAACGAGGCATAAGACTCCTATTGCATAGTGGTTTGGATCCATTCCTGGTTTTACAAGAAGTTTAATAAGACACCTGAGTAGTAGTTGTCATGCTGTCAAAAACCTATAAATACCTCCAATGTTTTGATTCAAACACAGGCTCCCTTGAGAAAGATATGTACAACATATCGAAACGTTGGGCAGCTGACTCTTTGAGCTAATATATATATATATATAAAAAAATATATAAAATTATCAGTTTCTCTGGTTTTACTATTTATAGGTATGTGTTTGGGTAAAATGAACATTTTTGTTTTATTTTATAAACTACTGACAACATTTCTCCCAAATTCCAAATAAAAATATTGTCATTTAGAGCATTTATTTGCAGAAAATGACAGCTGGTCAAAATAACAAAAAAGATGCAGTGTTGTCAGACCTCGAATAATGCAAAGAAAATGAGTTCATATTCATTTTTAAACAACACAATACTAATGTTTTAACTTAGGAAGAGTTCAGAAATCAATATTTGGTGGAATAACCCTGATTTTCAAGCACAGCTTTCATGCGTCTTGGCATGCTCTCCACCAGTCTTTCACACTGATGTTGGGTGACTTTATGCCACTCCTGGCGCAAAAATTCAAGTAGCTCAGCTTTGTTTGATGGCTTGTGACCATCCATCTTCCTCTTGATCACATTCCAGAGGTTTTCAATGGGGTTCAGGTCTGGAGATTGGGCTGGCCATGACAGGGTCTTGATCTGGTGGTCCTCCATCCACACCTTGATTGACCTGGCTGAGTGGCATGGAGCATTGTCCTGCTGGAAAAACCAATCCTCAGAGTTGGGGAACATTGTCAGAGCAGAAGGAAGCAAGTTTTCTTCCAGGACAACCTTGTACTTGGCTTGATTCATGCCAAAGCTGCCCGATTCCAGCCTTGCTGAAGCACCCCCAGATCATCACCGATCCTCCACCACATTTCACAGTGGGTGCGAGACACTGTGGCTTGTAGGCCCCTCCAGGTCTCCGTCTAACCATTAGACGACCAGGTGTTGGGCAAAGCTGAAAATTGGACTCATCTGGGGATGCTTCAGCAAGGCTGGAATCGGGCAGATTTGTCTTTGTGAAGGACGCATGAATCAAGCCAAGTACAAGGTTGTCCTGGAAGAAAACTTGCTTCCTTCTGCTCTGACAATGTTCCCCAACTCTGAGGATTGGTTTTTCCAGCAGGACAATGCTCCATGCCACACAGCCAGGTCAATCAAGGTGTGGATGGAGGACCACCAGATCAAGACCCTGTCATGGCCAGCCCAATCTCCAGACCTGAACCCCATTGAAAACCTCTGGAATGTGATCAAGAGGAAGATGGATGGCCACAAGCCATCAAACAAAGCCGAGCTGCTTGAATCTTTGCGCCAGGAGTGGCATAAAGTCACCCAACATCAATGTGAAAGACTGGTGGAGAGCATGCCAAGACGCATGAAAGCTGTGCTTGAAAATCAGGGTTATTCCACCAAATATTGATTTCTGAACTCTTTCTAAGTTAAAACATTAGTATTGTGTTGTTTAAAAATGAATATGAACTTATTTTCTTTGCATTATTCGAGGTCTGACAACACTGCATCTTTTTTGTTATTTTGACCAGCTGTCATTTTCTGCAAATAAATGCTCTAAATGACAATATTTTTATTTGGAATTTGGGAGAAATGTTGTCAGTAGTTTATAAAATAAAACAAAAATGTTCATTTTACCCAAACACATACCTATAAATAGTAAAACCAGAGAAACTGATAATTTTGCAGTGGTCTCTTAATTTTTTCCAGAGCTGTATATATATAATTGGTCTGCACCCTTTAAATATGACCCAGAAACAGGAACTTGCAGGTTAAGCGCTTTTCTGCGCACTTTTAATAAACACAAAACAAACACAGAAACAAAATAAGTTTGAACAAAAACCCTACACACTGAACTCTTTAGAGTAAACAAACCAGCACCCAAGCCTCGCTATCACGGTTCCTTACTCTGTTTTGCTCTGTTTCACTCTCCGTCTCTGCTCCAAGCACTCGAATACACAACAAACACCACACCTTTTTTTTTTTATATATGTTTTTTTATTTTTCAGAGTGCATTCTATCAATATATTTAGATGATTAGCGCCCTCTGTCTGTAGTTTTTTCCCCATATCGTCTTAATTTCTCATCTATAAAATTCCTGCTGTTCCTGTTATTGTAATATATTCATTATTATCTTTTCTTTTTCTTGCCTCCCTTCCTCTTTCCCTTTTCCCAACAAGCTATTAATGCTTGGATCATATATCTCCATGTTCACCAACTTCCTCTTCCAGTTCTTTCTTTGTTCTTCAGATCTCTCACACGTTATTACATAATGCTCTGGAATTATTATTATTATTTATTAGCAGACGCCCTTATCCAGGGCGACTTACAATTGTTACAAGATATCACATTATTTTTTACATACAATTACCCATTTATACAGTTGGGTTTTTACTGGAGCAATCTAGGTAAGTACCTTGCTTAAGGGTACAGCAGCAGTGTCCCCCACCTGGGATTGAACCCACGACCCTCCGGTCAAGAGTTCAGAGCCCTAACCACTACTCCACACTGCTGCCCTTGTACACTTCTCACTAAACCATTGATCTGTTTATCTAATCTAAATAAATGCTCATTCAGAGTAGCATGCCCAATCCTTATCCGATCCAAAGATCTTTCCTCTTTCCTGTCCAGTTCCTTATTTACCCAGCTATTATTTACCTCTTTCTGAATATTGTAATAAACTCTTTTTGTACATGTGTATCCCATCTCTCCTGCCATTCTTTTACTATTGCTTGTTTTACAAAGACTTCCGTTTCCTGAGATCCCAGAGGAATCACCACATCAGTCGTCTCACTTTTTAACCCATTATTTTGCTGCTAGATCTACCATTTCATTGCCCAGTATACCAGAATGCCCAGGAATCCATAGTAACCTAACTTCAATTCCCTTTATTGTACAATCCTTGTATCATTGAATTATCTCAGAAAGGATCTCTTTCCTATTCACAAAAGCTCCTTTTAAAGCATTAAGCACACTTAATGAGTCTGTAAATATGACTGCTTTCTTAGGATTTAATTCTGCAATTTTAATTATCGCAAATAGAATAGCTACCTTTCTGCTACATGAACTGATAACTGGTCAGACAGCTTGGCTATTTTACAGATATCCAGTTCTGGTATATTGGACGCCATTGCCACTCTTCCTGTTTTTGGATTTTTCTATATCTGTATATAAACACAAAGCCTCTTTACTCTTATCCTTTACAAAAGCTTGACTTTCTTTTCAAGTCACTTTTTTCCCCTCCTTTTTTCACTTGCTCACTCAAATCTATACAGCAAATCGGTTTGTCCACCAACCGTTCTGGTAACGCATTCAAATTAACATTCTTTACTAAATTCAGGTTCTCAGTTCCTGACTCCGTTATCCATTTCTGCATCCAAAAACCCAACGTTCCTCCATTTGTCTCCCAAATCTCCTTTTTCTAGTGATTTATCCATCTATCTTCCATGGAGGAAATGCTATATGAAGAGAATTAACCTCAATCCAGTATTTAATGCTTAATAATTTCCTCCTTCATTCCAGTGGCATCTCATGTACCAAAACCTGCAGCGCATTAATCGTAGCAGATTTCATAGATCCTGCACACACCCTTATAGCTTGAATATTAGGAGGCTGTGTGGTCCAGTGGTAAAAGAAAGGGGCTTGTAACCAGGAGGTCCCCGGTTCAAATCCCACCTCAGCCACTGACTCATTGTGTGACCCTGAGCAAGTCACTTAACCTCCTTGTGATCCGTCTTTCGGGTGAGACGTATTTGTAAGTGACTCTGCAGCTGATGCATAGTTCACACACCCTAGTCTCTGTAAGTCGCCTTGGATAAATGCGTCTGCTAAATAAACAAATAATAATAATTATCCAATGTTTTAATCCCACACCAAACATTCATTGTTTTGTTCCTTTTATATCACTCAATTAAACAATTAAACACAATTCCCATCACCAGACAACCACACACACGAGCACCCATGTGCAGATCCTGTGCTCTGCACACATCCTCCCACTACTTTACCATGATATATATATATATATATATATATACATACACACACACAGAGCGCTGTACAACGTTAAAAATAAAATAGCTCCTGTATACAATACACTCCACTATATATATAAATATAAAAATTAGGGGTGGGTAACGATATGAAAATTGTATACCGATATCGTGCACATATTTCGATATCGATAATATCGAAGTCTTCCAAAACACAGAAATATAATAACGCAATTGCAATGTCAAACATCAGCAGACGTTTACATGTGCAAAGCAGTAACTGACTTTAACTTAGCGGTGCTTTGCTTCACAATATCAGTGGAGAAAAACAAGGTCTGTTATCTTACTGTTCCATCATCAGCCACCTCAAAACTGAAATATTTCTGAACTTCACTGCACACAGGCTTTCTAGCCAGTCTGGAAATAACTGAATCTTCAGCTGCTCTGCGTGTGAATGCTGACTCACGACACCTCTAAAGTATTAAGCACGGTGTCATGATGAATTTTGCATTATTTTGAGTGTTTTGAAGTTTTAAAAGTACATCTAATTTATAATACTGACAGTTCACATTTTAAAAATACATTAATAATGGCAGAAGTAATGAGCCGCTAACGCATGTGCATATCTCAAAATAATGCCAATAGTGCTTTATGCAGCATGCAAATAGCGTTTGGTATCTAAACGCCAATCAATAGAATACAATGGTTAATAATACTTTAGTGTGAGGTGTTTGCCTGCTAGACAGAGAATGAATGGTATGCATAGGGTTTGTTGTATCTTAATATAAAATAAACTTGATTATACTGCATTTGTATGTTTAGCAGTATTAGCAATAAAAAGAATGTCTCTGCGAGCGTACGTGAATTTATTTATTTATTTATTTATTTTAATCCCACGATATTGTGATATGGAAATTCTTAATATGTCTGCAATTTTTCACTGGCACTAGCATCCTCTAAGCACAGATAGCAAGACAGTGCCCCTCTCTCTTTTCCCCCAACCACTCCCCTTTTGTTGTCCCAGTTGCCCAGTCTCGCAGTTTAACACCCCCTGTCTGTCTGTGTGTGTGTGTCTGTGGCTCAGCTCCCTGGAGCAGGCGAAGGTGTCTGGTGTACCCCTGCCCCCGGAGCAGGATCTGGGCTTACTGGACCCGTCTGTGGCTGCCGTGCTGCGCAGCAAACCGGACTATCAACGCATCCTGCGTGGCCAGATACCCGTCGTCAGCAGACTGGATCTGGTGGTGAGTGGAGATAGCTCAGTTTGGGAGTTTATCATCCATAGCTGCTGAATTCAGAAATGCTGAAATTCAGTGGCAAACATTTTGACCAGTACCAGGGATAAGTAGTTGATATAATCCAGGGAGGGGGGGTGCGCAAGCAAGTGCTGTAAAGTGGTTTTAAAAAACAAACAAACAAACAGCCATGGCTTATTCAAATCAACTACTTCAATCAAGTAGACAAGCGGCCAGTGCCTTCGTCGGGGTAACAATTGCTTTATTCAGCTCATGCTGTATGATCATAGTATACGTCTTTTGTACGAATGAATGGATGCGAGTTGTAACCTGCCTGGGGCACTCTTGATAATGAGATGTTTCATCTCAAGGGTTTATCCTGGACTGAAAAATGATTATTAAATTGAGGCTGTGGAGTAATGCGTGTTTGAATTTCTGGATGAAGAAACGCTGAAAGAGAGACGAAATAATGGCTTGTTTTTGGTCACACAGATGGATTCTCACCAGAAGCTGCTTCGCTCGCTGAGATCTTTTCAGGACGAGGCTGAGAGGACCCTAAAAGAAACATCCTCAAGACTCGGTAAGAAACCTGAGAAAAAAGTAAACAGGAATGAAATATGCGAGGCGTGCTCTGCGAAAACTCAATACCCGACAAATCCAGCTTAATATTACCAGCAACAAACATGTTGTATTTCATCTGTGAATGCTTTCAAAGGGCTGGAAGAGTCTCCGGTCAAAAGTGTAGTGTTATAAATGAGTATTTAACAGAGGGGTTTATAAACACATCTGAATGTAGTGTATTCATGTACTGGATATCGCTGGTCTGTGTGCCACTTGTGCATCAGTTTTATATTTATACCTACTTTGTAGGTAAATTTGTAAAATGAATAAAATAAGTATTATTATTATTTATTTCTTAACAGACTCCCTTATCCAGGGCGACTTACAATTCTTACAAGATATCACATTTTTACATACAATTACATTATTTTTTATACATTATTTTTTACATACAATTACCCATTTATACAGTTGGGTGTTTACAGGAGCAATCTAGGTAAAGTACCTTGCTCAACGGTACAGCAGCAGAGTCCCCCACCTGGGATTGAACCCATGACCCTCCTGTCAAGAGTCCAGAGCCCTCACCACTACTCCACACTGCTGCCAGATAGATGACACAATGAATGCATAAATGTCTATAATGTTATCAGAAAAAAAGCTGATTTGAATGCAGCACTGATAAAGAACAGCGTCACATTGCATCCATTCCTCCACCTCAGTTTATCTATGAATGGAATAGAGGTTCGGCTTTGGGGGAGCCACTTGAAAGACTCTGGGGTTCACTTTGATTAATGGCAAGTTTTATTGCACAACAGCAAAACACAATGGAGAAATACAAAACCAAATTCTCCATTATCAACAATCTAAGCTCAAAATATACACAGACTGACTTCTTATAAAGTTCAGGATGTTCCAGACAGTCTGGCTTTCAACTGGTAAAGGGCAGCAGAGCTTTTGGTTTTCAATTCAGAATTATATGCTATACATACATGCATACATACTGTACATACATGCATGCATACATACATACATGCATGAAGCTTATGTGTTATAAATTTGGTATTTATCAGAGATGAGGGGTTATGCCGACCGTGGACGGGAGCTCCTAGGGGGTGGCGCTCAATTGGCCGAGCGTCGCCCGGGGGGAGGGAGGGTTAGGTCAGCCAGGGTGTCCTCGGCTCACCACGAACCAGCGACCCCTGTAGTCTGGCCGGGCACCTGTAAGCTGCCCGAGAGCTGCATTGTCCTCCGACGCTGTAGCTCTGGGTGGCTGCACGGTGAGTCTGCAGTGTGAAAAAAAGCGGTCGGTGACAGCACACGCTTCGGAGGACAGCGTGTGTTCATCTTCGCCCCTTCCGAGTCAAAAATATAACAAAAAACTAATTGGCGACTACTAAATTAAAAAAAAATAATAATAAAAAAAATAAGAGATGAGGGGTTGTAAAAATGTATTTACGTGTTCAGAACACAGTGAACTCCCAACATCTCCAAAGACCTGATGCAGGGATGGAAATAAGCCCCCCATTGCATAGCAGTTTGTTCCATTCCTGGGTTTACTATGAGTTTAATAAGACACACCTGAACTTGTTACCTGTGCACTGTGGCTGATCAAGCTCGTAGTAAAACCTGGAAAGGGTGAAAGTGCTGTGCAGCAGGAGTCTTATTTCCATCGCTGTGATGCGTGATGTTTATTCCAGGGGGTTAGAGCAGGGGTAGTCTGGGTGCACTGGGTTAGAGCAGTGGTTCCCAGTCATGTTCCTGGGGACCCCTCTGTGTCTGCTGGTTTTTATTCCAACTATGATTCCAATAATGTGATATCTTATAACAATTGTAATTCACCCTGGATAAGGGCGTCAGCTAAGAAATAAATAATAATAATAATAATAATAATAATAATAATAATAATAATAATAATAATAATAATAATAATAATAATAATAATTTTATAAGTAACTTGAACTCTGCAACTGTTTAAGAGCTGAAAACAATTATAAAGGTGTAATTCAGCAAATTATCAGTTCAATTAAGGGTCTAGTTAAGTAATTGAGAGCTCAGCTGGAATGAAAACCAGCAGACACAAGGAGGTCCCCAGGACCGAGTTTGAGAAGCCCCGGTTTAATCAACACTACATTTAACATTATTAAAAAAACAAAAACAACTTTATACTCCCTGTACAGGGATGTCAATAAGACTCCTATTGCATAGCAGTTTCACCCATTCCAGGTTTTACTACCAGCTTGATTAGCCACATTGTATAGCTATGAAGCTCAGGAGTGTCTTATTAAACTCATAATGAAGCAGGAATGGATCAAACTGCTTTGCAACGGGAGTCTTATATCTGTCCATGCTGTATTAATGAAGGCTGCAAATACCCACCCCTGTTAAATACTGATGTATAACACATAACATTCAATGTTAACATATTCAGAAACTTTTTTTTTTTTTTGCTATTGCAGCTGCCAGTGCTTTCGAAGGCCTGGAGGGATCTCCGGTCAAGAAGCTTCTCCATCTCCCCAAGAGCTGCTAGACTTTCAGTGGCCAGGGTCCTAAAAGAGGGCTGCGCAGACCCCTTCCACTGCGTTTCCACTGGCCAGGGTCCTGAAAGAGGGCTGCGCAGACCCCTTCCACTGCGTTTCCACTGGCCAGGGTCCTGAAAGAGGGCTGCGCAGACCCCTTCCACTGCGTTTCCACTGGCCAGGGTCATGAAAGAGGGCTGCGCAGACCCCTTCCACTGGCCAGGGCTTAGAAGTGTTCTTATTGAGCACACAATAGAAGCCTGTCCTATAAAAACACGATGGAGAGGGCCCAGTTATCAAAGGACTGCAAAGTGAATTACTTTGTGTCAAAATGTGGGGGGATTTCATCTTGGATTATATTTCTATTTTTAAAAGTAACAGATAAAAGCTTACGATAACTGTGCATGTATTTAATGGTAAAGCAAACAAAACTACCGCTAATCTTTACCCCAGTTGTTTATTTTTTTTCCTTACTTTTCAAAAGCATTTAGACTAAAGGAAACTTCAATGGCAGACGTTTCCACTAGCTTTTTTCTTAAGATAGTTACTCTAAAATGCAAGTCAAGGGTCAGTTGCTGCTTTAGAAATGCTAAAAGAAACCTAATAAATGTCAAAGAAGTCTTTCTCATCTTAGTTTATAACATTTATTTTACTGCAGATTGTATCGCTTGCATTTTGGCATAGTTAGTGGCTGGTGATGGTTTGGAAATCGCAGTGCTCTTTTAAACACTGTTTGTAGAACGAGGTCTCGGACAGTGGAAATTCACACGCTGTACATACAGCCCACTCATGCTTTGACGCAAGAGTCTGGTAGAAATGTGACCTGGGTAAAGATGCAGTTCCGCTGCGGAACCACTGGACGGCGCCCTTGTTCTGTGGATATGATTCTGAACTCTTGCTGAAACATGTTCTGCTCCAGTGGTGTGTTTGTGATCCTGGTATTTCTGGAGTGTAGCAATCAGGACGCTGCTCAGTATGAAGCCTGCGAGTCATTTCGCTAAAAGCCCAGGGATTTCTTTTTTGCTAAGTTTTGCCAAGTCCCTGTCTACACTGTAGGGGGTGTGAATAGTTAATTTTAGAGTTTAAACGTTATCCAAATATTTTTGAATTTTTGTCTAAGCATTGTCAGCTGGGATGTATTTTTTCAATGTAAAAAAATGTTTATTTCACAGCACACCACGGTCTAAAAATAAATATTTAAATACTTTCCTGAAAAACAGCTAAATTGCTGAATATTTGATTTATTATGGCCACCTTTTTAAAGACATTCTATTTTCACCATCAGTGAATTATCAAACTAAAAACAAAAGCATATTGACACTGTTCTTTCAGAAATGGGAATTTTCACTGGGGAACTCCATATTACATGGTAAAGGGTACATTTAACGGAACTCTGATAACCGTGAAAAACAATGCAGCCTCAACTATGAGTGATGTGCATGTGAAATACAGCAGGAACGATGCAGAGTGTGGTTATTTAGTTACCAGTAAATGCCAGCATTTCTTTATAGTCGGTTCCATGTATACCTTGGTGTTGTACACTTGTACACATTAATATTGTAGTCCTGTATTTAAAACTCTCCTCCAGCTTCTTGTTGGAGGTTATCTTGAGTGGTTACCAGCATTCCCAATAAGTTAAGTGTTTTAAATGTGTTTAATCTTTTCAGGGATGGAAATCAGACTCCCGTTGCATAGCAGTTTGATCCATTTCTTATTTTACTGTAAGTTTAATAATAAGACACACCTGAGCGTGTTACCTATACACTGTGGCTAATCAAGTTTGTAGTAAAACCTGGAATGGGTGAAACTGCTGTGCATTAGGAGTCTTATTTCCATCCCTGTGTTTAGTTTTAGAATTTTTGTTCCTGAAGGTGACTAAGAAATGTTCCATTTTTGTTTTTGTCTTGGTTCACTGCAAGAAGTTAAATGTGGCTTGTGTCTTGGAATGTAACAATGGCATGTATGTATTTGTATGCCTAAGCTATTTAATGTTGTAAGCTTTTTTAACTTGTACTTTCCTAATAAAATAATGTTTTGCTCATTTGAGATTCACATGTCTTAAGTGTCTAAGTGAGAGAACAGTGCCTTGTGACAGAATCACTGGGATTCTTTAAGACCCGACTTGACCAAGTTTTGAGATCAATCAGCTGCTAGGAACCGGATGAGCAGTGTTGGGCTGAACAGCCTCCTCTCGTTCATAAACTTTCTTATATTCTTATCGAACATCTACGGACAAGATGACTTAAAAATTCATGTTATGAGGCTCCCGAGTCCAGTAAAGGCGCTCTGCGTGGAGTGCAGGATGCGCCCTGTAGTCTGGATGTCGCTGGTTCGAGTCCAGGCTATTCCACTGCCGACCATGGACCGGACCGGACCTCCCGGGGGGGCTTAGGGCGGCCAGGGTGTCCTCGGCCCACCACGCACCAGCGACCCCTGTAGTCTGGCCGGAGCTGCGTTGTCCTCCGATGCTGTAGCTCTGGGCTGGCTGCATGGCAGGCCTGCAGAGTGAAAAGAAGCAGTCGGCTGACGGCACACGCTTCGGAGGACAGCATGTGTTCATCTTCGCCCTCCCTAAATACAACTGGGCATTTCAAATTGAATTAAAAAAAAAAAAAAAAGAAATCATGTTATAAAAATCTTAATACCACATTTTGTTATATTTTATACTGTTAATAGAATTATCTCAACTGCAGACAAATAAAACCATGCGCTGTGTGTCTAACAATATTGAAAATACAAGGGGAATTTACAGGGACAGAAATAACTCCTATTGCAGAGCGGTTTCACCCATTCCAGGTTTTACTACGACCTTTATTAGGCACAGTGTATAGGTAACAAGCTCAGATGTGTCTTATTAAACTCACAGTAAAACCAGGAGTGGATCAAACTGCTATGCAGTGGGAGTCTTATTTCCATCACTAATTTTTATCACTGTAAAGATGCTTGACTATCAAAGGGCTTTATTAAAAAAAAAAAATCCAAATTAATTCAAATGACAATGCTAGCCCCGCTTCTCCAGTTGCACAGTAAATGCAGAATTCAGCTGTGTTTGTGATCAGCCATCAAATGATACATGACAGCAGAAAACAGAACATGAATTATGTGCTTAAAGAGGCGTGGGCTCAGCCTCTCCCTCGTTCTCTGTGTCTCGGCCGCGAGAGACAGTTTAGTTTTCTATGCACTGCTAGCGGCCTGGGCCACAGCTGATGGAAAGAGATGAAGATGCAAATGGCTGTCAGTGCGCGCACAGGGAGCGAGAGGGAGGGGAGCGTGTCACTGTAATCTCTCCTGAGTTCAACACGGGGTTCCTGTTCCTATCCCGGAGAGGATGTCAACTTGTCTTTTTTATTTTTTACATACAAGGAAACCCGCCTGTCGGTGAACTAAAGCGCTCGCCAGTTTTAGCCCCTCGCCATCCAGAAATACAATTGAATGCAGTAATGTGATGTGGTTTGAACGTTTCAAATGTTTTATCACTGACTTTCTGAGTGCAAGATCTCCACCTGCTACTGATGCATTCAGATGCATTGTAATACATTTTGGTGCATTCTGATACATTATGGTGCATTCTAATACATTCTGATGCATTCTGATGGTGCTGTGACTCAACCAGAATTTTACTTCAATGTTATTTATGCAAACTGTTCAGATTACTTTTCTAGTTTCTAATTGTTCTTTTTACAAAAGGTTAGAGCCTGTCCGTCTCATTAGAGAGCTAATCGAGCAGTGGTTTGATGCAGCTGGTGGCCTTCATACCGAATACAAGGGGTGGCCTTACTGTTGAAGGTGGCTTTGTGCTGACGTCAGTGGAGCTGTAAAAAGGTGCAGTTTGCCATTGCTGATCCACGGAGTCTGGGAGCAGTCTAACCAGCCTTTCCTCTGTGGCACCTGCCCCCCACACACACACACACTATCACACCTGTCTCCAAGCAGACCTCTCCCCAGGTCTGGTAGGCTGCTTGCAATTGTGCTGCCTCCACCACAGCTAGAGCTGCATGGGTGTCCTATCATCACACAAGCAAAGTCATTTGCTAATGTCTAATTCTGAGCAAAATTCTATCGATCCTAATTAAGAAAATCAAGCGATGTATATGGAAACTGGAGTTACTCAGGAATACAAAGTAAAGAAGCTGTGTAAAGCTCCTATTGCACGGCAGTGTGGCAGGATTGGGGTTGGTTTGCAAGGCTGGGGTTGTGTTTTGCAGCCGCGCCCTCGGCGATGTCTTGCAGTATTATTCGAAGGACCGTGTGCTGCAGCCCAGGTGGCGGGCTCCTTGTCATCAGTACCTTGCAGTAAAATTGCACAGACAGGTTTCCTTGTCAGCGCTTTCTGCCAGCAGATTGCTTGGGATGACAGGCTCGCTTGTTAGCAGAGTGTCTAGCTGTCTGGAATCAAATCCTGGCTGCTCGGTTTCTTGTTTTTTTTTTTTTTTTTTAACTGATTTTTTTTTTAAAGGTTTAGAGTCTCTGTATGTGTCTGATACACACTTGCGGTGTCTTCAGCCTTGACGCAGAATGAGGGTGGGGGACACATTTATTTATTGCCCTTTTTACCCCACTCGGACCCCTAACTTACTAAATATCCGGCTATCCCTGAATAGTTAATCGGCATTAATGTTATGTGTTTTCAGGAATGCAGAATGACTAGGGGTGGCCCTTTTATCACCCAGTTTTTCCCACTCAAGCCCCTTGCTCACTGAGCTTATCTCCTTTTTAAATATAGAAATACATCATTTTAAGCGTGGTCAAAAACAGCAGTCCAAATGTAGGCATTATCCTTGGTGTTCACTGTACAGCAAGGGTACAGTAAGTCAGACCGTTTCATTTCATATGCACTGTTTCTTCAGTCTTTTCCCTATGCAGTTTAAAAATGTTTATTGAAACAATAGCTACCCTAGTGTAGTATTTTTGCAAAATTGCTATGGGGTCGATTTAATCATACCCTGGGCAGTGTTTTTTTGTTTTTCACCCTAAGAAAATTACTTATTTCACGGTCTAAAAATAGATATTTGACAGTGTTTCACGATTTAAATATAAGATTTATGAAAGTAGAAAAAACAGCATTGTCACATTGAAAAATGATCATTTTTCTCTACAGTTTATACAACAAATGTTCCTACATTGTAGAAGATTTACATTTTCATGTCTACATTTTAAAGGCAGTCTGTTTTCACCATCAGTGAATTCTCAAACTAAAACAAACAACAACAAAAAAACATACGTAAAAATAACCAAGCGCAAAAAAAAAGATCTATTTACACTATTCTTTCTCAGAAATGGGAATTTTCGTGGGGAATTACATGATTTCCATTACACGAGAGTAGATGTTAAAACTTCATGCTGATTTGAACTTGGCTCTCGCCAAGATAACTGCGATGGGTATATTTCACAAAAGTTGTGAAATCTGTAAAAATAAATAAATAAATCACTTTACTCATACCCTGATAAGCTACAGCTGGGTTTTATTAGAGCACTGAGTGAATCCCACTGGATTGCATCAACCACATAATTATCCCGGAATATAAACTGATGCAGTCCAGGCGAATTCCTTCGTGCTGTGAAATGCTCTAAAGGAATCCCATCATGTTTGTCAGGGTACAGGCTCTTGGTGCTGACAGAGAGCCTGTATTATCTGATGCTGTGTGTATAACAAACAGGAAGAATGCAAGGTTCACCAGCATGTAGACCTGCTTGATTTGGCAGTTCAAGCTACTTTTTGAAAGGGTGTTTTTTGGAAATCAGTGCAAGTCAGGCATCAGGAATAGGATGTGTGGAGCTGGTTAAAAAAAAAAAAAAAACATATGGAGGAGGAACGTGTTTAAAACGTACCCCTTGAAAATACCTGGGCTCTGATTGCACTGCGTTAACCACTCCTCTCCTTCCCTTCCTATCTAACCTCTCCCTCTGCCCCTCCCCCTCCCCTCACCACTGCCCTCTCTCCCTTCCCTCCACTCTCCTCTCCCACTCCCTGCTGCCCTCTCTCCCTTCCCTCCACTCTCCTCTCCCACTCCCTGCTGCCCTCTCTCCCTTCCCTCCACTCCCCTCTCCCACTCCCTGCTGCCCTCTCTCCCTTCCCTCCACTCCCTGCTCCCTCTCCCCGCTGCCCTCTCTCCCTTCCCTCCACTCCACTGTCCTCTCCCCGCTGCCCTCTCTCCCTTCCCTCCACTCCCCTCTCCCCCTCCCTGCTGCCCTCTCTCCCTTCCCTCCACTCCCTGCTCCCTCTCCCCGCTGCCCTCTCTCCCTTCCCTCCACTCCCTGCTCCCTCTCCCCGCTGCCCTCTCTCCCTTCCCTTCACTCCCCTCTCCCCCTCCCCGCTGCCCTCTCTCCCTTCCCTTCACTGTCCTCTCCGCTGCCCTCTCCCTCTCCTTCTCCCTTCCCTCCACTGTCCTCTCCCCGCTGCCCTCTCTCCCTTCCCTCCACTCCCTGCTCCCTCTCCCCGCTGCCCTCTCTCCCTTCCCTCCACTCCCTGCTCCCTCTCCCCGCTGCCCTCTCTCCCTTCCCTCCACTCCACTGTCCTCTCCCCGCTGCCCTCTCTCCCTTCCCTCCACTCCCCTCTCCCCCTCCCTGCTGCCCTCTCTCCCTTCCCTCCACTCCCTGCTCCCTCTCCCCGCTGCCCTCTCTCCCTTCCCTCCACTCCCTGCTCCCTCTCCCCGCTGCCCTCTCTCCCTTCCCTCCACTCCCCTCTCCCCCTCCCTGCTGCCCTCTCTCCCTTCCCTTCACTCTCCTCTCCCCACTGCCCTCTCTCCCTTCCCTCCACTCCCCTTTCCCCCTCCCTGCTGCCCTCTCTCCCTTCCCTTCACTGTCCTCTCCCCACTGCCCTCTCTCCCTTCCCTTCACTGTCCTCTCCCCACTGCCCTCTCTCCCTTCCCTCCACTCCCCTCTCCCCCTCCCTGCTGCCCTCTCTCCCTTCCCTTCACTGTCCTCTCCCCACTGCCCTCTCTCCCTTCCCTCCACTCCCCTCTCCCCCTCCCTGCTGCCCTCTCTCCCTTCCCTTCACTGTCCTCTCCCCGCTGCCCTCTCTCCCTTCCCTCCACTCCCCTCTCCCCCTCCCTGCTGCCCTCTCTCCCTTCCCTCCACTGTCCTCTCCCAGCTGCCCTCTCTCCCTTCCCTCCACTCCCCTCTCCCCCTCCCTGCTGCCCTCTCTCCCTTCCCTCCACTCCCCTCTCCCCCTCCCTGCTGCCCTCTCTCCCTTCCCTTCACTGTCCTCTCCCCGCTGCCCTCTCTCCCTTCCCTTCACTCCCCTCTCCTCCTCCCCGCTGCCCTCTCTCCCTTCCCTTCACTGTCCTCT